>NC_061510.1:21117564-21373153 GCF_022539505.1 Lolium rigidum
GGCTACCCTCGCGGTGACCCCATCCGGCGAGCTTCCCGAGGTGCCTGTTTACGGGCGGACCGACGGGATTCTCGATTTCTAGATAACTCGTGCGTAAGGAGACGCACTCTTCGGTCAGAAAGCCCTTGGCTATGCTTCCGTCTGGACGTGCCCTGTTGCGAACGTACCCTTTGATGACACCATTCATCCTTTCGAACGGCATCATGCTGTGCAGGAACGCCGGCCCAGTTGGATGATATCCTCCACGATATGTACCAGCAGATGCACCATAACGTCGAAGAATGCGGGCGGGAAGTACATCTTAAGCTCGCACAGTATCACCACGATCTCTTCCTGTAGCCTTCTAAGTTGCCTCACGCCAACGGACTTCCGAGAGATGACGTCGAAAAAGTTGCATAGGCCAAAAGCGTTTCACGGACGTGCGCGTCCATGATCCCACGGATTGCAACCGGAAGTATCCGCGTCATCGGCACGTGACAGTCGTGAGACTTCATCCCGCTGAACCTCTCGCTTCGCTTTGTCTAGGTACCTGCTTATCTTCCCCGCTTAACCATAAGGAAGTTTTACTCCTAGGAGACAGTCGAAAAACTGCTCGATCTCCTTCTGACTTAGAGTGAAGCACGCGGGGGGGCAGTAATATTCGATCTTTTTGGCCTTTTTGCCCTTGCAACGACTTTGCGTGTCCTCCGCCTCATCATCGTCATCGTCATCATCATCATCATCATCATTAGGGCGTCCCGCGTGAAGCTCCTCCCTGATCCCAATTGATTGCAAGTCGTACCTTGCTTTCGGCCCATCTTTGGTCTTCTATGGCATGTTGAGGAGGGTACCAAGCAGACTCTCGCACACGTTCTTCGTGATGTGCATGACATCAAGGCTCTGAGGCACACGGAGGATCTTCCAGTACGGCAAGTCCCAGAAAACAGACCTCATCTTCCATACCTTAAGCAGCGGCTCCGGCGCCTTTCGCTTCTTTCCCGGCGGTGGGCACTCTTTCCAATTTTTCAATAGCTCGTCTATTTGCTCGCCGCTTCTCGTACGTGGCCGTCTTCGTGGTTCGTCTTGACCATCGACACGGATCCTTGCGTTTCCTCCATGGGTCGTCCTCGCGAAGCCACCTTCGATGTCCCATGAACACCGTTTTCGAGGACCCAGGATCTCTATCTAGCTGGCGGTACGTTGTGTCGTCCATGCACCTGACGCATGCATTGAATCCGTGGACCACCTGCCCCGCGACATATCCGTAACCGAGAAAGTCGTGCACCTTCGTGAGCAACGCGGCTCTCATAGGGAAATATTCTTCCGCGGCGGCGTCCCACGTGTTGGCAGGCGCGTCCCATAGCGTGGCTAGCTCCTCTTTCATAAGCCCCATATACAGATTGATGTCGTTCCCTGGTTGATTCGGCCCTTCAATTAGCATACTCATTTGAATGTACTTCCTCTTCATGCACAACCAGGGGGGAGGTTGTACATCCACACAAACACGGGCCAGGTGCTATGCGTGCTGCTGCGGGCTGCCAAACGGATTGACTCCATCGGTGCTCGCGCCCAGCCTTATGTTCCTAGGATCGTCCCCAAATTCTAGGTACTCGAGGTTCAACGCATTCCACTGGCTAGCATCCGAAGGGTGTCTCAACATCCTGTCCTTTTTCTTTTTCTTCGGATCATCTGTGTCATCTTCTCCCTTCCTCATCTCCGCGTGCCAGCGCATTAGCTTTGCTTGCTTAGGATCCGCGAAATACCGCTGCAGACGAGGAGTGATCGGAAAGTACCACACCACCTTCCGAGGAGCTTTCTTCCCCTTCTTGTACCGATAGACGCCGCACTCCGGACATATGGTACACTCTGCGTGCTCGTTCCGATAAATGATGCAATCGTTCAAGCACACATGGTATTTCACATGCGGTAAATCCAGAGGACACACGATTTTCTTGGCCTCCTCGATACTAGTCGGACACGTGTTACCTTTGGCAAGACGTTCGTGCCAGAATGACATGTTGTTGTTGAAGGATGTGTCGGTCATTTTTTGCTTTACCTTCATCTCTAGAGCCATGAGCGTTACTTTCAGGCGGGTATCCTCCGGCCTGCATCCTTCATACAATGGAGTAACCGCGTCTGATGCGGCCTAAGGCCACGTGGGTTGCCCGATCTCACGACTTGACCGAGGGAAATGCGGGGGAGAGGAAGAACACGAAGAACACGGCGAAGAACACGATGAACACACGCGAACACACGCAACACAACCCGATACAATTCCGGTTTACTCCCGATAGCCCGAACCACTATCCCGATAGAATCTCTCAAGGGAGAGACACACGGTAGAATCCCCGAGAGGAAGATCGGTATACGATCGGTGGAATCACACGAGTGAGAGACCGGTGGTAGAATCACAAGTGTGAGAGACTAATCATATAAGGAGTGCCTTGTACAATAGATTATGGTAATCTAAGGAGGGGGTTTCCCTAATCCCAAAGGGATGGTGGAGGCATGAGCCTAATTCTCTCAAGTTCAACTCTTAACCTAATGAAGGGGGAGGTGGGAGCCTATATATAGGGAGCCACTAAGGAGGGGTAGTTTAGGCATACAAGGGGGGTACATGGGACTTGGCCCGAATTGACTTGGACACATAGGGGGCGGATTGTCCGGCCTTAGTGGGGCGGATAATCCGAGCAGTCGTGCTTCATGCGCCGTCTCTTCTTGGCGACCTCGGGCGCTCTTCTTCCTTCTTCTCTTCCATGCCTCCGTGACCTCGGCCTTGAGTGTGGTTCTTGTCGTTGAAGCACATGATGAAGCGAAGACCGTAGGTCGGGCTACATCATCTCCCCACTTGAAAAAGAGTCGTCCTCGACGATGAGTCTTCATGAATGTGTAGAGGAGGTAGATGACACCAACGCTTGAATGTCCCTTCACTTGTCAAGAGCCCTATCAATAGCACAAGAAAAGCAAAGGAGCAATCAAAGCGTAGCCAAATTTCAATGGATTTAGGAAGAGGGCGCAAGTAGAAGGAGGTCACCTTATCAAAGTGTCGGTGTGCTCTCATTGAGAGATCTTGTGTAGTTGAAGTGTGCGGGCAAAACCACTCATTGGAGCTCACTTGTATCATGCTCTCAAGAGCTCTTTTTGTCAACTCGTGCTCAATCGAGGTTGACATTGGAGTTTGGGTACCTACACACATGTTAGACAACAAGAACAACGTGTGTGCATGGTATATGAACACATCATCCATCATGATGGTCCATCTCTTTTGCACATCACCATTAGCGTTAAGCAAAGCATCATAATAGATATGGTGAATATGCGGAGTAAACATGGGAACATGATCAACATGGATATATGCAAAGTCTCCAAAATGTGAGAGAGCTATGGGGGCAATCTCATTCACAAGCATATAACACTATTGCAAGCCAAGCATTGGAAAGAGAAATTGTTCATCATTTTGGTTGCATTAATGGGAGAATATTGCAAGCATGTAGCACAAAACATGTTCAACATTTGATCATTGTTGTCGACAAACCTAGGGAAAGAGCAATTGTTCGGCAAGGTTGTCACAACACAAGCATCTTTATCAACATTGCAAGCAATACATGGGAAACAGAAATTGTTCGACATATTGCAAGCAATAGGATAGAAATCGAAACACTCATAGCATGGCATGGTCAAAGTGTCACAAGCAACTACTTCCACATGATCAACAATTGTGGTATCACAAGTATCACAAGGGAAAGTGAAAAAAGCATATGACATAGCAATAGGATCATCCAACTCATGCAAGCACTCACAATTCATCATGTCCACTAGTGGGATCATGGCATCATCAACACCCATATACGTACCTTTGTAGTCCCGCTCATATGAGGTAGGTGTTGTGGAAGTGGTAGGCTCGATGTGGCCTCCATGTTCATCTTCAAGCAAGCATGGTGTGATATCATCATCTTCATGCACCATGTACATCTTCTCCATGATCGGCGTCTCATCATCCATGGTACCTAATGAGACACAAGGAAACACACTAGAGGTAGAGGGTAAGTTGTTAGAATTCAAAATGGCCTCACATGACCTATCAACTACCGCTCTCATCTCACTCGGTGTATCACTCATGATCTCGAAGTGGAGGCACTCATCAAGCTCACATATAGTGGAGTCACTCATCTCACATATAGTGGAGTCGCTCATCTCACATATAGTGGAGTCCCTCATCTCCATGGCAATGGCGTCGTCGATGTCCGAGCAACCTAGCAAAGAGGAAGACAACACAAGAGGAGTAGAGGTTAAGTTGTTAGAAATCAAAGTGTCCTCACTCGACTCATGGGGTGTGTCACTCTTGCTCTCAAGGTGTTTGAAGTATGCGTCGCACTCGGCTTTATCTTGGTGTGTCATCTTGGCTTCTCGAGCATCTAGCTCGTCGAAGTATGCTCTCATCTCGGCTTGCTCTTGTGGGGTCATATTGTATAGCTCTCACTAGGATAGGTGTATATGTATGGTGGAAGGAAAACTACACAAGTATCCCACCTTTCAAGAAAGTATCGGAAAAATGGTTCAAGTCAAGAGCAAAGTCAAAATTGTACCGGGGTTACTCACACACACACTCAAAGCACACGCAAAAGGCTAAGAACTCTATATGTGGTGGGTAAGGAGTGGATAGCAAACGAAAAAGATCAACGGAAAAGTCTATTGTCAAATGTGGGTAAGATCCAAAGTCAAATGTCAAAAGTGGTGATCTATGTCAAGGAAACACGGAAACACACACAAAGGAGAACAATGGGGTTAGCGCGACCAAGGAAGTGAGCAAGTGACAAAGATGGTCCTAACGAAGACTATATGCTCGGTGTCATGCCAACACAAGAGAGACGGTAGCTCGGTTGCATATGAGAGAAGCAACTAGATTTGCACAAATGCCACTCTTCTCTTTTCTCTCTTAGTGCGCACAAGCTTTGCACTCTTTTGCGTCGGTGGCACACACACTCTTTTTGTATTTTTTTCTTTTTTTTTCACTTCTTTTTTTCTATGCTTAGAAGCTTTATTTTTCTCTATGTATATGTCACACTTTTTCTTCTTTTGTGTATCTTTCTCACCGAGCTTGCTTCGGAGCTTTGCTCAACACAACGCACACACACCCTCTCACGGTCGTGACACTTGTGCAATGCTTCGCAACGCTCGGAAAGCCACTCTCAATGGGATAGGTACGCAAAGGAAGAAAAGGCTACAAGGGGAGTGGCAAGTTATACCTATTGACGTTAGGCGGTGTCAAGCACACGAACTTGCGATGGCGAAGTGGTGGTGTCGAAGTGGCGAAGATGCGCCGGAATCCGGGGTGCCGATGCCGTTGTCGCGGTGTTGATGTAGGCGCGGAAGCGGTTCTCACGGATCAAAGACACTCCAAAACGGAAACCGAGCAAATTAAGTCAATGCCCGAAAAGTTGGGTCAAAACGAGCGGTCAAAATTTGGGTTCCAAAAATTACGGAAAAGGTGTCAAAATTAGATTCACAATATTGTGAGATGGCTGTAAAATTTTGGAGTCAAACGGGCGCCGAAAAGTTGTCAAGATTTGGGGCAAAAAGGTGGACCAAAACTGAACCAAACTCGGGCAGAGTCCCTGGACTGCGGCCGGATGGCACCGGTCTGTGCTCCGGTTTCAACCGGGCCAGCCGGCGTGCCGCCCGGTTTGCTCCGGTCAAATCTTGCGCGAAGTGGAGAATGGAGGAGCTGCAGGTGGCCTGGGCAAAATTGCTGCGAGTAATGGTAATTGGCCGGAAATCAAAGGCTTGTGGTGCTGTTGCAGCGAGGTTGGGGAGGATTTGCGCTGGTGGAGTGGGAGCAGGGCGTTCGTGTGCGTGGGGGCTGCAGCTGGGTGGCAGCACGCGTGGAGGAGAAACGCGGGGCGGCCGGCGTTGGGCAGGGGAGGGGCGTTGACGGCTTGCTGGGGAGTGGAGGCTGCAGGCGTGCGCGTGGGAGCTGCGTGATGCGGGCGGGCGGCGCGGCGGCTGATGCGCGGGTGGAGCGGAGCAGAGGCAGGCGGAGCGCTTGCGGGCGGCCTGGGCGCAGATGGTTTCGGCCTGGGCGCTGGGGATGGACGGGTCGCGCGCGCGTGGTTGATGGCGGGGAGCAGCGCGCGGACGGCAGGTGAGCAGGCGAAGTTGACCCGAGGCTGGCGGTTGCTGCGGGGTGGTGGTGCAGCGGCCAGGCGATCTGGGCCAGGCGTCGAGCGGCGGCGGTCGCTGTGGTGGGCGCTAGGCCAGGCAGGGCCAGCGGAGCGGCAGCAGGGTGGGCCAGGCGGCACGGTGGGGTTGACCAATTTGGAGAAGAACTCCACGATGAACAGCTATGAACACGGACGGAAATGGAGGCAAAAATGCTCAGATCCGAGTAGAAATTAGAGGAATTAGAGAGCGAAAATTAGAGAAGTTGTAGATCAACCACTAAGAACACAGATCTGTGGACCAAAACCACAAAAAACTCAACAAATCCAGAGATCCAAATTCGAGCTATTTTTGGGGGTAAAATTTTTTAGGAAAATTTTTGGGCGAAAATCGGTGGAATTGGAGGTCAAATTCGTGGCAACCTTTGCTCTGATACCATATGATGCGGCCTAAGGCCACGTGGGTTGCCCGATCTCACGAGTTGACCGAGGGAAAGGCGGGGGAGAGGAAGAACACGAAGAACACGGCGAAGAACACGATGAACACACGCGAACACACGCAACACAACCCGATACAATTCCGGTTTACTCCCGATAGCCCGAACCACTATCCCGATAGAATCTCTCAAGGGAGAGACACACGGTAGAATCTCCGAGAGGAAGATCGGTATACGATCGGTGGAATCACACGAGTGAGAGACCGGTGGTTGAATCACGAGTGTGAGAGACTAATCATATAAGGAGTGCCTTGTACAATAGATTATGGTAATCTAAGGAGGGGGTTTCCCTAATCCCAAAGGGATGGTGGAGGCATGAGCCTAATTCTCTTAAGTTCAACTCTTCCTAATGAAGGGGGAGGTGGGAGCCTATATATAGGGAGCCACTAAGGAGGGGTAGTTTAGGCATACAAGGGGGGTACATGGGACTTGGCCCGAATTGACTTGGACGCATATGGGGGGCGGATTGTCCGGCCTTAGTGGGGCGGATAATCCGAGCAGTCGTGCTTCATGCGCCGTCTCTTCTTGGCGACCTCGGGCGCTCTTCTTCCTTCTTCTCTTCCATGCCTCCGTGACCTCGGCCTTGAGTGTGGTTCTTGTCGTTGAAGCACATGATGAAGCGAAGACCGTAGGTCGGGCTACATCATCTCCACCGCTTGAAAAGAGTCGTCCTCGACGATGAGTCTTCATGAATGTGTAGAGGAGGTAGATGACACCAACGCTTGAATGTCCCTTCACTTGTCAAGAGCCCTATCAATAGCACAAGAAAAGCAAAGGAGCAATCAAAGCGTAGCCAAAGTTCAATGGATTTAGGAAGAGGGCGCAAGTAGAAGGAGGTCACCTTATCAAAGTGTCGGTGTGCTCTCATTGAGAGATCTTGTGTAGTTGAAGTGTGCAGGCAAAACCACTCATTGGAGCTCACTTGTATCATGCTCTCAAGAGCTCTTTTTGTCAACTCGTGCTCAATCGAGGTTGACATTGGAGTTTGGGTACCTACACACATGTTAGACAACAAGAACAACGTGTGTGCATGGTATATGAACACATCATCCATCATGATGGTCCATCTCTTTTGCACATCACCATTAGCGTTAAGCAAAGCATCATAATAGATATGGTGAATATGCGGAGTAAACATGGGAACATGATCAACATGGATATATGCAAAGTCTCCAAAATGTGATAGAGCTATGGGGGCAATCTCATTCACAAGCATATTAACACTATTGCAAGCCAAGCATTGGAAAGAGAAATTGTTCATCATTTTGGTTGCATTAATGGGAGAATATTGCAAGCATGTAGCACAAAACATGTTCAACATTTGATCATTGTTGTCGACAAACCTAGGGAAAGAGCAATTGTTCGGCAAGGTTGTCACAACACAAGCATCATTATCAACATTGCAAGCAATACATGGGAAAGAGAAATTGTTCGACATATTGCAAGCAATAGGATAGAAATCGAAACACTCATAGCATGGCATGGTCATGTTATCACAAGCAATCAAGTCCACATGATCAACAATGTTGGTATCAAGCAAAGCATCACATGGGAAAATGAAAGAAGCATATGACATAGCATTTGTATCATCAAGATCATGCATGCACTCATCAATCTTCATATCCACTAGTGGGATCATGGCATCATCAACACCCATATAGGTACCTTTGTAGTCCCGCTCATATGAGGTAGGTGTTGTGGAAGAGGTAGGCTCGATGTGGCCTCCATGTTCATCTTCAATCAAGCATGGTGTGATATCATCATCTTTATGCACCATGTACATCTTCTCCATTATCGGCGTCTCATCATCCATGGGACCTAATAAGACACAAGGAAACACACTAGAGGTAGAGGGTAAGTTGTTAGAATTCGAAGTGGCCTCACATGACCTATCAACTACCACTCTCATCTCACTCGGTGTATCACTCATGCTCTCGAAGTGGAGGCACTCATTCTCACATATAGTGGATGCACTCATCTCACATATAGTGGAGTCGCTCATCTCACATATAGTGGAGTTCCTCATCTCCATGGCAATGGCGTCGTCGATGTCCGAGCAACCTAGCAAAGAGGAAGACAACACAAGAGGAGTAGAGGTTAAGTTGTTAGAAATCGAAACATCCTCACTCGACTCATGGGGTGTATCACTCTTGCTCTCAAGGTGTTTGAAGTATGCGTTGCACTCGGCTTTTCTTTGGGTGTCATTTGGGCTTCTCGAGCATCTAGCTCGGCAAAGTATGCTCTCATCTCGGCTTGCTCTTGTGGGGTCATCATGTATATCTCACTAGGATAGGTGTATATGTATGGTGGAAGGAAAACTACACAAGTATCCCACCTTTCAAGAAAGTATCGGAGAAATGGTTCAAATCAAGAGCAAAGTCGAAATGTATCGGGGTTACTCACACACACACTCAAAGCACACGCAAAAGGCTAAGAAACACTATATGTGGTGGGTAAGGGGTGGATAGCAAACGAAAAAGATCAACGGAAAAGTCTATTGTCAAATGTGGGTAAGATCCAAAGTCAAATGTCAAGAGTGGTGATCTATGTCAAGGAAACACGGAAACACACACAAAGGAGAACAATGGGGTTAGCGCGACCAAGGAAGTGAGCAAGTGACAAAGATGGTCCTAACAAAGACTATATGCTCGGTGTCACGCCAACACAAGAGAGACGGTAGCTTGGTTGCATATGAGAGAAGCAACTAGATTTGCACAAATGCCACTCTTCTCTTTTCTCTCTTAGTGCGCACAAGCTTTGCACTCCTCGGTATCGGTGGACACACACTCTTTTCTATTTCTTTTTTTTTTCTTTTCTCTTTTTTTTCACTTTTTTTCTATGCTTAGAAGCTTTATTTTTCTCTATGTATATGTCACACTTTTTCTTCTTTTGTGTATCTTTCTCACCGAGCTTGCTTCGGAGCTTTGCTCAACACAACGCACACACACCCTCTCACGATCGTGACACTTGTGCAATGCTTCGCAACACTCGGAAAGCCACTCTCAATGGGATAGGTACACAAAGAAAGAAATGAGGCTACAAGGGGTAAGTGGCAAGTTATACCTAGTGAAAAGGTTAGGCGGTGTCAAGCACACGAACTTGCGATGGCGAAGTGGTGGTGTCGATGACGATGTCGAGGTTGCGTCGGAATCCGGGGTGCCAACGGTGTCGTCGCGGAGTTGGTGTAGGCGCGAAGGTGGAGTAGACGACCGATGCACTCCAAATCGAAAACCGAGCAAATTAAGTCAATGCCCGAAAAGTTGGGTCAAAACGAGCGGTCGAAAGTTGGGCTCCAAAAATCGTCAAAAATTAGAGATGGGCTATGTGGAGTATTTGGGGGATGCTGTTAAAATTTGGAGTCAAACGGGCTCCGGAAAGTTGTCAAAATTTGGGGCAAAAAGTGGAGTCAAATTGGCCGAAAATTGGGTCAAACCGGTCCAGATCCCGGTCAAACCGGATTCCTGGCCGGACCACCCGGTTTAAACCGGATGCTGGACCGAAAGAGCCCCTGGACTGGGCCGGATGGCACCGGTCTGGGATCCGGTTTCAACCGGGCGTCACGGCAGCGTGGGCGATTGGGTCGTGCACGCGTGGAGTAGCTACTGCCTGGGGCGCGAGCTTGCGTGGGGAGCTGGGGCGCGCGGCCAGGAGCTTTGCGGGCGTGCGGTTGGGGCACTGGTTTTGCAGGAGAGCGACGCGTGCGAATTTGGCAGAGGCGGCGCTGGGGATCGAAGCCTGGCGGCGCGGGCCAGGATGAACAGCACGGGGCGGCGGTGCAGGTCGAGGACGGCGGGGCAGGGGCCGGCAGTTGGAGCAGCAAGGAGCAAGGCGCGGAGTTGGGGCCCGGGCGGCCCGAGCTGGCCAGGGAGCGGGCCAGGCGGCGGCGCGAGCTTAGCTGGGCGGCGCGGGAGGGTTGCTTGGGCGAGCGCGGCAGGAGCGTGGAGGCGCTGGCGGTTGGTGGCGGCGGGGTGGGGCCAGCGGCGCGGGTGATCGACCAAACGTGGACGAAGCTGTTCTTGAAGAATACGACTATGAACAGCACGAAAATAGGCTTACAAATCCTCAAATTTCTCTGGGAATACACGGAATTAGAGCACGAAAATTGGGGGATTGATAGATCAGCACTAGTAACACCAGATCCGTGGATCAAAACCACAAAAAACGCAACAAATCCGGAGATCAATTTTCGAGCTATTTTTTGGGGCAATTTTTTGGGAAAATTTTTGGGCGAAAATCGGTGGAATTGGAGGTCAAATTCGTGGCAACCTTTGCTCTGATACCATATGATGCGGCCTAAGGCCACGTGGGTTGCCCGATCTCACGAATTGACCGAGGGAAAGGTGGGGGAGAGGAAGAACACGAAGAACACGACGATGAACACGATGAACACACGCAAACACACACCAACCCGATACAATTCGGTTTACTCCCGATAGCCCGAACCACTATCCCGATAGAATCTCTCAAGGGAGAGACACGCGGTAGAATCTCCGAGAGGAAGATCGGTATATGATCGGTGGAATCACACGAGTGAGAGACCGGTGGTAGAATCACGAGTGTGAGAGACTAATCATATAAGGAGTGCCTTGTACAATAGATTTGGATAATCTAAGGAGGGGGTTTCCCTAATCCCAAAGGGATGGTGGAGGCATGAGCCAAATTCTCTCAAGTTCATTCCTTTTTTTCCTCATGAAGGGGAAGGTGGGAGCCTATATATAGGGAGGCACTAAGGAGGGGTAGTTTAGGCATACAAGGGGGGTACATGGGACTTGGCCCGAATTGACTTGGACACATAGGGGGCGGATTGTCCGGCCTTAGTGGGGCGGATAATCCGAGCAGTCGTGCTTCATGCGCCGTCTCTTCTTGGCGACCTCGGGCGCTCTTCTTCCTTCTTCTCTTCCATGCCTCCGTGACCTCGGCCTTGAGTGTGGTTCTTGTCGTTGAAGCACATGATGAAGCGAAGACCGTAGGTCGGGCTACATCATCATCGATCTCGACGCAACTGGATTCTTAACAGGTGGCTACCGCAAGGAGGCGTTGCTGGATCCACCCCTTAGCCCGTTGAGGAAGCACCCCGAGTGCTTCACTCTCAAAGAAGGGGACCACCAACCAGAGAACTACATGGGTCTGTTATCATATACCTCATTTAATGGCTGTTGTCATGACTTGGTCGAACACCGAAAGTATGTGGTAGACGATGATCTACTCATTCATCAGGCCTCTGTGATGTCAGTGGCGAAGCACTGGCGGAGAGACGAGGCTAACGTGGTGGAGATGGACATCACCATGGGGAAACATGAGGTAAGCTAAGGATTATGAATTTTAAATTTATGATCAACACTTGCTAGATCCGGCTTACATAAGTTTCCTTGTCTTGCAGGTTGTTGTGCTGCTCCAAGCCATGCTTACCTCGAAGACGGTGCTGACCGATGTGTTCATCGCCAGGCTGGAGGCAGTCCTCCCTCCAGAAGAACCCCAGGGAGCAAGACCATAACCGTGAAGGTCGCGAGACCTGACACCATTGCCGCCTTCAAGAGCAGTGTCATGAATGAGTCTATGGTTGCAATTATCCGTCAGAGAATGTACCACTCTCTGTGAATTTTACAAGTGATAATTGTCAATTTTATCTAGACAGGTGGTGTGGTGCTCTGCTATAATAATGGTCCTTTTGTCATGTGCGCTTAAGAACGATCAGAGCTGTCTGAGTTTTTGTGGTGGTTCGACTCGTTTCACATTTGAATGGGAGATGAAACCAGATTCAGTAAGATATACATAGGCCAAATAGAATTATATTGTTAGTAACACTAGAAACGCATCTGAAGCAAAACTATAAACATAGTATGCACTTATTTAACTTGAAAACACAAATTTATCTTTAGGTACACAAAAACTTGGTAGACAACTGACAAGAAACTAACACGAATTTGCATATCAACTAATGATGTGCAAGGTTCAGTTTGAATGCGTCAGGGCAAATATTCTGGTGTTTGGCCCACCCAAGCAATGGCCACATGGAAACCCATTTGATCAGCCCGCCCACTGAAACTAGGGAAGTATGATGCGTTTCTGATTTGGTAGGATAGTCTTAAGTGGTACTCCCTTCGTCCCAAATGTAAGGCGTCTAATGATTGGTCAAAAGTCAAACCTTACAAACTTTGATCAAATATTTAGAAAAAAATATTTACATCTACAATATCAAATTGACATATTAAGAAAATATACTTTAGGGTGAATCTATTGATAATGATTTAGTATTGTAAATATTTATATTTTTGTGTATAAACTTGGTCAAACTTTAAAAACAATGACTTTTAACTAATCCTTAGACGCCTTATATTTTGGGACGGAGGGAGTACCAAGTTTTAATATATGTTTTGTTATTTCTAGATGATTGAGAAATAATCTTTTTGCAAGTCAATAGTATTTTTACACGAGATTCATGCCACTATAAAAGAAATGAGAAGATCTCAGTTCTGAATGTCACTGAGAAACAACAGTTTTTTAAAATCCACTGAGCTATAATCGCACTCAAAATAGATAACTGTTGCTGGACATGACCGTGAAACGAAAATAAAAAGGTAAAGAACAAAGGAGCGATGCTAAAGGAATATCAAAAAAAGCACTAGTGCGCACTCGTAAAATAAAAGTCTAAGGGAGCATCATGATGGGGGACAAAAGCACACAAATTATTCCCCACTTCATTTAGTTCTTCCTGTGTGATGCATTCCATTGTGTTCTGTACTTCATCTGAACCAGCACGAACACTCGGCACCTATGGCCTCCAAACCCTCCATCAAGATCACGCTCGCGGTGGATAGGTCGCGGAACCGCGTCCTCTTCGCCGACACGGGCTCCGATTTCGTCGACGTCCTCCTCAGCTTCCTCACGCTCCCGCTCTCCGCCGTCCAGTTCAGCGCGGCAGGTGCGTCATCGCCGGGATGCCTTTCCAACCTTTGTGACAGCGTCGACCGTCTCAGGGGCAGTAAGCTGCTGAAGGTTGACGCCTGCCATGGCATGCTTCTCACGCCTTCGCATAGGCACGAGTTTGGGTATGCATCACAATAATACTTACCCAATATTCTCTTTTCGATGAAAAATAACCGCGCGGTCAATGTATTGCTTATATATATTGAATTCTTTGATTTAGGAAATCAAACATTTGTTATCTATCACCAGGTGTTATATAACTACTGGATGCATTCACGATACTTTTGTCAAGAAACAGCCGAATCTACTGGTAGACGGCAATTCCTGCAGCTGCTGGATAATCATGTCCAGACTCGTTCATGTCTACTGCAACGCTATCTCTGGGTCTGAGTCGTTCGTGAGATGTAAGGAACGGTTTTTGATCACAGATGACTGGAAGATCAAGCCGGCATCCACTAGCACCATACGTTCGCTGATTCACAAGTTCAGTTCTGATGCCGTCTTCCATGGTTTTGAAGAGGTTGAAGTGTGTGTCAGCTGGAAGGACGTAAATACTTCCCCGTCCCTATTTTTGTCTTCTATTTTTTGAAAAAGTGAGTGGTTTTACTTTGATCAACAAAAATTGACTAATGCTCCGTGGTTTTACTTGATCAACAAATTGGCTAATAATGCATGACTTATTTGTTGTAAAAAAATACCATTCGAAATTTCTTTCAAATACGACTTCAATAATATACTATTACACATATTTTGGTTAAATCGATGGTCAAAGTTCAACATTGAAAAAGCACCACATAATCAGGGACGGAGGGAGAGTATGATTTATAGTTCTAGGACTCATATACACAGCTAGAAGGCGAATACTTTTCTCTACTAACTTGGATTTTTTTCTGAATTTTAGGTTGTATCCATGCTCAAGGCTTCTCTTTTGACAAATACCACATTCACCGATGTGTTTTTATCCAAGGGAACTGATGACCATGCTGCTCATCCCACCGTGAAACCAGCCAGCGTCGATCAGAAAATTAAAGTAACTTCCGGCTCTTTATCAGAAAGCAAGATCAAGCTTTTCTATGACAGGCAGGAGAACAAGGTCATGTATGCTGAATGCAAGCATGACTTCATAGATCTGCTCCTCGGTTTCTTGACTTACCCGGTGGGCTGTCTGATCAAAAACATGAGAGATGGTGATGTCACTTCTCATTTTGGAAGTAATAGGTTCGTCCATTTGTTCCTTTTCGATTGAGGGGATATATAAATATCAAGCTGATACCAATTACATCGGCCTTTCCAAAGGTTCGACAATCTGTACAACAGTGTCATCGATCTCGACGCAACTGGATTCTTAACAGGTGGCTACCGCAAGGAGGCGTTGCTGGATCCACCCCTTAGCCCGTTGAGGAAGCACCCCGAGTGCTTCACTCTCAAAGAAGGGGACCACGAACCAGAGAACTACATGGGTCTGTTATCATATACCTCATGTAATGGCTGTTGTCATGACTTGGTCGAAGACCGAAAGTATGTGGTAGACGATGATCTACTCATTCATCAGGCCTCTGTGATGTCAGTGGCGAAGCACTGGCGGAGAGATGAGGCTAACGTGGTGGAGATGGACATCACCATGGGGAAACATGAGGTAAGCTAAGGATTATGAATTTTAAATTTATGATCAACACTTGCTAGATCCAGCTTACGTAAGTTTCCTTGTCTTGCAGGTTGTTGTGCTGCTCCAAGCCATGCTTACCTCGAAGACGGTGCTGACCGATGTGTTCATCGACAGGCTGGAGGCAGTCCTCCCTCCAGAAGAACCCCAGGGAGCAAGACCATAACCGTGGAGGTCGCGAGACCTGACACCATTGCCGCCTTCAAGAGCAGTGTCATGAATGAGTCTATGGTTGCAATTATCCGTCAGAGAATGTACCACTCTCTGTGAATTTTACAAGTGATAATTGTCAATTTTTATCTAGACAGGTGGTGTGGTGCTCTGCTATAATAATGGTCCTTTTGTCATGTGCGCTTAAGAACGATCAGAGCTGTCTGAGTTATTGTGGTGGTTCGACTCGTTTCACATTTGAATGGGAGATGAAACTAGATTCAGTAAGATATACATAGGCCAAATAGAATTATATTGTTAGTAACACTAGAAACGCATCTGAAGCAAAACTATAAACATAGTATGCACTTATTTAACTTGAAAACACAAATTTATCTTTAGGTACACAAAAACTTGGTAGACAACTGACAAGAAACTAACACAACAATTTGCATGTCAATTGATATTGTTCAAGGTTTAGCTTGAATGGGCAAGAGCAAATTCTGGTGTTTGGCCCACCCAAGCAATGGCCGCATGCAAACCCATTTGATCAGCCCGCCCACTGAAACTAGGGAAGTATGGCATGGTCAGACCGCCAAGAAAGGATTCGACATTAGCTCAGCAAGAACATCAATTAGCCTGTATATTATTTGTTCCCAAAAAAAAGCATGTTATTTGAATTCACAGTTGTTCCTCCATTTCCCCTCAAAAATGGAAATTTGTTCCTCGATTCTCGAATCGTCTCCAGATTTTATCTCACAACAATGTCACGTTCGTCTTAAGCACAAAGTAATCCTAGAAAAAAATGTGATCCGATGACGAAACAAGAACGAACAACAGGACAGAACAGAGGCAGCAAAAGACGCGCGTCCTCAGGATGTACGCACGGCACGGCGGAGACCGGTCACCGATCAGCGACGGCGGCGGCGGCGGGGCGCGGGCGGAGGATGCGGCACTGCTCGGAGACCTTCTGCTGGAGGTAGTAGGGGTGGAGCGGGTGGTCGTGCGCCAGGAACCCCCACCGGCGGCCGTTGCGCGTGATCTTGAGCAGCCGCAGCAGCATCGCCTCGGCGAGGTCCCCGTCCCGGTCGCGCGCCACGTACCTCGCCACCCGCTCGATCCGGTGCCTCTCCTCCGCCGGCACCCGGTGGTCCAGCGACGTCGTCGGCGGCGGCGGCTCCATCATCGCGCGATCGGGATCTCTCGGCTGGAGTCGATGATGATCGGGAGCGAGTCTTCAGGGTCTGGATCGAGACGAGAGAGATTTTGTAGCCGTTTCATTTATATACAGCGCGCGGTTCACAGTTCGCAGGACACTTGGCCCCTGACAATGGAACGGGAATGTTTTCCTTTTATGGCGCGGAGTGATTTCCAGCCGTCGGATCCCGCATCTCATGGTCGACGTGGGTACACATGTTATCCAAAACTAGTTGATAATTTCATCATTTTTTTCCAAATGGTGATAATTTCATCATTATTATCACTTATATTCTCCTACGAAATTAATAGCCTGATACTATCTTTTCCCTCGGTTAATGATACAGCTAATGATCCAATACTATTTCTTTCCCTCCACTAATGTAATACAGATATTTTTCCCTTTTTTGCACGTAGATGTTATCCGATCTGCAAATTGAGGGGCCGAAAATAGTGAAACCACACTTGCATTCCTTGCTACTAAACGATGAGCCAGTACTTGCATTTTACATGGTAGGTTTTCAGGAACACTATTCTATCTCTGCTCAAACACTACAGCACACACAGAAGATGGTCACAGGCACCAGCACCAGCATGAGAACGAGGAAGGTATGTGCCCGGTCTTCCGGATCTGCGCCGCCTGCTCCTCCGCTCTCGCCGCTTCCTGGCTCCTCCTCGCCTCCGCCGCCTGCCTCTTTGCCTCCGCTCTGCGCCCCGCCGATGCCAGCTTCCGAGCAAGCACGTCCTGCTCTCGAGCTCGCTTTCGTTCCATCTTCGCCTGTAATTTCAGAAGAGTGGCAGTTCCTTTAGATGTTGCCATGTTGGATGCTTGAGTTTCTCTTTCAGTTTTCTTGTAATCTATCTGGCTAAATGCTATCAACTAAACATTCATATTCAGAGATTGTTTCATTTGCTAATTCAGAGAAATTGAACTGACAGTTTTATATTCAAGTAGGATTCTACTTCAGAGATTCAAGTAGGAGTATTCAATAGGATTCTTGCTCTTCACCATTAGGGACTAGCCATCAAAAGTATGAAACTGCATCGATGCTTTTCAGATGTGATGTTTCAGAGGGTATTATTAGATCATCAACTAATATATAGTCAGCATCTCAAGGTATACCTCTATTCTCTTCATTTCAGCTTCATATTTTGCTCTTTGGTGATTTTCCCAAGCTTGAATCTTTACCTCTTCTCTCTGGAACCTACAAGAATTTGCAGGATTGAAGAAGATGAATGATAAATCTGGTTTAGGAGAAATGTGCAATAAGGAAGATATTTCACAAGTGTGCAAATGTCTCTCCTAAATAGGCCTAGCAAATAATGACATATTGTTAATAATGCAATTTTCTGAACTCCGTACCGAATTGTGTATAGTGACATTACAGTTAAGCACTTAAACTAATATCCGCTAGCACATAGTTAGAAATTTTACCTTGCAAGATATTTTGCTTTCTCTGCCTCCTGCCAATCTGCAGCACGGGTCTCTCTGTCGATTTCTAGAGCCTTATCTGCTGGAACGTTTGCGAAATTTGCAGTAGCTCTCTCTTCCTTGCTTGCCCATGCAGCTATAGTTGTCTTGCCTAGCCGTTCACCGAGATCCATAATTTCCTTCCTGGTGTTCAACTGTAGCTCCTCCTCAGACATGCCCATCTTGCTTGAATCAACATTAGCACCACCGAATTCAACGCTGCGTTGCGGAGTTGGTGTCCGGGAGGAAGTAGGGCTAGATGCTATTATAGGAGTCCCTGTCCGAGAGGGCTCCTGGCTGGCAATTGGAGTCATTTCTGTTCCCATATCTCTCATCGAGACAGACCTAACTACGTGTTCTGGTTCCTCGACTATTGGAGCAGTTTGTGCAGGTTTCAAGGAATCCGGCTGAGTGAAACCTACATATATTGTATACAGAATATGTTATCAGCACACTAAAATGTATTGATAAAATAAAAGCGCAAACAAGAAATTTCATTTCTGTTTTGCAAGTTACATAAACAAGAATATATTTATTACTATTACTGTCAGTATTTTGGGCAGGATATAAGCATGTCGATTATAAGTAGTAAATAATAGATCAGTATCCCTGAAATATATATAGGTCTGGCACCGCAATTTTTCACTACAAACTCCTCATTTGAAGAAGAGTGAATACCATGCAGGTATACTGGTTGCTGCTTCAGGTAGAAAAACCCACTTGAAACAGTTTGTTGAATAAATTTAGAGAAAATAAGTAGTGGATTATGGCAGATTGGCTTTTCAGGAAAGGGAAACATCAAGCCTACTAGAATGATAACATCACAGTCGGGCCTTTTCGCACCACCTACTAATGTATCATGATGTTATGTTCCACTTGTCCCTGACTCAGCCGGCGCCAACAGCTTCAAATTTGCCAACCAACAACATCAAATTTGCCAACCAAAACACTTCCAAACAATCTTTGACCCAGCTCAGCGTGCTACATCATAAACAATGATGAAACATGCCAGTTCAACCTCCAAAGTTCAGACAAACATGCTAGGATATTCCAGACACATCAAGCAGAGATATTGCTCTCAAGTCACCGACACAGCAACATTTATCAGCTCATGATCACATAGCAAGCGTTATCAAGTAAATCAGTGTGAGATAACATAATAAAAACATCAAAAACATGTCAAGTTCTTGCTTACCAACTGAATTACCAGCCAAGGCTCCACCAGTGTTCCTCGGCACCTCGGCGACAACCTTAGCAACGGCCGGTGGATGAGCTCCGTGCTCGGGGAAAGCAAACGCCGACCTCTTGGGCGGAATCCCAGCGGCGCTCGCTGTGCGGCCAGTGCGGTTCGCCGTCGGGCTGGAAATCCACTTCTCTGCATCGTCCCACTTGGACGGCGTCGGTCTAGAGAACGGCGGCAGCAAAGCGGACACTGCCGACGACCTCTTCACCGTAGTTGGACCCGACGAGCTGCTCTCGGAGTCGAAGCTGTCGTCGTCCTGAGCCCGGTTCCTCGATCTGTGGCCGCTGTTGCTCGACATCTCTGTGGAGGTGGAGCATTCCAAGCTCCCTGTCGAACACAATTGGTACCGAAGAGTTAGTAGCGTTCAGTAAATGGTAACCACTGAGCTGTATGTACAAACAGTGGGACTTACTCCGGTCGTCGAGCTCGCCGGAGTCGTTGGCGTCCGGCGAGTTGTCCTCGCTGTCGTGCTGCTGCTTCTCTAGCCCGAGGAGCATCGCCCGCAGCTTGGCCGGGGAGAATCCGCCCGACTGCATCGCGGCAGAGAGGAAGTTAGTGATTTCTGAAAGAAGGGGATCGAGACGTTGGGAGAGCTAGTACTCATATCTGCGGCGAACTGAACCGAGAAGAAATTGCCAAAACTTGATGGAACCACGCGAGAATGGACAAAAGGATCCCCAGCTTTCTAGAAAACCGTGCAGCACAGATAGATACCCGACCCACATCAATCCCATGCTGAAAGCTACGACACACACTCACATCGTCGTCGCCGAATTAAAGACAAAATTGAGCAGAGCAGAGGCATCAGCTGGAACAGGATGCTGAAAGACACCACTTTTCTGCAAAGTGAGCAGCGAATTCAGCAGTGAAGCGTCGAAATGTAGGCCGGATTTTGGGGAGGAATGGAAGAACAGAAGCAGAGCGCTGCAGGGGAGCAGTCAAGACGCGGAAAAAAAAAAAGAGGTGGACCTATCGGCAGAAAGCGCATCGAATTCAGCAACGGCAGGGCAGACATCCTGCTTTCCAAGAACTGATCATCATTAAAGAGATGGATAGAGAGGTCACACCTCAAGATTCCCAAAACAACGTTAGCAGCAGAAACCTCACGAACAGCAGGAATCCAAGACTAGAGAGGACCAGCACAATCTACCAAATCGAACCAAGATCGCCGGTGCCAATGGCATCTCGGGTAACTAAACCGCGCTTACACCCGGAGGAGACAACAAAAACCCGAACCAACCACCGAGACTGGGAGTCGGCCGCCATGATTCGAGCTCGGGAGCAAGCAGTACGGATGAAAACCAAGAAGAGTGCCCAGACCAGACTCCCAGAGAAGATCCAAACGGGAAGGAAGCGACGGAGGGAGGATCGATCGATACCTGACGGTGGGGCGGGTCGTGGATGCGCTCGTAGTCCATCGGTGGCGGGCACTGCAACGGTAGCTCCTCCTGGAAGTTGAGAAGGGTGGACGATGAGAAGCGGGGGAAGGAGGAGAAGGAGACAGGAAGCTTAAGAAGCGGCGAGACTGCGAGTGGTGGTGGTGATGGTTAATTAATTACTAAGTCTGATTGATTAACAATATGCCTCTCACGATGTCAATCAATCGAGCTGATTAAGACCTGCGAGGAGAAGTGCATTTGGAGGCTTGCGAGGAGGATTTGCGAGTGGAGATCTTGTTGGATCCTTTCCCCCGTGTTTCGTGAGTCAAAGGTGACACAATTTGTTTGCTAGTAATCATCATGTGCTTGGAATTTCATTCTGGAGTGTCATCCATTTATCCTCTCTGAAGATTGTCTCATCCATTTCATGCTCTCTGAAGATTTGTTCTTCTGCTTGGTTCATCAGAGCATCCCCACTCGTTGGCGCTCCCCACGTCCAAATCCGGCGAAATTTTCGTCCGGATTGGAGGAAGATTTGGCGTGGGGAGGAGTAGTTTCCCAGTCGTGTGCTCCCCAAGCGGCGTTTCTCGGGAAAAAGAGGATGGCTCGGGGAATCCGGACGAAAGAGGAGACACGTGGACGTGGGCAGTTGGTTTAGCTTCATCCGGAGTCCCCGGTAGACCCCCGGAAAACCGAGGATGGCACGGGGAGTCCGGACGAAAATAGGCTCAAATCCGGATCAAAACGAGGAACCGGGGACCTGACTGGGCCGTTTTTCGCCGTCCGGATGAAAAAAAGTGGCCGTGGGGGCTGTGTGGGGAGACGAGTGGAGATGCTCTCAGAGTTGTAGGGGATAAAAAAGAAGAAGAAAATGATGATGTTTGAATTTACTGCGTCTCGAGCCGTTCACCATTGCCGCTGCAGGAAGCAAACGGCAGCGAGCGTCACAGCAGGTTACGTGCGCCGCAGGCTCCTCTCCTGACCTGACGCTCTGACGCAACACTATTTAAACCTCGTTTTGAAACAAGTCAGGTCAAGTCACACAGATATTCAGAGACTGAACTCTTCGGCGTCAAATTTCTACTTTATATATAGTTTTTACTAATCACTCGCGAGAATTTAGTTATATCCAGCAGTTGTACGGAGTGCAAGTCGTGTGGCGCAGTGACTGGCAGTGCACGTGTGGGGTGGTACAATCTGAATCTGCGCAATGGGCAGATTAATTCATTCGTTCATTAGCAGATACTATAATGGAGGAACTTTCGTAGGAAGAGAAAATGTTTGCGAGTAAAAACTGATGGAACGTGGCAGGAGGAGGACCAAAGAGGCACACATGAAGCTGCTAGTGTAGGCAGGCACATGTTGCAGAAGTACTTGGTCCACGCCATGGCCGAGGTAGGGACACCGGCCACGCTCCTCTGCGACTTGTCTATTCTTGGCCCCGTTGCTCTGCTTCAGTCAGTTCCAGCTTGCCAGTTTAGAATGCAGAGCATTGAGTACATTCACTTTAGAAGTTTACTAGGAAGAATGCCCGTGCGTTGCTACGACAGAATAAATTTAGATTTTGACATGCAGATAAAAAAAATTATGTTTTAGAGTTTCACAAACAAATTAAGAAGTGCATCATGAAAGACATTAGCCTTCGAATATTATTATTACCTCTACTTCCCAATATAAGATGTTTTGGTAAGCTATTTTAGCAAAATAAAACTTTTTATATTTAGTATCGGAGACCTTAAAATGCCATGTCTCCTATAGACATTTTTTTTATTCTAACATTATAAAAGAAAATAATGTGAAGTGTGATATGTTTGTGTCTTTATTTTGGAGATAAAACTTTTAGCAACGTGCCATGTATTATTGTATATTGTATTAAATAAATATTTTTAGGAACTTGCCATGTAATATTGTATATTGTATCAAATAATTTTTTTAGGAACATACATGGATCAAACTACTGGATTCTTATTTCACATCTCGAACAAAACCAATAGTGAAGTAAGGATTTTTTTTTTTTTTTTTTTGAGAAACACAGTACAAACGCAGACGCTCACATACACGCGCATACACTCACCCCTATGATTTTTTTTGTTCTTGTTGTTTGTACATTCCCGAGAAAAAAATCTTTTGAGAAATATTACATGCGCTTATTTACTTGCAACCTTCTATTTAATTAGCTTACACCATATATACTGTCTTTTTTTGCTTCCTGGCTCGGCTTGTCTCCAGCAACTTGCCACCGTACATGAATCGGTTAGTCTTGACGTAAGGCAAAGGTGGACTAAAATTTTCCCTCTATTAGGCAACTATTCATGTTAGTGATTGTCTATTCGGTAGTACCTGTACCAATAGCCCAAAACGGACCGCCAAATCGAAGGCAAGAGTAGGCCAGAGGTGGTCGCACGGTCAGGAATCAAAGACCAAATAGCAACAGCCGGACGGAAATCGGCAGGGGTTCTAAAAAAAACTGGAGAGACCAAAGTGAAAGCTTTTTATGCTTAATTGTACATGCTTCCACAGCTCTGTCTCACTTCGTCTGATGGTAGTAGTAAAATGGTAGATACATACACAATCGTAGGTATTCTAACTTCCTGTTCTTGCCTTTCTTTCCGCCTGGCAATAGAACTGCAGGTGAGCGGAGAACGCAACGCAGCGAGGCTTGCCCGCATCAGATCTGCAGAGCAGACTGTCCACGCAGGAGAGGCTCAGTACACCGGCGCACACCGGCGTCGGCGCCGGGTCTGGAGGCAGCAGCGCCATCTCGTCGCCCGCCTGGAGGGGCACATCTACCTCGTGGGCCGCCCGCTGGTCTCCTGACCACGATCTCGGAGCCGCTGGGCTGTGCTGGTCTGAGACCATGGGTCGGGGCAGGGGGCTTCTGGGATTCTCCCGTGGCACGACGGCCGGAGGAACCGCTCGGCGCTGGCCTGACCGGAGGCGGCGGGCCCGGCGGGCGGCGGCTGTGTGACCAGGGGAGGCGTCCCGATTTCGATTTCCTGACGAGTTCAACTGCTTAATTTCCACCATCAGAATGCTCTGATTCCTTTCGTTCTTTTCTTCCATTCAGATCCCGAGTCTTTCCGCTCACATAATCACACCACTGCCGCCATCGATGGGGTGCGCTACCGCACCTCGACGAGTTTTTTCCTTTCTGTTCCTTGGATGCTTGTGGATATCCAGAAAACCTGCGTATATAAACTGGTAAAACTCTGTTTAATGAAGCGAGGTGGTACTAATTTAAGCTCTCTTTAGATCGTTAGGCTGTGATTAAGATGGGTTCGATGCGGAGCTGGCCCAGCAGCGGTCAGCGCATCTTGTGGTCCATGGTGGCGCGAGCGTGGAGGCAAGGTGAACCGGTAGATAGCAGGAAAACTAAACGAACCGGTACGGTGGCAATGTGAAGTATTAAGTGATTTGGTGGGAGGGTAAAATGGTCCAAATAAAAGTTGGACGAAAATTTTGGCAGAAACCTTAGCTCCTTTATTATTAGGTATAGATAAACGACAATAAACAACTCGGTTACCACTTGGTATGTGTAAAACAAATTTTAAAAATGTTAAAATGGTTAGGAGAAAAAAATCCACACGTAGAGGAACATGTTCTATGACTATGCGTCAATGCGTGCATATAGAGTTTCACACTAAAATATGTTTAGGAGAAAAAATCCACATGTAGAGGAACATGTTCTATGACTACACGTGCAGGTAGAGTTTCACATTAAACAGATAATTTTATGTCCTATGTAAAAAAGATAAAAGAAAGATCTTCAGAAATAGACTATTTTAGCACCAAGAACTCCTTTTTTACACGGGGCACAAAACATGTCGTCTTTTTTGCTAAAACAACTTTGTGAGCATGTAACATGTCTAGATATAGACGACATATTTTTTGTAAAATATGTTCAAAATACATTTCAAATAAAAGGTGCTTATGCACATAGGTGCAGAAACAGCCTGTCCTAAACTCGCAATCTTTTTTCTACAGAAACTGGGTCAGAATTATTTTTTGCAGGATATCTGCGTCGAAGACCTTGTACAAGGTGCTAAATTCCAAGAGGTCCTTCCAAGTTCCAACCACAGTAAATTTTAGTTTACATTCTAACATTCTCTATGCAAGTGCAAACATGACTTCAGGGACACTTTTCTTGGATTCTAGGTGTAAAGTGCACCACATTTCACTGGCGGTATTTTTCTTTACCCAAATTTTAGGATCAGGGTGTGCTGGCACTACTTATAGCAGAGTTTTAACATATGTTTGGCCGAGGTAGGGACACCGGACACGCTCCGCAGAAGTTTTCGATTTTTTCTGAATGCGACTTGTCTACTCCTTTCCCTGTGCAGTTTGGAACGCGGAGCGTACAGAGTTTTTACATTAATGAACTCTGAAATCTGAATATATTTTTGTTATTTACGGTTCAATTAAAAAGTTTCATGTACTGACAGTGGAACGGGCTGATTAATTCGTTCAGATACTGGACCGGGAGTGCAATCTTTTTGTGATCGCAGTGGAATTAACTCTCCGCATCGATATTTCTATAGAAGGTGGACATGTAAAGAAAAAACGTCCAAAAGGCGCCTCCCGATTCACAATTGAAACTGCTGCACACACGACACATCCTTTTGTATGATTCTTGTACGATGCAAGATCTGACGGTGCTGCACTTTTTCGCGAAAACGCAAAAGATTTGCGTTTCGATGTATTGATAGATAGAAAGAAGGTTATATGTACATGTCTAAAAAGGACAACCACCCCGCACTACAACTCGATCCAAGAAAGGAGACCTAATCTAGGGGAGGATTTGGCGGACACCCCGGGCTCCCGTGTTCCCCATTGCCGCGCTTCGGTCTTGATGTCGTTGAGCAGGGAAGGCACCGAAGGCTGTGCACTATCGAAGATCGCAGCATTCCGGTGTTTTTAGATCCACCACGCCGTGTGCTGCACTTCAAAGCCAGCTACGAATGGTTCTATCTTGACTCTTCAGGAACAGGATGGAATCTATTATACGTGAGCTCATTCAATATATGTGAGTTTACTTTCTTTTTGCAACCATAACTTCAGGAACAACATTCTTACTTCATGGCTGTGATGTACCCGACATTTCCATATCAGCGTTTTTCTTCATTTCAAAATGTAGGTTCTTTCTTGGTCATACAGGTACAGCTAAACATTCCTAAATTGCTCCGACAAAGATGCCTAATCATTTGTTGGTGGAGAAGCATTAGACAGGATAAGAATGCTGAGTGGGTTTAGGCTCATGAAATCGCGCAATCACTTGATGATTGGCCGTGTAAGACTTTGACCAAAAGGGTGTCACCATCAACGGGTTCATGTCAACCTGTGGCTGTGGGTGCATGCTCATAGGCTTAATTTGTCCGGCTGTCAGATTAGAAAGTAATAATCCACTTCATTACGTGCGATCTGATTAATCTACATCCACGCCGACCGGAAGTTGAAACTTAAAGGGGCAACCAGATTCAAAAGATACAGCATGACATTTGTCATTGGTGCTGCGTGATGGAACAAGGCCGGCCATTACCTCCGTGGTCCATTGTTGCAAACGCATAAGTCCAAAGATGGAAGCTCAAAGCATTTCCCTTGATGGTGATCTCTGAACTGCTACTGCTACCAGACGAGATAAGCTACGTCGTTGTGCATATGTAGGTTTTCGTCTTATTTGTGAAGGACGCCGTTACGTAAAGATGCACAAACTATTATCCTGAACAAAAGTAAACCTTTTGTGTTTGTCATACCTCAATTTTCTACTTTGAGCGGACTTAATTGCATACTTTGCTAATAATTTTGGTGGATACTTAACTCAGCTACACAATATGCATAATACTAACAAATCTACGGGTAAATATGATTCTTCTTTAAAACAGTCCATAAGCAGGGACCTCTTGACTCTCATACCATATAAGATTGATGCAGTAGTCATATTAATCAAAAATCTAAACTAGCTGACAGGATATTGCCGCCCGAAACACCTCTTCCGCTTGCTGAGGCAGCGCGAACTGTAGACCCTTCCAGGGCTTGCCTTGATCCTCCAATTCCAGCCAACGCCAGCGTGTTCGTAGCGCCAAATTCAGCAACCTCAAATTCTTCACGCCCAAGCCACCAAAGATCTTCGGAGAGCAGATCATGTCCCATGCCACCGCACACTGTCCTCTTCTTGCTTCAGTAGATGCAGACCAGAAGAATCCCCTCAACGGCTTGCCTTGAAAAAATCTAAACTAGTGAAAAGGGCTAGAAATATAGTTATATTCCAACATCGGTTAAAGGGGAATTACACCCTCGTCTATTCCAGCTGGCAAGAGCAATGTCACAATCCATCTCCGATACCAAAGAGAGCCCACTACTCTCTCGCTCTAGTTTGAAGGGTGCCACACGTCAAAGTTGCTCACCCTAGAGCTCGAGCGGAAATCGTCAACACCGGTACTAGGGAACATAGACTATGCAAAACCACACCTGCCATGTACTCGTGGGTAAAATGCAGACCACACACCACCAATCTTCTATTCTTCCGGTCAACACTGATCTGCACAATATTTAGAGGCTTCACATTTTAGAAAATTGTCAATAAGAGAATAACTAACAGAGACTTTTATCAAAAAATTATGTTAGAGCCTTACCATGGCTGCCACCTACTAGCCTGAAGTAGTGGTTCTTCGGGACATGCTAGACCGGTAGAGACTATAGTGAGGTGTAAGCAATGGCGGATGATGGCAATGGATCTGCTCAGGTGCCAGCGATAGCAGGCCAACGGTAGCAATATATAATGGAGGGAAGACCTGCAGACGTCGCTTATAGTGGCGGAGACAGGGGCCAGCAAGGCCTGCCCCCTAAGATTCAGTACTTATGCCTAGGTCCCTGCTATTTAGTACTACATGATGTGGTTTCCCCCCCCCCCCCAAATAGTCATTTTCTCTACTCCGGCCCCTCTTATTTGTTTATCCTACCTCCGCCCCTGGTCGTGTAGTAGCATAACAAAGTCGTACGCGGCACGATCGGCAATGGATCTATCTTCCCTCGTCATGCTAATTGTGGGCAGCACGCCGAGTCCCGCACTTCCGTCTAAATCTAATCTGGTAACTCAAACATTTGGCGAAGGCCCTCCCACTAAAGATTTTTGCAAGACGCGGACATTGTTGTTTCACAAGGTCTTGGGTTGATCTCTCGTTGAACCCAAGCTTTTTTCTCTACTGGGCGCATGGCTAAATGAATCTTTGAACTGAAGTCTACTGCTGAGAAAAAGATCAAGCCTAGTGAGGAGGCCCGACCAAAGCAGGGGAAACATGTGCTTGCTGGAGTGACGCACCAGAGTCAACGAAGTATGCGAGAAATAAACAAATTTCCACGATGATCTAGTCCAATAAAGCTTATTTTGCAGCTTCATCCCACCAAGATTGTTCCTGGGGTTGGGTTGGTCAGCCAGGGTGGCTGCCCTGGCCCCCTATGATATAGGTCCTCAACCTATGTATGTAATGTAACTCTATTGCATGCAAGGAGGCAATCACACAATTGACTAAGTCCACCATGGCAGGTAGGCACTCTATGGTATTTCTCCTCTAACCACGCATGAAGCTTCTTATGCTATGTTTTTTTTCTTTTCTCAAAAATCAATGCCACCTTCACGGCTCCATTAATCCCCTTCCTACTTGGTTGCTCGTTGCCACCACAAAGGTGGGGGAGGGCGCCCACAATGTCAGTAAAATCAGATTACATCTCCTCCTAATCCATGAATTTTAGTGCATGGTTCTAGTGCAAATTCTTTCATATACCCACTGCACACTTGCCCACTCACACGGTGAGTATTCCTGATTTTTATCCTTTCCTTCGCTTATAAATATGATCCACTCCATCCCATTTATTAATTCACTCACACAAAATCTAATTCTCAAGCGGTTTATTTCTAGAAAACGGGACCTAGGCACCTAGCCAATTGCTAGTCGATTGTTTGAAAATTTCTCACTTTCCTACTCGATTTGACTACGTTATCTAAGTCTATTTGTTACTAAATTTCCAACTAGGATGTTTTTTTTTGTATCTTCAGAAGTTTTGGATATCTCTTGTAGTTGTTGTTGAGTGTTGACTCTGGGCATGTTCTCTTAGATGAATTCCGGCTTGGATCAGATCAAGGTAAAAGGCTAAACTTGTTGTTCAGAACAACCCAACAAGAGTACGGGTATGAGATAAAATATTACCCATAGATTTGTAAATGAGATAATATCATACCTATCGGGTAGAGCGGGTACGGGTGTGGGGATTGTAGAACACATACCCACATACCCATTCACCTATCTAAATTTGACAAGTGGCCATCGTGATATTCTAAATTACTTATTTTTCTTCCTAATCACGTGTTCGTGTTGCTAGGTTGAACCTCACTCTTTCCGGTCTCACAATCGATAGTAGGTTAATGAGGATTAGACCCCTATTTTGGATTGCTTCACCTAATGTCATATTTTTTAATCAATTTGATGTGTTGTAAGCGTGTGTATTTTTACCCGCGGGTACCCACTTACCCTGCCGGGTGATGGGTATGGGAAAACTTGTACCCGTTGACGGGTATGGGTATGGGTGATGTGTAAAATTGAAGGCAACGGGTACGGACATGTGATGGCTCTACCCGTACCCATACCCTGCGGGTGCCATCCATAGTTGTTCAAGTACTATTTTAAAATTTGTGCAGTAATATGTGATCTAGAAAATGTTCGTCTGGAAGTGAAGAAAAGGGAAAAAACGATAAAGGGAAATGAGTATATTTTTAGGATAATAAAGGGAAATTAGTTTTTTTAGAGGGAGTAAAGGGAATTTGTTTTTTTAGTGTGGGAGTAAAAGGAAATTAGTTGATTGGAACTCAAAAGGATCAAAGGCTGTAGAGAGAGACCGTGGGCGGCGGCCCATTGCCAAACTGGGCTGAACGTCTCTGCCACAGCCTCAATTTCTGAACCAACCCCTAACCCCCATTCTCCCGACACGATCACCTTGCCCTCCCCGACAGAAACCCTAACTAACACCACCGGCCGGCGCCGCCGCTCTTACCCTCACCGCCCCGGCCATCCTCTCCTCCGCCGCCTTTCCTCCCTCAAACCCCAGCAGCACACCGCCGAATAAGCCATGGCGGAAGAATCAGCCGCCGTCACGTCCACCAACCACGAGGTGGACCTGGGCCACCTCATGGCGTACGACCCCTCGCACCACCTCGCCGCCGCCCCGTCCTCCAGGGCGGAGCTGCGGGAGGAGTGCCTCCGGAAGGCCACGGAGCTGGCGCAGGCCGTGGCCGACGCCCTCTTCGCGCTGCCGGCCACCGAGGGCCGCGACGGGCCCGTCGTCCGCCTCCCCCCGCCCGCCAACCGCCTCCCCCGCGAGAAGCATGTAAGCATAATAACATCTCCGCTCTCCTACCATTAACCATCAACCATTACTTATGCTATATATGAAAAAAAATGCTGCCTTCATTGGTGTGGCTACGCCGATGGTCCTTGGTATGCTGCACAAAAAGAAATTTAGACCAGCTTGAATAGCAATCACCATTCGATATAAGAATGTGAAGATTAGATTTTCAGATGCATGGTAAAAAACAGAAGAAATGGATCGAAGTGCAAAAACAAACACGAATATATGTTTTTCCCACTCAAGTTCATATTTGGTATATGTGGCCGCGTGGGAGATACTCATTAGCTGAGTGGTGAAGGTAGGTATTAAGCTGCTCCAAAGGAGATTCACTTATTTATTACCTCAATCTGAGCGAGGCTTTGCGTTCTTTAATCGAGAAATCTTCTACAGTTGTCAGTCAATTACATTTAAAACTCAGAATTATGCAAACAAAGCAAGCACTTACAAGATGGCCACACATGCCCTTAGACTAGTCATGGTGGGGAGTAACATAGAGCAGTAACATGCACATGTTACTAATAGACTGTGGTATTCTGTTTACTTAATAGACTGCAGTGCCATATTTTAAGCACACTAATTGGATTTATTATTCTGTTATCACTTGCGGTGAAGTACCTGATGAGCCGAAATCATTTGGTCAAAGATTGACAAGCAAGTGATTTGGAATAAGATGCTTAAAACAATGTATCAAGCCTGAACGCAAGCATAACTGGGATCAACAGATCTAAATCTCTCCCAGCTTCTTATTCCACGAGCTAATTTACAGGAGTTTTGTCGGCTCACAAGTAGCAATTATATGGGGTAACTATTCGGTTATTTTTAAAGTAGTAGTTTTTGCGTTGACCTGACATTATAAATGTTTAAGAGGAACGGTATTAGACATATAATTTCAGAGCCTACATCTACATAGTACATGTATAGAAGTAGGGGAGTGTACCTCAGTATCATTTCAAGTATATTATAAGAAAATAGTAGTATATTAGATATCTTGGAATGAAGGACACTAACCTGTCTAGGAGCCATGGATGAACTTCTGACAGGGCTGCAATTAAAGTGAAGAGTCAGTAAGACTACCCAAGTATTGACTTTGGCTTGAAACATTGTTCAGCTTAGCTATGCTATATACTAAAATAAAAAATCGTTTAATGTTAATTACTCCATCAGTTCACAATTACCTCGCATTCTAGGTTTAGTCAAAGTCAAACTTTTGAGTTTGAACGAATATTTAGGAAAAATATCAACATCTATAATATAAAACCTATTATATTAGAATCGTCATGAAGTATATTTTCAAATGCATTTGGTATTACAAATGTTAATATTTTTTTCTTTTTTTTCTTAGTCAAATTTTACAAAATTAGACTTTGAATGAACGTAGAACGCGAGGTAAATAAAAAACGGAGGGAGTACGAATCAATTTCAGAGAGTTAAGACAACAAATATAATAGTATACAAATATAGGCAGAGAATGCATGTAGTAACATCTTTACCTACAAAGAAAAGAAGGGATATAAACATAGAAGAATACCTCTGCAAAAATAGAATGACTGTTATGACCCAAAAAAAAGTCAGTATGAGAGAAAAGAAAGCATGCTGCTATGTAAATGTAGGTTGGTGTTTCTATACACCATGATTTGGTCCCAAAAAAAGTCAGTATGAGAGAAAAAAAAGCATGCTGCTATGTAAATGTAGGTTGTTGTTTCTGTACACCATGATTTGGTAAAACTGCACAATCCCGTGGAAAAAAATTGGTTATTGCTTACTTCTCAAGTATTGCACGCATCTGTTCATGGACAATACTGACCTCAATTGAGTCATTTTTTTAAGTAAATAAACTTAACCAACCAGGTATACACATAAACAGATTATGCTGATCCTGCTCTTGTGTGCTAGTACAAACTGAGCTGTCCTAAACTGAACTGAACTTCATGACTAAGCTGAATCACACTGAGATGGAGTATGAGTACCTGAAATACTGCTTTGGCTCGTTAATGCAGGTGACCATGTGGCACATTCATCGAATCACAAACATTCATCAAATCACAATGTACGCAAGGATACATCACAAAGGAGCAGCATGTACCAAAGAAATATGCACCACAAACAATTAGAATATAAAAATCGGCTTGTACAGAAGTTTAAGAGGATCAGCATGAGCGATTGCAAGGTGCGGTAAAAAATGATCATCTCATTGTCCACATCTATTTTTGAAGTATGAATGCCATAAAAGGCCAACTAATGCAGTATCACAATGTAGATGCACTCGAGGTTGCATCGCAGGAGCATTTCCAATTTCTTTATTTTAAAAAATAACTTGTTAATTCAATGGTCTTGTTCTATCAAAGGCTACAAGAAAATGAATGGCAGTGGTAACCAACAATCACCTGAAGAAGCTGTTGCAGTCCATTTCTTACTGAGATTCATAAGAATAAGAATCCATCTCATCTGCAATTTTTTCCTGCTCATCTCTCTATAACTGTATAGACTATAGAGTATAGTTGTAATTGTAAACCTGAGATTTAAATTTTGTTTAGCCCGAACTTAGCATAAACTAAATTACTCTTCAGGCCTACAACACCACATCATAACAAGATGCAGTGTTCGCTACTATTTAACAGTATAATTATCTTTGTCCCTCTCACAACGAATTAGAAAGTATAATTAACTTTCTTTGTATGAGGTACCCTTGTATGCGTATTCATATAGGAAGAAAATGAAATAAGGGAGATGAATACTCAAGCTAATATTTTTCTTTCCTGTCACCAGTTACCAAGGCCGGCGCCTCCTACAAAGTGGGAGGCTTTTGCAAAACAGAAAGGTGAACTTGTTATTCTTGCCGGCTCTTTGAGTGCTTTTGTTCGAATTCTATTTACCTGGATCTGGTATAAGTGCATAACAGTAACATACTTCCAGGGATTGTCAACCGCAAGAAGAACAAGCGTACATGGGATGAGCAAACCAATTCGTGGAAGCGGAATTATGGCTATGATCGCGTTAATGACGACAGAGACATTCCCATCATTGAAGCCAAAATGACAGATGGTAAGCAATTTGCCTCCTTTATCTCTAGCTAACAAAGCTTTTCTTTAGCATGTTGAGCAATCTTTGTGAGCTTCTCCTCTACTGATTATCTATGTAGTTATCTTGTGTGGTGATACAAAAGCTTAGCAGCCTGCATGCTTTTGCTTATTTACACAGATTTTGTCCAGTAATCAGTTTCCAATGCTCTTTTCTTTTATGACTGACTGAATGTAACTAGTCCTCAATTTATATGTAATTAGTTATAACATGTATGTGTCTTCAAACCTATTTTCTCAATCTGTTACCCTTCTAATTAAATTTGGTTAACAGAACCAGGTGTTGATCCATTTGCTAAAAGAAGGGAAGAGAAGAAGGGCAGGGTCGATAAGCAAGAAAAGAACAGACTTGGGAATCTAAGGAATGCTGCAAAAGTTGGTGCTCTGCCAAGGTAATCCTTTCCTGCTATCTAATATCATCTGCATACCTCATACGCTACTTTTGTCTGTTATTCATTACATTAGCAACTCAAGAATCTAATATAATAGTTTCTGAAAAAAATTATGCAGTCATATACAGCTTGCTGCCACAGCCATTCCGATCACAGGAACTAAAGCTGATCTGCCTAGAAAATCTAAGAAGGAAGACCTTGAGAATGTTGCTGGTATGGCTTCTTCAGCAACGGCTAGTGGTGGAAAGTTCGACAAGAAGTTGCCAGGCGAGAAGCCTCTTAAGAAAGCTGGCAAACATAGAAAGGTTTTTCTCTCCTCCTATAAACTCGTTCACCTTCTGTAGATCCATGTGCCTTCACAAGTTGATAGCTCCAGCAGCTTACCTGTTTATTTTCTGCAGTTTCTCCCTGTGGCTGAAGGGAAAGGAATGGGCAACCTGGAGAAGCAGCAAAATGACAAAATCTTGAACAGCCTACTGGCCAAGAACTTCGAGGAACCGTTGGATGTCAGCAAGGCAAGCTCTGAAATCAAATAATATCGTACATTCATTTGTTTAGTCCAGACCATCTATCTAACAAACAGATGTACATAACTTTTGTTACCAGGCAATCACGATGTACAAGGTGAAGAAGGACAACAACAGAAGGAAAGAGAAGAAATCGTCGTCCGGATCGGATAAGGTGAAGCCTGGGAAGAAGATCCACAAGAAATCTTCAAAGAAGAGCGCTTAGGTCCACATCATCCATCCTTAGTGTAGGAGGCGATTTTGTATGGTTGTTGTCCTGTTTAAGTTCATCGGAGAAATATTGTCATTCCAGGTGCTAGTTGTGACACAAGAACCTGAATGTTGCTGTGGCAATGCTGCACGGAATGTGCACGTATTATATAATCTATCAGAATATGGGAAATGTTTCTGGAAAGCTTTTTAGCGGTATGAAACTTAGCAAACCTAACAAAAGAAAAGTCTGTATTTCAGAAAAGAAAAAAAAAAGAAAAAAAGTCCGATTCTGAAATGTTTTAATGGTCTGAACAATTGGTGCTTCTGTTCTCCGTAGCACGATCCATCTTAGAAGAGCTCTCCCTAGGATTGACCTGCTGTGGTTGCTCCACTGTTGGCAAGGATGCAAGGAATGCGTTTTCTGTGATAAGGATGAATCTATTCAACATTTGTTTATCGAATACCCTCTAGCTAAGGTTGTTTGGCGCATAATATATATGACTTTTGGTTTATCCCCACCTGTTAATATCACTCATCTTTTTGGTAATTGGCTTAGCAGTATTCCAAGGAATGTTGTACTGTAGATTTGTGTGGGTGTCTACGCTTTGATTTGGGCTATATGGAATGTGCGTAATGAAGTGGTTTTTAACAAGCCAAAACCTCAACATTTCTTGCAGGTAATTCCTCTAGCTATTCATTGGATCCGTACGTGGTTTTATCTCCAACCAGAGAATCATCAGGGTGCCATAGAATCTGGGTGCAACCAACTCGAGATGGTCGCACGCGATTTTTACAACCAGTGTGGCTGGCGGCACCAACTTAGATTAAATATGATGTTTTCTTGGGACAACTTCTTTGTTTATTTAGATGGTTAATTTTTGTCTTGACTTTAGTCGATCAGTGAGTTCTAATAAGCTGTAAACGCTGGAGTCTCTTATAATAAGGTAATAAAGCAGCCATATGCATCATTTTGATGCAAAATCTGGGGTATTATCCCCATTTCGAGAAAAAAATTGTTACAATGTCTGTGGGTATTGGTATGTCAGGTCTTTTTTATTTTGCTGGTAGTAGTTCTATTAAAGTTCATTGGACCATGTTCTATTTTTGCCTTGGTAGTTTTTCTTTTCTTTTTGTTGTAGCAAGTCAGCGGTAATATTTACCTTAGACGTACAACCTTCCAGTTGGACATTCTTCATACTCCTATCACACATGTTGGTGTAAGCAAGCTGAATGAATGGTGGAAAGAAGATAAGAATGGCTAGTTCTCAGTATAATGAGAACTAAGCTAGTGTTTAGTAGACTCCCGCAACATCAGATTTGCATCATGATTCATGCACTCTGCAAGTTGGGTTCCAAAAGATCTTTTTAGTTGCAAGTGAGATTGTAACTGAGTTATTTTAGTTGCAAGTTAGGTTGCAACTACGAAAAATGCCTCCAACCAGTTAGATTTGCTTCGGGATCTGTGCAAATGGTGAGTTGTATCTGAAATTCAATGACGTCATTCTACTAAAAAATATTTACATCCAAAAGATGATGCCCCTTTCATCTCTTCCCCAAGAAGTGCTAAGCCATGATCATGAACTGTTAGCGAAGAAGGAAGAGTGACTAATAGTATCGGTCTCGGGCTTGCAATGGGCGAGGCCTAAAGTTTACACTACGGGAAAACAACACGTTGCCGTGCGAGCTAAATGCACGGCAAAGACCAAAAATTGCACGGCAAAGGCATTGCCGTCCGCCAACGCACGGCAAAGATCAGACGGCAACGTCTACGACGGCAAAGAATCTTTGCCGTGCGTTTTGGCAATTATGCACGGCAAAGACCCTTTGCCATGCACGTGTTCTTTGCCGTGCGTGGATCGCCTGTGCCGTGAGCCATTTCGTTGCCGTGCGCTGGACACTTTTGCCGTGAGTCCCCCTTTGCCGTGTGCATTCAGTTCTTTGCCGGGTGTGCTCTACCTGGACGCACGGCATAGAGGTTTTGCTCAATTAAAAAAAAATGGCGACGGTGCTGACGTCCTCGACCGTCCTCGACCGGCGGGAGAAGGGACGTGAGCAGTGTCCTTGACCGGCGGTGGCATCCACGTCTAAGGGATTCCAAAGCTGGGCCAGCACGAGGGAGCGCGGCGGCGCAGGACGGAGACGTCAGAGGAGAGCTTGGCGGCGGCACACGATAGAGGGCGGCGGCGGCGCACGATAGAGTGCGGCGGCGTCCTCGACCGGCGGGCAGATGGGATGGGAGCACTTCTTTGACCGGCGGCGGCGGCCACATCCAAGGGATTCGGGAGCTGGGCGAGCTCGTGGGATGGCGACGGCGCACGACCGGGACTTCGGAGTAGAGCCTGGCGGCGGCGCACGAACGGGACATCGGAGGAGAGCCCGGCGGCGGCGTACGACGGAGGGTGACACGGCGTCCTTGACCGGCGAGGAGGAGGGACGGGGGCGGCTCCCTTGACCGGCGGCGGGCGAGCGCGAGGAAGGGCGGCCGTACACGATGGGGAAGTCGGAGGAGAGCCCGGCGGCGAGGCACGGCGCGCCCGCTCGAGGCCGACCATGCCTGGCGGCGAGCCTGGTAGCTAGCTCTATCAGCCGCTCATTGAGGATAAGGATATGAGTGGGTTGGTCCAATTTGAGGATAAGATATGGCCAGGACGTGGTGTGTGGTTGGTGAGTAGGAGGCTGAACGGATCGTGTCCGTTGATTTTTCCCAGCCATACACGGATCTTCGCCATGTCACCGATCCATGGCATAAGCTGTCAACCAATCAGAATACGCGCCTATCTTTGCCGTGTGTAAACACTCGGCAAAACCCTTTTTCATTTTTTTCATTCTTTCCTTTTCTTTCTTTTCTTCTAGCTAAAAACACTTGTGTTGTGGATATACTTCATAGGTATACCATCGACATGGTCCGATTCCGGCAAGCCCGGGTGGCCCACAGATGGTGGTGATGGCTTATGGCCCACCGGGCAGCCCAGTTGCTGTTGATCCTAAAGGATGAAGTCCAGCCCAGGATAGGGAAGCCGGATCCCAACCGACCATCGGAGGAAGTCGGATCCGTGAAGGTCCATGTGGAACCCGGATCCATGGAGGCCCAGGAGTAACCCGGATCCATGGAGGCCCAGGAGTAACCCGGATCCATGGAGGTCCAGGAGTAACCCGGATCCATGGAGGCCCATGTGGAACCCGGATCCAGTATGACGTAGGGAGGAAGGCAGATCCTTGACGTACACGGCAAGACCTTGTACCGTAGTTAGGCAACCTGTAATCCGGCTAGGACTCTCCATGTAAACCCTAGATCCGTGCGCCTTTATAAGCCGGATCCTGGGAGCCCTAGAGGCACGTTCACGTTCACGTTCACGTGCACGTTCACAACCACAACTCATTGTAACAACGCGAAAGCGCCCAGATAATTCCAGACAAGCAGCAGTAGGCCCTGTCATCGTGCAGGTGTTCCGAGCTCGGGTAACTCGCGTACCACCGTCCCGAGAGCACTCCGCCCTATGGCCCCTACTTCTTCTCCCCCTCGTGAGGATCCCTCCTCCGGGGTACCGTCGATTAGGCAACGACAGTTGGCGCCCACCGTGGGGCCAGCGGCGTCTGGAGGCCGGAACCGGGCGGGTTCCACATCTTCATCTGCGAGACCGTTGATTTCGACGGAAACGCACTGGTAAGTAATGTAGCTACGACCGCCGCCGAGCGAGGACGCAGCTGCAAAGATCCGATCCGAGTCGCTGGAGCTTTCCACGGAAGAATCCGCCTTAGACCCGGAAATTTCAAATTCTGGTTTTGGTAGCCGGATCCGGGCCTACGTTTTTGGTAGTCGGATCCGCACCTATGTTTTTGGTTGCCAGATCCGCGTCTACGTTTTTGGTAGTCGGATCCGCACCTAATTTTTGGTAGTCGGATCCGCACCTATATTTTTGTAGCCGGATCCATGCCAAAATTTTGGTAGGTGGATCCGCACCTAAATTTTTGGAAGTCGGATCCACACCTAAATTTTGGTAGGTGGATCCGCACCTACAGGACCACTGCGACAATCAATCTCGCACCGGCTCGACGGAACGCCGAAGAAAAACCGCCACGACCGACATTGACTCCGCTCAAACAGCTAAGTCCCTATTTATATTTCATATTTTAATATTTTATGATCATGAGATTAAGATTGGTTCACTCATATCCTGAGTCTTTTACCGCTTTCGCTGTTGGTCATATCTTTCCCACGATTTGCCTTGCGCTCGTGAAAAACTTTGTACTGTTTTTGCCGCTTAAGGCTCCAAGACTGCTGCAAAATTTCCGCCTTCGGGCGTTAGCTTGAGTTTTCTGGCCTACACGTTTTCTGTTGTTTTATGTGTGGATTCCTTAGTAGTGACATCTCGGTACTTAAAGCCGGCCTCTGTTTCTGAGGTTCTTGATTGTTTCGCTATTAAGCGCTATCGCCTCAACAGATGTTCCGTGTTTAAAGTTTGCCGTCTCGCGAAAAGTCAAGCATATAAACCGGAAGAACGGATAAACCAGACACTTGCTTAAAACATATAAATTACATTAACTGTTCAAGATAGTCGAGTTGTTTCCGCCTTGACAGTTTTATGTTGTTCAACTGCTGCATAGTTTCAGCTTTAAAACATTTGTTCAAAGGCCGTTTTTGTTCCGCCTTACATTTGTTCGTTGAACATGATCAAAGAAACAATTTAATACAAATATGTTTTTATGTTTATGTATCAGGTACATGACACTTGGACGTACAACAATCTCCCGAGGTTAGGCGGATCCATGGCGTGCACAGCTGGAAAAGCAACTTGAGTCTTGATTCCGCTATGCTTAGCCGGAACCAACCCTCGGGGGCTGCGGTTTGATCTTAGGTGAAAAGTGTGTTTCCTTTCGGGTATCAGTGCTGGAAATTTCCGCCTAGATGCTTGGGATTTACGCTATTCCTAAGTCACATATAAAGATAAAGCTACTCTAAGAGCACCAAGCCGGATTTTCAAGTAAATTCACCTTGGCGCTCGGGGGCTACACCAATGAAGTTCTGTTTGGAGCAACAGGCCGGAAATTTTCCACCTTGACGCTTGGGGGCTAAGTTTCTGAGCATCGAGTCTCCTTGGAGCAAGCCGACTCAACGCTCGGGGGCTACATACATATGGTTATGTCAAGAAAAATTTCAAAGATGGCGAAAATCTGGCTAACTAGTCGGATCCGCACCTAATTTTTTGGTAGTCGGATCCGCACCTAATTTTTGGTAGTCGGATCCGCACCTCAATTTTTTGGTAGCCGGATCCGCACCTAATTTTTGGTAGTCGGATCCGCACCTAATTTTTGGTAGTCGGATCCGCACCTCAATTTTTTGGTAGCCGGATCCGCACCTCAATTTTCGGTAGCCGGATCCGCACCTAATCTTTTGTTAGTCGGATCCGCACCTATATTTTGGGTAGTCGGATCCACACCTATATTTTGGCTAGTCAGATCCGAACCTACATTTGGCTAGTCGGATCCATACCGAAGATTACGTTGGATGGTGTCTCCGAAGAATCCGACCATTGGATCATGAAGTTTCCGACCAATACTTGGTTGGAGATACGAAGTTTGGAGTCCTTCAAGATTCTCTATTATTCGTTCCAGCCAAAGGATGAAGATACATGCGCAAGCCGAGCTGGATGGAAGAACGGTGAATCTTGGAGAACTCCGGGGCTACTCGTTGTGGATATACTTCATAGGTATACCATCGACATGGTCCGATTCCGGCAAGCCCGGGTGGCCCACGGATGGTGGTGATGGCTTATGGCCCACCGGGCAGCCCGGTTGCTCGTTGATCCTAAAGGATGAAGTCCAGCCCGGGATAGGGAAGCCGGATCCCAACCGACCATCGGAGGAAGTCGGATCCGTGAAGGTCCATGTGGAACCCGGATCCATGGAGGCCCAGGAGTAACCCGGATCCATGGAGGCCCAGGAGTAACCCGGATCCATGGAGGTCCAGGAGTAACCCGGATCCATGGAGGCCCATGTGGAACCCGGATCCAGGTATGACGTAGGGAGGAAGGCAGATCCTTGACGTACACGGCAAGACCTTGTACCGTAGTTAGGCAACCTCGTAATCCGGCTAGGACTCTCCATGTAAACCCTAGATCCGTGCGCCTTTATAAGCCGGATCCTGGGAGCCCTAGAGGCACGTTCACGTTCACGTTCACGTGCACGTTCACAACCACAACTCATTGTAACAACGCGAAAGCGCCCAGATAATTCCAGACAAGCAGCAGTAGGCCCTGTCATCGTGCAGGTGTTCCGAAGCTGGGTAACTCGCGTACCACCGTCCCGAGAGCACTCCGCCCTATGGCCCCTACTTCTTCTCCCCCTCGTGAGGATCCCTCCTCCGGGGTACCGTCGATTAGGCAACGACAACTTGCAACTATGGTGTTTCCATGCAGCAATGTATCAAATGAGCTAGGTATGATCTATTAAGCATGACTTTTTCACAGGAATACTCGTAGGCGACGGAGGGGAAGGCGAGAAGTCTCGTCGGTGCTACGCGGCCTCTACACGTTGCCAGCGTCCGCACGCCACCGCGTGTTCCTGCGCTTTGTTTCCGCCGCTTCTGGCCTCTTCCCGCGCTATCTTCCCGCCTCTTCTGGCGACACCGGCGTCTATAAAAGGCCCCCCCCCCCCCCCCCGCGGCTCAATGGTAGGCACCACAGCCGCCGGCACCCCTTTCTCCCTCGCAAGCACAGCCCTACGTAATGATGAACCGCCTCGGCGCCGGCCAGTTCCCTCCTCCACCACCGTCTCCACCACCACCGTACGGTGTTCAACGCCGCCACGGAAGAGGCGCGGTGGCGCCGGGCGGAGGAGATGGGCGAGCGGTGGCGTGCAGAGCGGCAACGCCTGCACATGGAGCGGGATTTCCAGTACCGTGAATGGCAGGAGGCGATGGAGCAGCGATAGCGGGAGGCGGTGGAGCGTCAGCAGCGGCAGGCGGCGAAGGAGCGTCAGTAGCGGGAGGCGGCGCTGGCGGCAATGGAGGCGGCCTGGGGGGGCGCGGGCGGATGCGTTGGCGGCGGACACCGACGCGTTGGCGGCGCAACTGGAGGCGCAAATGGAGGAGGAGGAGGAGGACGAGGCGGAGGAGGATGAGGCGGAGCAGGAGGAGGAGGACGACGACTTCGAGTGGTCCAACGACGATGGGCCACACCCGGATGAGGCGACGGATCAGCAACAAGCGCTGGTCGAGTCCTTCGAGTCGGATAAGAAGCTCCAGGACGACGCCGTGCCCGCGAAGACGCGCAGATTCGCGGTGTCGTCGAGCTCTCCCTCCAGGCGGCGCAACATGGGAGGGCATGCGACGACGCGCTGCTGGAGCTGCGGCGTCTGGTCACCGCCCTACGCATGGAGAGGCGGCGCACGGAACAGGAGCTGCGGCGAAGGGGAGGCGACGATGGGGCGGGGCTGTCGAACGCCCGCCGGGCAGTTAGTAGGCTAGGGTTTAGATGAAATGTAGCTGTTTTCATTCAAACATGTAATATATAATCAACTTTGAATGGGCGATAACACTTAGTTAGCAGAGGACGAGGCGGAGGAGGATGAGGCGGAGCAGGAGGAGGAGGAGGACGACTTCGAGTGGTCCGACGACGATGGGCCACACCCGGATGAGGCGGCGGATCAGCAACGAGCGCCGGTCGAGTCCTTCGAGTCGGATAAGAAGCTCCAGGACGACGCCGTGCCCGCGAAGACGCACAGATTCGCGGTGTCGTCGAGCTCTCCCTCCAGGCGGCGCAACATGGGAGGGCATGCGACGACGCGCTGCTGGAGCAGCGGCGTCTGGTCACCGCCCTACGCATGGAGAGGCGGCGCGCGGAACAGGAGCTGCGGCGAAGGGGAGGCGACGATGGTGCGGGGCCGTCGAACGCCCGTCGGGCGGTTAGTAGGCTAGGGTTTAGATGAAATGTAGCTGTTTTCATTCAAACATGTAATATATAATCAACTTTGAATGGGCGATAACACTTAGTTAGCAGATTCCTCGGCCGTGGGTTGCTCCGAAATACTGATATATATATCGGGGGTGAAGATATAGAGTACTTGTTGTATTGTAGAAGCGTGGGTATACACATTGTCTTAAGTAACACTAGCTAAAAACTAATACCAATCTAAAGAGAAAAGATAAGTATTAAAATATATACAAAAGAAAGTTAAAAAATGAAAATTTCATATTACGCATGGCAAAGGCCAAAACGCACGGCAATGGCTTTGTTTGCCGTGCATCGTTGACATTGCTCACAGCAAAGGGATGGCTTTGCCGTGCAGTATGTATTTACCGTGCGCCTCTTTCACTCTTTGCCGTGTAGCTATTCTTTGCCGTGCGTTTTTCTGTCATTTGCCGTGTTGCATGTCTTTGCCGTGCGTTTTGTCAATTCTTTGCCGTATGCCTGTGCGTTGCCGTGCGTTTTCCTGCGGTCACACGGCAAAGACGGCTTAGCTATCCTAGCCATCACGAGAGAGTGAGAGACAATCAGCCATAAATTGCTTTGTACTGTGAAAATTGCACCTTTTAGTTTGGAGCTCCATAGCAGGAGCATGTACTCTCTCCAATTCATATTGATTGACTCAACTTTATCTAGATACGAATAGATCTTAAGATACATCCGTATCTAGATAAAGTTAATTAAATCGGATATTTAATTCTATGCCCCTGGTTTGAATCCAAGGGAGTAGAATCGACCTCATAGACCCAAAACATAGTTGTGGAATCATAGATCAGGGGAGCAGTCCACCTTTGCCACATCCCTGGCGGCTGCACTTTGGCAGCTGGTGCAAATTTTGGGACATGAAGAACGTTTCCCCACGCTTTATTTCAGTTGCACCATGATTCCATCAACCAATCACAGATGCGGCGCGCAATAGTATTTAACTGTCCTAGCCACGACCAAACCTAGCGCTCCCTGCCCCGCGCCAAACACCAACAAAAAGCCAGTCGCACGCACGGTTTCCACTGTAGCTCGAAACACCCCATTCGCCATCAGTTTGAACTTTGAACCGGCTCGCACGCTCCCAAGCACGCACGCACGCCTGGAATCTCGGGGGCAGATCAGAGTACGTCGTGTAACCCGTAGAGGGCACCACTGATCATTCCATACCACCGCGCTTTAAGCATCCTTACACGAGCGCATGCTCCACTTGCCCATCTTGCTACCACTGCTACTACTTCGTCCCCGGCCCCGGCGGCCGGCAGGCGTGCACGCCGGCGCCGAGCACAATGATCACACCCACACACCCACACACAGGACGACGGCGAGATTTACACTACATGATGGAGCATGCGTTGACGTCGTCGTCGTTGAACATGTTGCTGACGGGGTCGGAGCCGCGCTGGGGCTCGTGGAGCTTGCCGTGCTTGTCGCCGTTGTAGCCGTGGCGGTAGTAGTTGTAGCTGGGGCGGAACGACTCCTCGTCGCGGAAGTACTCCTCCTTGCAGGTGAAGTGCAGCGGCTGCTCCGGCCAGAACTCGGCCTTCTTCCCGGCGCGCCGGACCTCCTTGAGCACCCGGTGCCGCTCCACGTACCCGGTCACCGTCACCTTCTCCATCTCCACCTCCACATGCACGCTGTCCACGCCCCGCAGCTTCGTCAGCGCGTGCTTCACCACCCGCTCGCACCCCGAGCAGCACATCCGAACCTTCAGCTCAACAGTCTGCATATGCACGCACGGATAAAACAAAGTCATCATCCGTCTACTCGAGTGGTTAGCAGCACGCTATGTTGATTGATTATTAAGGTAAATAAATAATGTTGGGCTGGGTCGCATATTTTACGGCTTCCAAGTTTCTTCAACACAGCAGGCCAAGCCAAGGAGGTGAAAAGGTTCTTTTATGGTTCTTTCTGTCTTTTTAGGACGCATGCAACTTCATTACATATGCGATTGCGACTACACATGCAGAGTATCGTGTTCTCCTAGATATGTGAGTGAAGAATTAGCCAAGGTGATTAACCTTGTCTACAGCTGGGAGGATGATAGTGGCTGGCAGTGTTAGTGGGTTGAGAATAATGGGCTGAGAATAATCTGAACATGCATGTCGAGTCGCCGTCGCATAGGTAACCAGGTTCCTGTACTTGCTGATGTGCTCATCTGAGCAAATCAAAAACATCTTTCCACGCATATGGCTAAAGCAAAATCGTTATCTGCAAGCTAACGGAGCAAGTAGAGGAAGAACAGAGCATGCAGGGACGACAAGGAGCTGGAGGAAACACAGAGTACAGAGCTAGAGCAGAGAGGAGCTATGTATACCTGCAACGAAAGCGGCCTGCTCCGGCCCATCCTGCGCCCGGCCAGCGCGCCCTGGTTGTTGTAGTACAGGGTGTCGGCGCTTGTCGGGTGGCTGCTGTGGTAGTACGCGCCGGCGCGGTGGTTGTGGCGGCCGCCGATGGGGTAGAAGCACCCGTACAGGAATGACGACAGAGCGGACGAGACAGACATGGCTTCCCGCCTCCGACAACTTATATATCACAGGGGAGAAGCACAAGAGTGCAAGTACGGCAAGCTCGTCCCGACCAGAGCACTTCGCCGGAAAATGCTTTGCGTTGCCTTTGCTTTGCTAGAGCGTTTCTTGCTCGTAGCTGTTGCCTCTGTGACTGCCCTTGCCTGGTGGCTGGTGCGATGGTTTATAGGCTTTTTTTCCGGGGGAAGGGAATGGTATCTGGTATTCTGGTCCGGGAGGGAGAAGGAGAAGGTGGTGGTGGGCTGCAGTAACCTTGCCCTCCCCCTCATTTTATTGCTTGAAATGTGGAGTAAGAGGGCCCTGGACCCCTGGTCCTGTTCTGCCACCTCAGCCGTGGATTAGCACCACTTCAAGAGGAATCTTGGTAGTATCAGAAAAGACTAGTGATTATGCTAGCAGAATTATGGGTGGCTTTTATGAGAAACCTCTCAAGATGCAGGAGGAAGGTGAGCTGGCGAATGATGCTTCTGTCAACCCCTTTTTTTGCACTGCATTGCAGTGCATCAGGCTCAGAGCTGACATGAATGGCACAAAGAGTTCTATAGTAGAGATATGTTTGTAAAACAGAGTCAGTCAGCCACTGATCCAACTGCAAAATGTTTTGCGATGCAAATTGTTCGACAACAAAACAGGGTTCAGAATTAAGCATGAAAAAGGTGTCAGACTAAACTGTTCTGGCTTTTAAACCTTGCACATTTCGTTTGAAAAACTTTATTTATAAGTTTATAAATTGCAGCGGGGAAGTTTGAACCTTGTACGCTCGATCTCTAATTTTTTTTGCTAATTAAATAGGCACTCAAATAACAGTGATAAAGCCGATACGACAAGGGACTAAGAGAATATGTTTTCTGAAAATAAAAAGGATAAGAGAATATGTAAGTGCAAGTTTTTATCCTATGTAACCAAATAAGTGTTTGCTTAGCGACTAACCCTCTGAAGAATAGTGCTGCAGAAGGCAGGAAAAGTGTTTGGTGCAGGAATATATGTCAGGCCGGGGCAAGAAAAGTTTTTGAGATATTCCCAAAAAATCTTCATCTCGTTCCAAAGCTCATGCCTCCCTCCATGATATTATGCCTTGTGCTTATTCTGTCTAGGCTTTCCTGCACACAGTATGCGCCACTGTTGTGCATGAACCTAGTCTTGTGGCTTTCAGAGGAACCTTGCTTTGCTCTGTGTAATTTGGAACCTGAAACAGTGCTGATCCTACAATAATGCTCTTTGTGGCGGTATCTAGCTATCTGTCTGTTCTTTAATTCTTTTGTTTAGTTGAGCGATTTGACAAGACACTGCTAGCTAGATCAGTCCTCCGTGCCCAGATTAGCATAGGATGGATATCAAATTTCATATATACCTGGATTCGTAGACTTACCCTGAATCACTTGCCTATACTTAGAGATGGATAGCTACTGACTTAGTGATGTGTGCTGATTATCTGGAAATGCGCTACACGTAAGCAAACTGACCTTAGTGACAAGTTGACATGCGGCGCCGAGAATTGATGCGGCGGTAATGTGCTATGTGGTCAAGCTACAGTCCATCACCTTTTTTGCCCTGTTACATGGATATATTTGAATCCTTATATCAATTGATCAGTATTCAAAATAGTAAAGGACACTGCCTGTCATAGCACTTAATTGTGTGATTAAAATAGGGTCCAGCTGCTAACTCTTTCGGCGAGGGCCTTGTCCTCATTATGCCCACTAATTAAGCAACGTAAATCTAAAGCTGTTCCTTTGGTGTCTTGGTTTGATTTAATCAGGGACCCTGTCCCATGGCTCCATTTCAAGTTTCTCCTGTTAGATGTTTATTGGATAGGCTGCAGCCAGCCACCCTTTTTGAATTTTTTTTTTTGGTGAAAGATCTATTTCTTGTCATCTTTAAGCACCAGCCATCAATCCCTAACACCTTGCAGCTCACTGTAATCATTGCACATCACTTACTGAAAATTTCCCATTGAGGTAGTGTATTCAGCTCCATCCGTAATGCGGTATCTGTTGTGGCGGACGGATGATGGTCCACACGATGAACTCAAAATGATGGGCTTTAATTTTTTTTTGGTGTACGAATTGTCCTCTCATGAAAAAAAAGTCGTTGAAAGGTGTTGATAACATACCTGCCATTGCAGCTAGGCCGGTAATATTATGCCCTGCAGGCACCTAGTTTAAGTTTGAGCTTTATGTAAAGAGAAGTTGGAGAACATTTTAGTTTGGTGCTAGTCATATGAAAAGCTAAAGAATACTACTGCAATGATGGAACTGGAGTTACTAGAACACGCACTTGTGAGAGGTAATGGAGAAGATTATTTGTTGCTAAGGATGTTGTGGAAAAAGAGGACAGATTCTGCAAACCATGTGGTAGAATCCAAAATGATCTTGTTTGTTTTTTCATGGAATTCAGAACTCCCTAGGTTTTTTTTTTCTCGAAATGGGGGATCCCCTGCCTCTGCATCAATTGATGCATACTGCTGCCTTTATTTAAATAAAATCAGTCTTACAAGAGTATTCAGAACTCCCTAGGTGTGTTGAGAATTGTTTTGCTATTTTTCGGCACTGAAGATAGGGACAAACAACGTTATAAAATTTTATCCTCTCATTTTCCAAACACTCGTTTATGCATCTTTTCCATGCATGAGAGGTGTGTTTCTCAGAAAAGAGTGAAAAATACCTGCAGAAAATATCATCTCCACGTTACTGATATTCCCCATGAGGCCATGAGCCCATGACTATACTTTTCTTTTTCAGTAAGTAAAACCTACCAGTGTACCAAGATGTCCGAAGGTACGCAAACAAAGCACAAACCACTGGCTTAAATCGAATGCAGTGCCGTGATGGAATCTGATCTGAAGACATGGTCAGATTTAGAGGCTAAAAGCAGTATCCTTTTGGAGAAACATAAGTACATTTGTGTGTCAGCACAGAACACTGCGAGAACTTCAAAGCTACAATATACCGTGAGAGAAAGCTGGGAATGGCTGCGAATAACTCAAAAGCAGGAAATGCTCTGTTCAAGTTGAGCGACGAGGATCTGGATTTAGAAAACCATGGTAAGTTGCAGTACGAACATTCCCAGCTAAAAAAAAAGATGACATGTTGATATTTTCAGAGCCATGGTAAGTTGCAGTACTCCGATTTAACGTCATCATCTTTTTTTTTTAGCTATCGACATACTCCGATTTAGAAAACCATGGTAAGTTGCAGTACGAACATTGATCTGTTCTCCCTATGCATGTTTGGCTTCTGTTAATCTGAAGAAACAAAGTAAAAACTTGGCTAAAACCCTGATTGACACGATCTTCCGAGATTTGCAGCTTCACGAGTCGACGAGGCCAGGCAGATAAAAAGTTGCATTGATTTGGTGTGCTCGAATATAATGTAGGAGCAGACCCGGATGTGATAAGTAGGCGGGTAAATACCATTATAGTCGAGCACATACCTAAGCTAGCTACCTGGCTCGGAGAATGGAATCCACTTATCCACGCACCAACAGAAACAGAGGCACAGGAGTTTCTGAATTATGGGTGCAACCACAGAGTCTTGGAGGTCGTAGTATGGGCTTTGTTTAAATGGTTTGGCTGGCGGTTTGGCGATAGAATTAGTTACAGTATGAATAAGTGTTACATATAATCTTGTTTGCATGAAATGTAGCCTGCTTGTGTAATGTTTTTGTACTTTTTGTGTAACTAGCAAAGAAATCTACAATAAAATTTCTACATCCATCAATCAATGCATAGGCAGGAAACATCATGTTGTAGGAGATTATATGGTAAGGATACTGAGAAAAAAAGGGACAGATTCTGAAAGGGTTGTGGTAGAATCCAAAATGATCTTGTTTGTTTTATCGGAAGTGTATGTTGAAAGTTATTTGCTCTCATTTTGTTAGGGAACATGTTGCTCAGAATCTACTAGCCTACTACATATCAAGTTCATCTCATAAAAAAATCAACTTGCTGACATCTTCATTAAGCTGTTACCATTGCCAATGTTCGAGGCATATCGGCCCAATCTTAATCTGACACAGTTGAGATTGAGGAATGGTGCTAGACAGCATGTACAATATGCAGCCCCTAATGTTTAGGACTCTCTCTAACCTAACCGCGTACATCTATGTAATCTTTCTATGTTCTGTTATATGTATACACTAGCATAGATGGGCTCGGCGGCACGCCGCGCCAACTGTGTAATAAGATGGCAGTAATAATTTTAAACCCACACTTGAATTGATGGAAGTAATGAAGATTCACTGGTTTAAACAATGGGTTTTAAGATGGTTGGTGATAAAATCTGATACAAGGTACACACAAATTTTGTGCATAAAAGGTTGATCTTGAGGACCAAGTAAATAAGCGGGCATCAGAGACACACATAAATTCAGTCTCGTAATAATAACTCCTGCATATTGATCATCGTACTGCAATGGATGATCAATTGGTAATCTCAGAGGGTAATGCAAAAGAACTATTATATATAGAGAACCTAAGTCATAGCATGATTGCTATACCGATGAACAAAAGATTATTTCACGTTGATCTCTAAGCACGGTGGTCCTGGATCTTCTCGCATCTATTGTACCTGAAGATGGTCACTTTCAGCGTCAAATCTACTATATAGTCAAAGACCAAAGTATCGTCTTCTACAATGCCAATGCAAGCTCTGCAAATTTGATTATACATCAGTATAGTATGTTGCGGGCAGATACTTTATATCTGGTCAAAATCTCTACTGAATAAATCAGTGTAAGTAAGAAATATAGAAGGGATAATTATACCGGAAACCTTATGTATCTTTCATGGTCCTCTGGCTATACATAACAGAATACTATCTAGCAACGCGTTGATCCTGGCCATCCGCAGCTCGCCCCTCCTCATCGCCAGGACAGAGAACTCGGCTTACGACAGGCACCAAGGAGGACAAAAGCATGCCCGTTCACCGCGGCCGGGAAGACGCCGCTGCCTTCATCATCGACCACAACTGCCACAGGGACGACTAAACCTACAAAGACCAGAGTTCAGTTTAGTTTCAGAACACCAAAACCAACACCATACATGCAAGCATTTCACTACACAGGAGCACCACATCAGTTCTAAATTCAGAGCACGCTTATTAAATTTTCAGAGATTAGTATGGAAGAAAATTAGTTAAATTAGTATGTAAAAGCTCACATCATACACCCCCACTACTATAGCTGAAACTAAAGCTACAACTTCCTCCTGGTTGGTCTCAAAATAGTATGTTCTACTTCATTTCTGAACTCTTCATTCTTCAACACATATGCAAGGAAAATGATACTATAGAGAACAACGGTAGCTACATGGGTTCTTAACTTCATCCAAATAGCATAAATTCGAGGTTCTTTTCTTTCCCCTTCTAATTTTATATTTCCCCTCTCCGAAATAAAATCATGACACCAGAAAAAAGCAAGATTCGATTTTATTTCAGAGAATCAATTATTTGTGCCCTTTGAGGCTTTGACATAGATTTACCTAGCTTGCTTGAGGATGACCAAATTTAGTTGGGGATAATGATCTACTAATTTATCCTTCTTTCTTGCCTACCCATGCTCTGCTTCACCTCCTCTATTCCGGCGACTATCCTTGGGAGCTATTCCATGTCTCGGATGAAATTTAGCAGCCTGGCTTTGAAAATTGAGCTTGCTAGCAAAGAGTTGTACAATAGCAATAGAATTTTATTTTTTAATGGGTGCTGATCATTTACACATAAACATATGAAAACGAAAATATCTTGACTATATTGGTTAATTCTAGATCTGAATCGTGTGGACCAGGGTGAACATAAGCTTCGGTAAACCAATATCTTGCATTATCTTTGTGGTGCAGAAATTGTTTGTTTTAATTTTTCTATGATAATTTTTTCTATGATAATGTTGTCAAACCTGACATTATAGTGATATAAATGAGAGGATAACATTGACGAAGTTGTGGTCCATCAAATCTGGATGATAATTCAAGCAATTTATGTAGAGAGAGGAGTAAATAAGTTTAGGCAGCGTTATGAACTCATTGGTAAATGAGAGCAAGTAAATCAAATGTTTGGATTTGTGTAGGAATACCTCACGGCCAACAAAGTGAAGTCCAACTTATATAAATTTTGATGTGTTTCTTGATACTTTTATTCCTAGAACCATGCAATGAGCAAAATGTCTTTCCACCGGTAGCTTGGGCCCGACACATCCTTGATCGATGAAATCCCCATGTTTGCACTTCTAACCTGTTTGCAAGTATGATTTTTTAGTATAGAAAGGCGCTTATTGGAAGACACGGATTAAATCCAACATAGTGGAAATGCAAATAATCCGAGCAGAAGGCTTAGCAAATATAGTCTAGTTAAGAATAATACCCCAAGTTTACAAAATGATTCCTTCATGTGGGAACAATATTATTTCCACACCTCCCTTGGTGGGGCAAACGGCAACAAAATATGAACTAAAAATAATGAATGTTTCTTCATGAAAATATAAATGGCCAAACTGCAAATGCTCAAAAATGCGTCATTTCACTTGTATTATTATTGCATTATCAGAAAGTACATGTTGTCAAGCACAAAGAACCAAAAAGAAGAAAATGATGCTCATATGGCATTGGATTGATCGATAATATTGATTGCATATTGTTAAAGCAAGAGTAGTAAACATCTTACAAAAAAACAAAAAAAAAAGGGAAATGGCTAAAATAAGCTAGGAAATGCCAAATTCTATGCCGAGGCATTAGGCACTGACATGGCCACATCAGCATTTCCTGACGTGTTGTACCACCTCCAAACTGTCCAAATTAATTAACTAAGAAAATCAATCAAGAAGAAAAATGAATGGGCTGAACCAGAGAAACATGTCTAGTTGCGGTCCAAATGGTTCATCATTAATGCATGTGTTGCTCGTCTTAGAACACTTGAGAGCACGCAGTTCTCTTAGAAATTTAGTCTAGGCATGTGCACCTTTTTAACTTTACTAATGCATATTTGTGGAACATGGTTAGCTCAGGTACACAATAAAAATAACAACACAAGGTTAACAAATGCTAGGAGATCAGATTCTGAGGCATTATGTGTTCCTTTAGCATTATAAGACACTTAACAGTAGTTAAATTAGCTTCTCACTGAAAATGACAACATGCTTTCCTTGGGTATCGTAGAATTGGGAAAAAGTAATAGGAGAAAATAGTACATATGTTCAATTTAAGAAGTATACATCGAAATTCGTTTCTTATAGCTAACCAAGGGACATGTGAAAAACAGGAGAGTTTTCTTTTACTCTTGCAAGGGCACCTCTATGATGTACTGGGGAAAAAACCACAGTTGCGACCTAAAGTTGTTCAGTACACCTGTTAATTTTGTCATTTGAGTCATGACACACATGACCTTGTATGGCATTCATATCAGATGGATGCTTCTTTCATATACAAATTGCAAGCCATGAATCTCGGTTACACAATGTAGGAACGACTCACAAACTGAAACAAATGGACCATCTGCAAAATTCCCTTTCTCTGAGTTCCTTATTTCAAAAAAACTAACTGAATAAAAGAACATCTACTGCACCTCATGTAGCTTTTTTTACATATTTGTATATTAGGAAAGGAATTAAATGTGTTTATGTTTGATCTAATGTACTTATGTTTGTATGTCAATAAAGTCAGCATTTTCATTTAAAAGAATCTACAGAAAACCAGTGCACACTGAAATAGCATGCACATACAAAAACTGCTATGGGGAAAATAAAAGTAAATAGTTAATTGGGAAAGTGATTGAATTTTGCCTAGAAACAATTGTCTTGATTTTGTTAAAGCCTGTATTATCTTATTGTAATTTCTAATCGTCCTTTTCCATTTATATTAGGGATGTTATTTTTGTAATCATTGGGCAAAGTGTCGATCAAGAATTTCCAACGTAATGTTCAGTGTTTACCATCGTTATGTTACAACAACATGATAAGTAATTGTTTATAAACTGAAAGCAGTACCTCTAGCCGATGTGGAGCATTAACAGACAATGATGTCGACGGCTCCCCTGGCCGCAGAGCAGAAGCAAAACAGAGTGGGCTGCCAAAAAACACCTCAACGGTTCAACCTGATGTAAAGGAAAAGGACGGGCAAGGAAGCAACCTGATGCAAAGCAAAGGATGGGCAAGGAAGCAACCTGATGCAAAGCAAATGACTGTCAAGGCGGCAAGAACGACGGACAGACATTGGACCGTCCAGGTGAAGTACGGCAACGGCCGCAGGGCAGAGGCAACCACTGAACCAGACAAATTAATCTAACAGCTGCGTAAGAGGCGAAATCGACAGATGAGGCACAAATGGAGAGCGCGGCCGAGCCGGCCAGCTCTACACTCCGGCGGAGCGTCCTTGTGATAGGACAGATCCGGTCACCTCGAGTTAGACACAAGAGGTGGAATCAACCAAGTGCGGAAGAATATGGCGGCATGAAGAGAAACGAAACCATGAGTCATGAGAGGCTACGAACCTACGAAATTTCACATAAGAAACAACAGATCAATAGTATAGCTACTCTGATACAGATCGCTTGAAAAGAAACATAGGAAACATAAGATAAGAACGTACTCTCTTACCACTTTCCAGGAGACCTCTACTTGAAGACCAGACCACGCAGATTTTGTACAGCAGGATGCAACTGAAATCATCTTATCGCCCATTCAGAAAAATTCTGCAGCAAGCGATTTCACATGAACAAAACTGAAGTTCTCATTTTTACATAACAAAACAAACAAAAATTTAATTAACCAAACAGAAATACAAACACACTTCCGTCGCGTGATTGCCGCCGCGAGCGTGGCTGAGCTCGGACGATGGCGGCGGGACTCTAGCGCGCCCGGGACATCGCTCGCCGTCCTACTCCTCGAGCACCTCCGTCCCGGTACTCTTTGCCAATCGCAGCCGGGAGACACTGCTCCTCAGGTCGAACCGCGATGCCCGGGGCAATGGCGGCAGGGAACTAACGTAGAGGAGGCTGCAGAGAATGATAGCGGGCTAGGGCTTGCGCCGATGGAGCGCGCGGGGGGAGGGGGAGCGAGGGCCGACGCCGCCTCTGGTAACGATTCCGTCAGCCATGACACCGGCGCCACTCGATCCGACGCCTTCGCGTCCACATCCAGCGACCGCCCAGGCCATGTATTAGACGTGCGCAAGGCGGCGCCCTCCGTAGTTATCCAGGATTAAGCGGTGGCGGAGAATGAGATGTCGATGGAGGATGGGAGAGAGCAACAGAATTTTCTACACCCAGTCAAAGCGGTGCCAGACCCTAAAGCTGCTACACACACACAAAGGAAAGGATCAAACGCACACGAAACGGCACCGCATAGACCAAAGTACCCCTGAAAATTTCTAGAGAGCACCGTAAGTGTACACACAAAAAATGAAGCAGAAATTTAAAGTCTAAACTGTAGACGTGTAAGCTCCACGTTAATCCCGACCAAGCCTCAAAATTATGAGAAAAATGGAGTGGGTTGCCCTATAATATAGTAGATATATATAGGAGGCCACGTATAGTTGAGCCATCCCAATCCATCAACTCTATAGGTTATTGTTTTACATTGCTACATCCATCAATCAATGCATAGGCAGGAAAGATCGTGTTGGAGGAGATTATAAGGTAAGGATACTAAGTGTTGGAGATATGCCCAAGAGGCAATAATAAAATGGTTATTATAATATATCTTTGTGTTTATGATAATGTTTACATACCATGCTATAATTGTATTAACCGAAACATTGATACATGTGTGTTATGTAAACAACAAGGAGTCCCTAGTAAGCCTCTTGTATAACTAGCTTGTTGATTAATAGTGATCATAGTTTCATGATCATGAACATTGGATGTTATTAATAACAAGGTTATGTCATTATATGAATGATGTAATGGACACACCCAATTAAGCGTAGCATAACATCATGTCATTAAGTTATTTGCTATAAGCTTTCGATACATAGTTACCTAGTCCTTTCGACCATGAGATCATGTAAATCACTTATACCGGAAAGGTACTTTGATTACATCAAACGCCACTGCGTAAATGGGTGGTTATAAAGGTGGGATTAAGTATCCGGAAAGTATGAGTTGAGGCATATGGATCAACAAGTGGGATTTGTCCATCCCGATGACGGATAGATATACTCCGGGCCCTCTCGGTGGAATGTCGTCTAATAGCTTGCAAGCATATGAATGGTTCATAAGAGACCACATACCACGGTACGAGTAAAGAGTACTTGTCATGAGACGAGGTTGAACGAGGTATAGAGATACCGATGATCAAACCTCGGACAAGTAAAATATCGCATGACAAAGGGAATCGGTATCGTATGTAAATGGTTCAGTCGATCACTAAAGTCATCGTTGAATATGTGGGAGCTATTATGGATCTCCAGATCCCGCTATTGGTTATTGATCGGAGAGAAGTCTCAACCATGTCTACATAGTTCGCGAACCGTAGGGTGACACACTTAAGGTTTGATGTCGTTTAAGTAGATATGGAAATATGGAATGGAGTTCGAAGTTTTGTTCGGAGTCTCGGATGGGATCCAGGACATCACGAGGAGGTCCGGAATGGTCCGGAGAATAAGATTCATATATAGGAAGTCATTTTCTAGGTTTGAAAATGATCCGGTATTTTTCCAGGAAGGTTCTAGAAGGTTCTAGAAGAGTCCGGAATAAATCGGCATGGAAGGTGGAGTCCCAGAGAGGGACTCCACCCACCTTGGCCGGCCAGCCTAAAGGGAGGAGGAGTCCCAAGTGGACTCCTCCCCATGGTGGCCGGCCACCCCACCAAAGGAAAGGGGGGAGTCCCACTCCCCCTAGGTTTGGTCATATGGAAGGTTTATGTTGGGGTCTTATTCGGAGACTTTTGACCTAACCCTTGGGGCTTCCACCTATATAAAGAGGGGAGAGGAGGGCTGGTCGGCCGCACCAAGACCACCATGGCCGCACCCCCTCAAGGCTGCCCTAGCCGGCGCCCCCTCTCCCAAACCCTAGTGGTTCCCTCCTACCTCTCTCTCCCACATAGCTTAGGCGAAGCTCTGTCGGAGATCTCCACCACCACCGCCACCACGCCATCGTGCTGCCGGGATTCCGAGGAGGATCTTGTCGTCGTGGCGAACGAGCAGATGCCATGGGATGGCTTAAGTTGGGGCCGAATGGGCGCAAGAGGATTCGGGGGAGGGTTTGCGACTAGATGGGATGGACTTCCGGATGCTTTCCTCAAGAACACGACCAAAGGCAGGTATGCAAGAAGAAAGACAAGAGGAAGAACTCTGCTCTAGATCGCTAGCTTCATTGATCTCAACATGGTTACAGGTTTCTGGGCGTACATGAGCGTGTCCATGAAGGACGGTGCCCCCTCTCCTTATATAGGGGAGAGGGTGGCTTACAGAACAAGAAACCCTAATGGCATCTTTGACTAGACAAACTACTTTACAAAGCTACTTTAATCATGGATGACGCCGGGGTCTTCTTTAATCAGGGACGCTGACGTCCTCCGGCTTCTTTCAGCGTCACCCCTCTCTTTGGCGCTAGGGCTCCGATTAAAGTCACTTTGCTTAGCTCATCCTTGTCTTCTAGCTCTGAAGAGAATCTTTGACCAGTCTTGCCGAGATGCTCTTCTTTCCGGTAGCCCGGTATCTTCTTTATCTGGTTCCGGTATACCCCTCTTGGGGATACCGGCTTTGCTTTACTTAGCCAAACTCTTACCTTTGTGCTCCGGTATAAACATTAAACCGGTATCTTGATGGCCCAAACCATCCGGTTTGGCATGCCTTTGGCATACCGGGGGTCATCCCCCCAACATTAGTCCCCGAAGCTGGTATAGTCTGGAGGATTCTATCCGACAGACCATGCCAGGTTCTTACGTCTTAGGATACCGGTTTAATATTTCCAACGCTTAGCTTAGATCCGGCATCTTTGCCCGGACTCACTCTTTCTCTCTTTGCAAGGTATTCTCCGGTATCCTGTCCTCCGGCATCTTAGTCATTAATTACCTCCTCGGCGAAGTCGAGAATTTCTCGGGCCCCGCGCCTGTCAGTGACATGCGCACTGTGACTGACGCGCCAGTGTCAGGGGTCACTTCCCTTCGATTTCCGCGCGCGTATTAACTGCTCCACAGCGGATCCCAGTCACTGTTCCGGATCCGTGTGCACCTTCCTGTGGCTCTACATTTCCACGCGTGTATCGCCGCACCACGTGGCGGCCTGTGGAGCGAACCGTCGCAGCCCACGGAGCGAACCGCTGCGGCCCGACGGTTTTCGGCCCACTTCTCTCTCTTCCTTTATAAGGCAGAACCGCCCCCTCTTCTTCCTCTTCTCGCATTCTCCGCTTCCTCGCGCACAATGCCATTTGCTCTCTGCGCCTCCACCGCTCTTCGTCCGCCGTTCTTCGCTCGAGCCCCGCCGCCCGGTGAACTTGCGCCGCTTCTTCGCCGGACTTCACCGTGCGGAGATTCTTCGCAGTGCTCCTCTCGCGACCGCTGCATTCGCGCTTCTTCGAGCTCTTCTCCGCCTCGCCGTCGACGGACCTCTTCTGCAGCCGCAAGCTCTTCTTTCCTCCGGCGAACTTCTTCCTCCGCGACTGCATCGCCTCAGGTTAGGTTCAATCTACCTTTACCCCTCTTTGCTTGCTTTCCAGATCTTGGGTCGGTAGTATATTTATTTCCCCTTTTCTTTTGCTTTTTCTCTTACTCGTAGATCTTCGCGCGGGGGCAAATCTCGGGTTTCTTGTTTTTCCGCATCTGTATTCATGTCTAGCGAGGAGTCCTCTTCCGCTTCGTCTTCCTCTGCCTCTTCCTCCGATAACCGGCGTAGTCAATCCTCTGACGGATCGACCGCCGATTCGGTCCAGATGGACACCGACTCCGGTAGCCACCAAGAATCCGGTAGCTCTAGCCAAGCTTCCGGCGTAGATCCTGCCGGTACCACACGTGGGGCCTGGATGGGCTCCAATGTTACCCAGTATGAGATTGACTGGCTTTACCGGTCCCGAAGGATTCCGGAGGGAGTAACCTGCCGGCTTCCTGGCGACGAGATTGAACCGGTGCTTCAGCCCGGTGAACATGTCGTTTTTCTCGCTCACTTTGAGCGCGGCTTCGGCCTTCCCGCCTCTCCTTTCTTCCGGAGTTTCCTTGACTTTTACAAACTTCAACCTCATCATCTTCCCGGCAATGCCATTTTTTACCTTTCTTGCTACGCCACCTTTATGGAGGCTTACATCGGTATTCGTCCCACTTGCGAGACGTTTGCCCGTTTCTTTGCTCTACGGATCAATTCCGTTCAGGGCAAGGAAATCCCTAAACCCAAACCCCCCGTGCAGTGCGGGTCTTGTATCATCGGCTCCCGCCAAGGGAGCCCTTTCTTCAAATTTTCCGGTCTCGAGTCATGCCGGCTATGGCAAGGGACCTTCTTCTATGTGAAGAACAACGGCGCCGCAAATCTCATCGATCTGCCGCCTTTTAATCCGGCGCCGCCCAGTAGAACCAACTGGAGCTACAACCCGAAGTCGGATCATGCCGAAACCAACCGGGTGGTACGCTTCATGGCGAACCTGATGAAGGAGACTAACATCTGCTCCGATGATATTATCCACACCTTCATATCGCGCCGGGTGCTTCCTCTCAAGCGCCGGCAACACAAGGTGAGCGAGATGTACGGTCCCGGTGATCCCACCAAGATCACCGGCCGTCCTCTCAGCAAGAAGGACGCCGTCCGCAAGGCTAGGCAGATCTGCCAGACTGCCATGCCAGATGATTGGGAATGGGGCCTTCAGCCTCTCACTTCTACTAACCCTCCGACCCAAGAAGTAAGAGATTACACGACTCGGGTCGGCTTACCGGTAACTTTTATGCTGTTGTTAACCTTCTTTTTACTTGTTTTAGGCCAAGGAACGCTTCCCCCGCATCGACGCGGACCGACGAGGCCCTTGCGTGAAGCGTGCCGTGGACTCGGTTGACCCGGATCCTTTCATCCGTTGGCAGGACCTGAAGATGGGCCGGACCAAAGCCTCGTGCCTTGGCAAGTCCGTGCCGGAACCAACCGGTTCCTCGGATGACCTGACCTTGCTCGAGGTAGCTTTCTTTTTAATCTCTTATACTTTTTCTTTATCGCCCCTCTACAGATCTTTCCTCAGCTATCTTGAACTCGCAGATCCACGAGCACGCGCCTCCGCTGTAGGCCGAGGCCGGTTCTGAATTTGTGGAAAAGCTGATGGCCCAGGGCCAGAAGAACAAAGTTCCGGCATCCGATGCCGGTTCCAGTCAGGCCCCTCCGCCGAAGCGCTTCCGGACGGAGCCTTTGGCGGGGAAGGAAGCAGGCGTGAGGCGCTATAAGCGCAAGCAGATGCCGACCTCCTCTGGGTAAGTTCCTGGTTCCCTACTTGTTTCATTTTTACCAAGTTCTTTTGCCGGTTTCTTTTTTCCAATTCTCTCTTTTTCTTTTGTTCAGCCCTGCACTCAAGCTTGGCCCAAGGCCTGAGGGCTCTGCTGGATCCGCAAGGACCTCAACCCCTCCTCCTCACTCAAGCCCGGCACCATCTGGTGCCGGCAACATCTCTGCCTCCCCTCTGGGGGGCACTACAAGTTCGGGGCTCGCGGCCCCTACACCGCCAGAACACCGCGCAGAGGAGGACCTTGTCTCCCCTCCTGAAAACCAAGACACCGGCGCCAGCAACATCGGCGCCGGAGAAGAAGCTGCCGGGCGGGCGGAACCTCTGGTTCCTCCCGTCCTCGAAAAGAAGAAGAAGAAGACTTCCGTGCCGGAAAGTTCCAACTTGGGTGACGCGCCTAGCGCTCCCCCTTCTCCAAAAACTGCTCCAACGCCCCCGCCGGAAGCTCCTCGCACCGAGCCAGCCGGCGCCACTCCAACTCCGCCGCCGCCCAAGACCTCAAAGCTCATCAAGGGAAAGGCGACGGCCTCCAGCGCCCCCTCTGGCGGTCCGTAACCCTTGGTGCTGCACGTTTCTCGCGCCGCCAGCGCTGCCAGCGAGAAGGCCACCGGCCTGCTTGGCCGGATCACCGAGTTCAAGCGCGAAGGCCGGGAGCTGGGGCATCTGCTGCCCTACGCGCAGAAGTGGAACACCGCGGACATGTCCCCGGCGACCCGCGGTATGGGCAAGGACATGCTACCGGCGCCTGACCCTGTTGGAGACCGGTCTGCCGAGGAGCACTTCATGCGGCTGCGTCGGGCCGTCAAAGAGCTGGACAGCGCGTGGTATGATGCCACGAACAACCTGATGGTAAGTTCCACCAACTTTTTTCAATTCTTTCCGGTTTCTCTTCTTCCGGATCTTTTCTGTCTTCTCTTCAACTTTTAATTTCATGCCGGTTTCTCTCTTTCTTGCTGAATCTTGTCTATCTTCCCAGTCCCCGAGTTTCGTGTTGAGAGCGTAGCTCTTAGCACGAAACTTAACTTAGAAACGCGCAAAACCGGCATAGCCAGTCCCCGAGTTTCGGGTTAAGATCTTTGTTCTTAGCGCGAAACTTATCTTAGAAACGCGCGAAACCGGCATAGCCAGTCCCCGAGTTTCGGGTTAAGATCTTTGTTCTTAGCGCGAAACTTTAACTAATCTCTTTTTCTTGAACAGACCACGGCTGACGCTCGGAAGGTCCTCTTTGAGGAGCTTCTCTGGGAGCACCGGGATCTTGCTGAGGCACATGACAAGTGCCAAGGTAAACTTTTTGTATCTCCGGCATCTTCTTACCGGAAAGCTTTCTTTCTCTTAACACTTATGATTTTTATTTAACAGTTATCCCGGAAGCTTCTATCGAAGCCCTCAAAGCCCAGCTTGCCGCCGCCAAAGGTACTGCTTCCTTTTTTTCCGGTTGACTTGCTCCTTCTTCATTGTATGAGCGCAACTTTGTTAACATTTCCTTTTCGGGTTCCAGAGGAGAAGGACCAGCTTATCCAGCAGCACCAGGAAGAGCTGAGCGCCCAGCGAGCCACTTCCAAGGAGCTCAAGGACCAGCTTATCCAGCTTGGCCTTGACCACCACAAGGCGCTGAAGGCTGCCAAAGCCGATGCGGCGACCAAGCTGCACGAAGCGCTGGAGGATGCCGGCAACTCCAACGCGGTGTTGCAGGCTGAGCTGGAGGAGCTTGCCAAGGCGCGGAAGGCTGCTGAGGACAAGGCCGCGCGGCTGGAGGCGGAGCGGAAGCAGCATGACCTTCTGATCACGCAGACTGATGCGCTTGCCTTCCGTAAGCTTCTTCCTTTCTCTTTCCGGTTTCTGTTTACAAGCTTATTTCTTCCAGTTGCATTTTCTTAGCTTCTTTCCTTCGTTGGGTAGGTCTCTTCCCGGACTCCCAGGCGTTTGCCATGAAGAGGGTTGAAGAGCACCGTGTTGCCCAGGCCCATGAGAATCTTGGTGCGCCATGGGACCCCTATGACCATCTGGTTGCGCTGAATGCGCGGGTTTCCCATATGCGCGCCATAGATCGGAACCTTTCTGACATCCCTGACGTGGCTACCCAGCTCTTCAGGACTCTCTGGCCTGGAGAAGTGGTGCCAGACACCTTCTCCCTCATCAGCGACCACCTCAAGGGTGTCGGCAGAAGGATCCGGGAGTGGCAGTGCTCTGCTGCCCGTGCCGGAGCTGACTCCGCGCTTCGCGTTGCCTGCTCCTGGTACCCGGAGCTGGACCTGGACGCCCTCCTCAGAGTACGTGAAGGAGCTGAAACCGATCTGGACCCGGTCCTCACCGCTAAGCGGCAGGATCGGGCGTACCACATCGCGGAGTACGCTGACATGCGCACCTTCATCCCTCCTCCTCCAGACGTCAAGGACTATCTCAGCGACGAGGAGGAAGGTGAAGCTGATGAGGAGGCCGGAGCTGATGACGAGCCTCTGGATGGTCCTAGCGCTGGCGACGCTCCCCCTGAAGCCCCTACTGCTTGAGCCTCTGCCGTTATCTGCTTACTTATGAAATGCTTGTTGGTCCTGCTTGACTTAAAACATTGTTCGTTAAATTCTACCCCGGTATGCCGGGGTTCGTGATGTAAAACTTAAAACTCCCTTTTGGTTGTGGCACAACAGTTCATGCCGGTATGTTATTGATGTCTACGGGAGCTTCTATTCTTGTAGACAGTGTTGGGCCTCCAAGAGCAGAGGTTTGTAGAACAGCAGCAAGTTTCCCTTAAGTGGATCACCCAAGGTTTATCGATCTCGAGGAGGAAGAGGTCAAAGATATCCCTCTCATGCAACCCCGCAACCACAAAGCAAGAAGTCTCTTGTGTCCCCAACACACCTAATAGGTGCACTAGTTCGGCGAAGAGATAGTGAAATACAGGTGGTATGAATATATATGAGCAGTAGCAACGGCACCGAGAAAAGTGCTTTGTCTGTCCGGGACCGGCGTGTGGTTGATGGCGGTAATATTGCGGACAGTACGGATGCGAGTAGAACAAGAAACAAGCAGCGATAGCGATATTTAGGAACAAGGCCTAGGGATCATACTTTCACTAGTGGACACTCTCAACATTGATCACATAACAGAATAAATAAATAGATGCTAGACTCTACACCCTCTTGTTGGATGATGAACACCACTAACTGTGTAGGATTACACGAACCCTCAATGCCGGAGTTAACAAGCTCCACAATATTCGATGTTCATATTTAAATAACCTTAGAGTGCATGACAGATCAACATAACCAAACCAAGTACTAACATAGCATGCATACTGTCACCTTCACACTACGAAAGGAGGCATAGATCACATCAATACCATCATAGCAATAGTTAACTTCATAATCTACAAGAGATCACAATCATAGCCTACGCCAAGTACTAACACGATGCACACACTCGTCACCATTACACCGTGCGGGAGGAATAAACTACTTTAATAACATCACTAGAGTAGCACACGGATAAATTGTGATACAAAACACATTGCAATCATAAAGAGATATAAATAAGCACTTCACTATGCCATTCATAACAGGTGAATAAGTATTCCGTGAAATATAGCCTAAGAGACCCACACGGTGCACACACTCGTCACCTTTACACACGTGGGACAAGGAGTCTCCGGAGATCACATAAGTAAAATCCACTTGACTAGCATAATGACATCTAGATTACAAGCATCATCATATGAATCTCAATCATGTAAGGCAGCTCATGAGATTATTGTATTGAAGTACATAGGGAGAGAGATTAACCACATAGCTACCGGTACAGCCCCGAGCCTCGATGGAGAACTACTCCCTCCTCATGGGAGACAGCAGCGGTGATGAAGATGGCGGTGGTGTCGATGGAGGAGCCTTCCGGGGGCACTTCCCCGTCCCGGCGGCGTGCCGAAACAGAGACTCCTGTCCCCCAGATCTTGGCTTCGCGATGGCGGCGGCTCTAGATGGTTTCTCGTACCGTGGCTTTTCCGTCTCGAGGTTTTAGGTCGAGGGGGCTTAAATAGGCGAAGAGGCGGCGTCAGAGGGTCGAAGAGGCGGTGACATGATAGGGCGGCGCGGCCAGGGCCTGGGCCGCGCCGGCCTACCTCCTGGGCCCCCTGTGGGTCCACTCTGGCGACTCTCGGGTGTTCTGGATGCTTCCGGGGATTCTAAGATGCTGGGCGTTGATTTCGTCCGATTCCGTGAATATTTCCTTACTAGGATTTCTGAAACCAAAAACAATAAAAAACAGCAACTGGCCCTTCGGCATCTCGTCAATAGGTTAGTTCCGGAAAACGCATAATTATGACATAAAGTATGCATAAAACATGTAGATATCATCAATAATGTGGCATGGAACATAAGAAATTATCGATACGTCGGAGACGTATCAGTTATACCGGTAGTTAATTATCTTATGTTTGCCTTAGCATATTTGCTTATCGTTTTGATTTTATCCTGCACTGCAAACATTTCAGAATTGTTTCCGCATCCAATTCGATGCACACTTGGCTCTTTAACCTTGGCCCTACCTGCCTTCTCTGGGCGTTCTTTGGCGTATGAGCACAAGGTTCTTTTGCCAAACAAGCATTTTCTTGAACTTAGAAATAACTCGAAATTTTTGCAAAAAACCGGTTTAACCCGGGTTAGTTAAGCTTTTCCGGATTGTTTGTTTCCACTCTCTCTTTTCGCAGTTCGCGTGCTTAATTGCTACCGGTTTATCTTGCTTGCCATGAAGCCGGTTTGCGGACAGCAGTAGAGTCGAAGACTCCGGTAGGTTTAGCACGCTACTAAACCGAAAAGAAAAAATGTTCACTAAGCAACCGGTGAACTGAAAAAATAAACATATTGCATGCAACTTTAGGGGTAGTCCCCGAGATTCATTCGAGGTTCCGACATCTTTTTATTCATAGCATATAAGGTACAAAAAGGAACTTCTTACTCCACAACTTCAAGAGTAGAAGGGACGCAACAGAGCTACGTTCCATGGACGCTTGCTCTCCTCTCCGGACCTGTCCGCCTTTCCTTTTTTCCATTCATGTGCATCGATCAAGTAATAGGCATCATTGTGGAGAGCTTTTCTCAGAACGAAGGGACCTTCCCATGGAGGTGAAAGCTTATGCCGGCCTTCAGTGCGCTGCACCAGGCGTAGCACCAGATCTCCTTCCCAGAATACTCTCGGGTTAACCTTCCGGCTATGATAGCGTCTGAGGTTTTGCTGGTAAATGGCTGTTCTTGCCAATGCCAACTCTCTTGCTTCTTCTAGCAAGTCCACATCGTTTTCTCTGGCATCTTTGACCTCTTGCTCGGTATAGAGCTGTACTCTTGGTGAGCCATGGATGATGTCGGTTGGTATGACCGCTTCTGCTCCGTAAACCATGAAGAATGGAGTGTATCCGGTGGACCGGTTTGGAGTTGTTCTTATACTCCACAGTACTGATGGTAGCTCATTGAGCCAACACCCCGGTGACTTTTCCACCGCTTCGATTAGTCTTGGTTTGATACCGGAAAGTACCAAAGCATTCGTTCTCTCCACTTGGCCATTGCCTTGTGGGTGTACCACTGAGCACAAATCCAGCCGGATATTGTTGTCCTCACAAAATCTTTTGAACTCACCTTGAGAAAAGTTGGTTCCATTGTGTGTGATGATGCTATGCGGGTAGCCATACCGCAAAATGACATCTTTTAAGAACTTCACCGTTGTGCGCCCATCACACTTTGCGATAGGTTTCACCTCTAGCCACTTGGTGAATTTATCCACCATAACCAAGATGTGAGTCATGCTGCTCCTTGCAGTTTTGAATGGGCCAACCATATCAAGGCACCAAACAGCAAATGGCCATGTTAGCGGTATTGTTTTTAAACCGGAGGCTGGGGTATGATTTTGCTTGGCGTACCTCTGGCACCCATTGCATTTTCTTACCAAATCCTCAGCGTTTTCCAAAGCAGTAGGCCAGTAGAACCCATGCCGGAATACTTTTGCTACCAGCGCCCTTGATGAAGCGTGGTGCCCACATTATCCTTGGTGAATCTCCTCAAGCATTTCTTTTCCTTCTTCCGGTTCCACACACCTTTGAAGGACACCGGTAACACTTCTCTTGTATACCTCGCCATTGATGATGGTGTACGCTTTGGACCTCCTCTGGATCCTTCTGGATTCATTTTCGTCAACCGGCAAGGTGCCGTTGATCAGGAATTCCTTAATAGGTTTAACCCATGATGGTGCTTCCCGAACTAGAAACACCGGTGCGTCTATCTCCATGTTATCCACCAGCATTGTCTCTTCCGATATAGCTGCAACAATTCCCGAGCTTGCCGGTGTAGTCCCCGAGTTTACCGGAGCAGTCCCCGAGCTTACCGGAGCAGTCCCCGGGTTCCCTTCATCGATGTCCATGGGTACTATGTGTGACTCCGGTATGAAAATTGATTCCGACTCCGGGCTCGGTTTGATCGATGGTATCCTTAAGTGTTCCAAGGCTATTCCGGGAGGAATTTCTTGCCTAGATGAGCCCAGTTTGGACAAAGCATCGCGGCTTCATTTTCCGCTCGCGGTACATGGTGAAACTCACAGCCCTCAAAGAAGCCGGCAATTTTTTGCACATGAAACCGGTACGAGGCCATGTTTGCATCTTTTGCGTCCCAATCTCCGGAACTCTGTTGCACCACGAGATCTGAATCCCCATAGCAAATGATCCGGTGCACACCGATTTCTTTTGCGACTTTAAGTCCATGAATCAGAGCTTCGTTACTCAGCGACATTGTTTGATGCCCTGAAATGCACTTGCAAAACATACCGAAGATGATCTCCCTTGGGTGAAGTAAGCACCACACCGGCACCCAGACCCTCTTTAAGTTTGGATCTGTCAAAGGGCATCTTCCAGTACTCTATTCTTTGATCTGGCGGCTTGTATTGCATTTCCGCCCAATCGACAAGGAAATCCGCCAAAGCTTGCGATTTTATGGCGTCTCTCCTTTCGTACACCGGTACATATGGTGATATCTGAATTGCCCACTTTGCAATCCTTCCGCTAGCATCTTTGTTGCACATGATATCGGAAATGGGTGCCTCACTCACCACTTTCATGGGGTGTTCCTCAAAGTAATGCTTAAGCTTTGTGACGGCCATGTACACGCCATAAGTCATTTTCTGGAAGTGAGGGTAGTTTTGTTTTGAGAGGGAGAGCACCTCGCTCAGGTAGTATACCGGCCTCTGGACGGTTTTTCCTTCCTCTTCTCTTTCAACCACAACTACTACACTCACAACCCGGTTTGTTGCTGCTATATACAACAACATAGGCTCTCTCTCTAGAGGTGAAGCCAGTATAGGCGCTGTAGCCAGCATTGTTTTTAGCTCTTTAAACGCCGCGTCTGCCTGAGGGGTCCAGACGAACGTATCAGATTTCTTCATGAGAGCATAGAGTGGCAGAGCTTTTTCTCCCAATCTGCTTATGAACCGGCTTAGCGATGCCAAGCTACCGATGAACTTTTGCACGTCCTTGAGATCGCGCGGTATTGTCATTCTTTCGATTGCCCGGATTTTTACCGGATTGACCTCAATGCCCCGGCTTGACACGAGAAAGCCAAGCAGCTTGCCGGCAGGTACACCAAAGGTACATTTCGCCGGATTGAGTTTCATCCAGAATCTTCTCAAGTTATCAAATGTTTGCCGGAGGTCATCGATTAAGGTTTCCTTTACCTTAGTTTTTACCACGACATCGTCCACATAGACTTGCACATTTTTTCCAATTTGGTTAAACAAGCATTTTTGCATACAGCGCTGGTACATTGCACCAGCGTTGCGCAAACCAAAAGGCATAGTGACATAGCAATAAGCCCCGTGCGGGGTAATGAACGCAGTTTTTATTTGATCTTCCTTTTTCAAGGGGATTTGGTGGAAACCGGAATAAGCATCCAAGAAAGACAACAGCTCACAACCAGCAGTGGAATCGATCACTTGATCGATCCGAGGTAACGGGAAAGGGTCTTTCGGGCAAGCTTTGTTCAGGTTGGTGTAGTCGATGCACATGCGCCACACCTTTGGAGCTTTTGCTTCCAGGTTCTCTTCTTTCTTCTTCTCGACCAGCACCGGATTGGCTAGCCACTTAGTGTGCAGTACTTCCACGATGAAACTAGCAACCAGTAACTTTGTCACCTCTTCTCCAATGATCTTTCTCCAGTCTTCAGCAAACCGGCGCAGCGGCTGCCTTACCGGCTTTACATCTTTCCGGACACTTAATGAGTGCTCAGCCAACTCCCTCGGAACACCTACCAAGTCAGAGGGGGCGCTGGATTCGGTGTGTGCTACCGGCAAGGTTGGTCCATGGCAGCTTCCATGGTGTACTTCGCGGGTTCTTGCCAGTTCTTTTTCTGGCCCCAGGGTTTCTTTTCGACCCACTGTTTCTTTGGACCCGCCCATGGCTGCGATCTGGTTCTCTCGCCTCCGACTGCCGCCGGCCTCGGAGTTTTCTTGTACAGACGAGCAACTTGCTCGCGGACCGTACCTTCGATCCGGAAAATCTTCCCTTCTTTTGTTGTTCCGGTTATCCCGGTGTTGCTCTTGGCGCTGCTGAGGCGGGTTTGACTGTTCCGGCTCAAGTTGCACCGCCGGCTGCGTTGGGTCTCCCAACGCATAGCTATCCGCCACACGTATCATTTCTGCCAACGTTGTCGGCATGTTTCGCTGCAGCTTTTGCCACAACGGCGAACCTCTTCTGCACCCACTGCTAAACCAAGCAATGGCTTGCGCCTCTATCACCCCTTCACAGGAGTTCCTTGTGGTATTCCACCGGGCCAGGTAGTCCCGGTATGTTTCATTCTGGCGCTGTATGCACAGAGCGAGCTGCTGCGGCCTGTTTGGCCTCCGGTACGTGCTGCTGAAGTTGCTCACAAAAGCTTCCTCAAAGTCCAACCAACCATTTATACTTCCTGCCGGCAAGTTGTTCAGCCAAATTCTTGCCGGTCCTACCAAGAATGATGGTATGATTCTCACGGCCCAACGCCGGTTTCCTCCTCCTGCTACGCTTCCTCCGCCGCCTGCGATGTATACCGCGGTCACGTAATCCGCGAGCCAATCCTCCGGCTTCGTGGTGCCATCATATGTTTTTGTGTCACGGGGCAACACAAAGTTGCGGACTGGTGGCTTTTCTTTCATGATCCTTGGACCAAAACACTTTGGGCCCGGAGGACCTTCTTCCTCGATCATTTCTGACAAGTATACTCTATCCAGACGGTGCCTCGCATCCCGTTCTGGCAGGTATCTTTCTCCTAAGCGTTCTCCCAACGGGTTCCGGTATGCTGCCGGTCTTGTGGAATCAGCCTCATCATAACATTCCGGTACCGCGGCCCTTGCCTACCGGTACCTTGGGGGATCCATTTCCTCCTCATCATACGCCGCCCTTGCAGCTCGATAATTTTGCCCGGTCTCTTGTCTACCGGCATGGTTGTTTCCGGCGTAGCCTTCTTTGGCATAGCCTCTGTTTGCCCCTTGGCTTTTTCTACCGGCATCATATTGCCCGGCTTGTTGTTTTCCGGCAAGAACCGGATCATACACAGTCATCTGCTGCGCATTCATTTCTTTTTCTCTTCTTCTGTCCGGATGGGGGACGAAGCCTGCCCATGGGACTTGCTACGGGCATTCCTTGTCGAACGCGCGGATTTTGAAGCCACAGCCTTGTTCAGCTTATCAAGCTGCTCAAGCATTCTCGCTGCTCGATAGTTTCAAGAAGTTCCCGGACACGCTCTTGTTGTTTTGCCGAAGCGTCCCCGGAAAGCGATTCACACAGCTTGCACGGCAGCTTTAGCAGCTTTTATTGTTTTATCCGGACTCATCGTACTTAGGCTTTTCTACTATGCTCACAGATGCAGAAGTGCTTTTGCCTGCATAAATTTCTTTACGCAGATCCTGATCTAGATTGCGAGCCTTAAGCCGATTCTCCGGTATCCTAGCAGCATGAGCGCTAACAGAAGCAAAGCCATGGGCAGCGTTATACTCACATACGGTTAGGTTCAGCTCGCGCTGCTGTTGACCACCAAAACCCACCGACGAGTAACGACGGGCAACACGAAGAGCCGGGAGGCTCCCAGGACTGCTGGAGGGCCCTGGTCCCTCGAGATCGACGGCCCGCAAAGATCTAGCATGCACGTCCGATGCTGATGCAAGGGCGTGCCACCTGACCTATACCTGGTCAAGAAGGTGATGGATTGCTTCGCTTAGTTTCCTGCATGGCATACACGTAAACATTAAATACGAGCCTCGATCGGCTCTCAGGTTGTCCCGTAGATCGGCTCAAGGAGCCGATCCACCCATGATCCGCATGAGATCTACGATAACATGGTGGTCCTGCTTGATCAATGTTAAGTTAAAACAATCTACGATGATCTAGGGTTTTCACCACATAACCGGAACGTCCTATACGTGATTGAGCCTGGCAGACACGAAAGGTGATAATAAACCAGCTCTAGACAAGGCCTAAAAACCAACGTGGAGTTGATTCCCGGAACATCTTCCCTAGGACTAGCAAACTATACCCTACGTGCTACTGGATCCTTCAACCCGTTTATAAGGCCTAACTATGCAGATATTAAACTAATCCTTGAAGAACAAGGAGCAATCGTAACGGATCGAATCTACTAAACAATGACTAAGCAAGGTGCCACCCTTGCACCTCAGATCGGTACAAGGGTGGCCAGATATCCAGGAGTAGCATGACTAATCAAATACATCGAGAAAGTACCGATGCTAATCCTAACATATCCATGATAACGGTGTTGCTCGCCATCAAAAAGGCTTCAGTACGAGCAACACATGAACAACAGATAAACAAGATTCTGCCTAGATCGCAAGATGGCAGCATAGCGCTTACCCGGAAGAAACCCTCGAAACAAGGGGTGGCGATGCGCCTAGATTGGTTTTGTTGTGAACGTGATTGTCTTCTTTCTCGATAACCCTAGATACATATTTATAGTCCGTAGACTTTCTAACGTGGGGATAATCCCAACCGTGTACGAGCTAAACTCTACCTTTTAATCCTAACCGACACGTATCCTACTATATTTACAGATACACGGGCAAACTAGCCCAAACTTCTTGTACAAGGCCGATTCATGTATATTTTCCGTGTATATTCTCCAGGCCCATCTTAATCACGGCCCACCTTTGATCCGGTTAAATTCTGGTGATAACACATGCCCCCCTGGTTTTGGTAATGATAATTCCAAAACCACTCTGTTTTTTCTTCGTCGGGTCATGTCGTGGCAGAGCAGAACCGTCGCAGTATCCTTCATCATGATGCCTTGCCTTCTCAACTTCTCCGCGTGATCTGACAGTTTTCTTTTGGCACCACTTCCTCGGAAACTGCTGTGGCATTAAATCTCCACTATATCTCCTTTTATTTAACCGCGCCGAACAGTTCGCGTCTTCATCCCCTTGCTCTGTTCTAGCCATCGGCACCAAAAAACCCCCATCTCCTGTAGCAATGTCTTCCTCTTCCTCCTCCTCCGCCTCGTCGGATCTTTCTTCCCAATCCTTTTCTTCCTCATCTTCCTCCTCCCGCGAACCCATGCCGGAGTGGGATATGATGGCGGCGTACGATGAGCGCGCCCCAGAGGAATGGGACGAGGAGGACCACGACTCCTCCGTCTGGTCAGAGGACGACAAGTCCTTGACCAGCGGAGACGATGACCTCCAGTTCCTTGCCGATGGGGAACTGGAGGCGAAGAGCGAGGATGACTCATTCTCCTGGGACGGCTACACCTCCTCCGAGGAGGAGGAAGAAGAGGAGGACGACGACTCCCTCGAGGACTATCCGCCGGCGAAGCGCTTCCGCGCCGGATCGGATGATGACGACGACGACGAGGAGGAGGAGGAGGAGGCCCCCATCGAGGGTTACGGGAGTAGCGACGAGGAGCCCGCCGGCAGCAGCGCCGACGGCAGCTCCGACGACGACGAGGGCAGCAACGGCCCATAGAGTAGGACTAGTATTAGCAGATTGGTCAATAGACCTTTCTTTTGTTCTTCCTCCCTCGAGCAATCGGCTCTTCCTTTGTAAGAAACCCCTTTTATTAATGAAGAAAATGTTCCTATGTTGACTTGTTTCCCTCAATTTTGCCGATTGCCAAAGTAAGTCAACGCGCAAAGAGCCGATGGCAGCGCATCGGCCTTTTCCATGAATCACGATTAAGGCCAAATCAGTCGCCTATTTGCGCAGTAACTTGCAACCTTCGTTTGAGAGAATAAACTCAGATCCCCAAATTGCAGTCCAAACAGGTTCAATCCGTGTCCATGCCAATCTTAGACCTCAAATGCACAGACTCAACTCCTCAGCGAATCCAATGGGAGAATCGTCCCAATGCCACGGTTTCTGGCCTGAAAATAATCTGTAACTGTTCAATTGAGCTTGCTCCTCTAGAGTCGATGACTATGCATCGGCTTTTTTTTACTGGCCGATTTTATGCATTGGCCCCCATGTTTCACTGTCCGTCATCCCACATGCTTGGGAAATATTTCTTGAGGTGCTGACCATTGATGGCTACTGGGAATTTAACACCGTCCAGCTGCTCGAGCATGTATGCATTGCCCTTCAAAACCCGGTCGACCTTGTACGGACCGTGCCAATTAGGAGACCATTTACCATATTCTTTATCCTTAGTCCCTAATGGCAACACAGCTTCCCATACTAGATCACCAACCTGAAACTCCTTTGGTCTCACCTTCTTATTGTATGCACGGGCTACCCTGGCTTTGTTTTCCTTAATCTTCTCCAACGACCAAAGTCTGAGTTCCGTTGAATCCTCAATAGTATCACTCATCAGGGCTGCATATTCTTCAGCTGTTAGATCATTCTGAAACGTAACACGTCTCGATCCAGCCGTAATTTCCCAAGGCAATACGGCTTCCTGCCCATAGACCAGCTGGTATGGTGAAGTTTTTATAGCTCCATGGCATGACATGCGGTAGGCCCACAAAGCTTCTGACAATACTTCGTGCCAACGCCTAGGGTTCTCGTCGACCTTCCTCTTAATCAGCTTGATAAGGCTCTGGTTGGACGCTTCAGCTTGCCCGTTGGCTTGAGCATAGTATGGAGACGATCGGATCAGCTTAATCCCCATGTCCTCGCAAAACTTTCTGAATTCCTTAGAAATAAAGACCGATCCTCCATCGGTCGTGATAGTCTGGGGAATCCCGAATCTATGAATGACATGTTCATTCACGAAATTGATGACATCTTCCGATTTTACCTTCTTCATCGGGACGGCCTCCACCCATTTAGTGAAGTAATCTGTAATGGCCAAAATCCACTCATGGCCTTTGCTTGATGTAGGATGGATTTTACCGATCATATCCATGCCCCAACCTCGAAATGGCCAAGGCTTGATGATGGGGTTCATTGCTGATGCAGGCACCATCTGAATTTTCCCAAACATCTGACACGCTTGACACCCTTTATAATACCTGAAGCAGTCCTCAAGCATGGTGGGCCAATAAAACCCTGATCGTCTAATCAGCCACTTCATTTTATGAGCCGACTGGTGAGTTCCACAGGCGCCTTCATGCACCTCGTGCAAGAGCCGATTAGACTCGGTTGGTCCTAGGCATTTGAGCAGTAACCCTTCTAGCGTCCTGTAGAACATGTCATCTCCTATAAGGACATATTTCATGGCCTTGTACCTTATCCGTTTAGGTGCCCCCGAGCCGGATCCTTCAAGTAATTGAAGATATCGGCTCTCTAGTCATCCTGTTCCAGGAACTGCACCTGAACTTCTGACCCGTCTGGTATGTCCTTGTAACCTGACGCCATCTGTGCGAGATCGTTGGCCTCGGTATTTTGAGATCTCGGGACCCAATTAAAGTTGATGTACCGAAATTGTGCCATCAGCTCACGGCATTCCATCCATAATGGGAAGAGTGACTCACTCTCGCACTTGTATTCGTCCGTGAGCTGGGAAATCACCAACTTAGAGTCTCCAAAAAGTTCCACCGCTTCTGCCCCGGCTTCCTAAAGCAACTCCATTCCCTTGCGTATTGCCTCATACTCAGCGGCATTGTTGGTGCAAGGGGTAGATAACCTGATGGAGAAGGAATACGTTGCCCCCCGAGGCGACACGAGCAGAATGCCGATGCCACAACCATCGTCACAAGCCGATCCATCGAAGAACATAGCCCATGCACGTACAGATAGTGCTGCTATATCAGTATTGATTCGTTCAATAATGAGATCAGCCAACGCTTGTCCCTTGACTGCTTTCGCAGGATGATACCGGAGATCAAACTCCGATAACGCAAACATCCACTTACCAAGTCGGCCTTTTAAAACAGGGGCCGACAACATATGTTTGATGACGTCTGATTTGCATATGATGATGATTTCTGCCGTCAGAAAGATGTGACGAAGCTTGGTGCAGGTGAAAAACAAGCAGAGGCATAACTTCTCGATCTCAGGATACCTCGTCTCTGCATCCAACATCCTCCTGCTGAGGTAGAAAACTACCTTTTCCAGACCCTCATACAGTTGCACCACTACTGACGTGATGGAAGTGTCAGCTACCGATAAGTAAATGTAGAACGATCTGTCTTGCTGAGGCGGAACCAGCACAGGCGGTGTCGATAGATACTCCTTAATCTCGTTGAACGCTTGCTGCTGCTCTGCCCCCCAGTGAAACTCGTCATCAGATTTGATTTTCACCAGCCCCATAAACGGCTCAATTCGTCCTGACAGATTGGAGATGAATCTTCAGATGAAGTTGATTTTGCCGATGAGGCATTGGAGTTCCTTCTTCGTGGTAGGTGGTTGCATGGTGCGTACTGCCTCCTGGCTTTTCAAACCGATCTCGATTCCACGTTCATGAACCAAGAAACCCAAGAACTGACCGACCGTCACCCCAAAGGCACACTTCTTCGGATTCATTCTTAGCCCGAATTTTCTGGTCCGGTCCAGGATGCGTCGCAAATCCTCCAAGTGTCCTTCTACGGAGACAGACTTGACCACCACGTCATCAATGTAGATTTCCACCAATTTGCCGATCAGATCATGAAAGATGTAATTCATGGCTCTTTGGTATGTTGCACCGGCATTCTTCAGTCCAAAAGTCATGACTACATATTCAAACAAGCCCACTGAACCTGGTACTCTGAATGTAGTCTTGTGTATATCTTCTGGAGCCATGAAGATCTGATTGTAGCCGGCGTTGCCATCCATGAAGCTTAAGACCTTATGACCAGCAGCTGCATTAACCAACGTCTCTGCTACCGGCATGGGATATTCATCCTTTGGAGTGACTCTATTGAGATCTCGAAAATCTATGGCAACACGCCATCGGCCATCCTTTTTTTGTACAGGCACTACATTGGAAATCCATTCAGCGTACCTGCACGGCCTGATGAACCCGGCGATCAACATTTTCTCGACCTCCTTCTTGACTTCTTCTAGGATATCGGCCTTCATCTGGCGTGCACGTTGTTGGAACGGTCGAAATCCTTTCTTGAGAGGGAGCCGATGCTCAATGATGCTCCTGTCTAACCCAGGCATCTCTGTGTAATCCCATGCAAAGCAATCCGGGTACTCTTTCAACAGAGCTATCATCTGGCTCCTGAGATGTGGATCTAGCTTTTTGCTGATAAAGGTTGGTCGTGGCTTATCCCCAGGACCAATGTCAACCTCTTCTAGCTCATCAGCCGATGTAAACCCATACCCTAGCTTTCCGTCACCTGCCAGATCGATGTTAAACACAGGCAAAACGTATGGCGAGGATAGTATGGGCCGATTGCTGGAATCGGCCCCCATTTTTATTGCATTGCTCAATGAAGGTTTACATCTTGTTCGTGCTTTATTACGACTACGTGGCATGCTTGAGAATAGATCATCACTTTTTATTTTTTGGGGCCGATCGCAGGGATCGGCCTTGCCACGTATGTCCATTGCCTTTGCTCCTACTATACTGTCAGGCCGGTGGATAAGACCAGCCTCACCCCGTTTTTGTCACGTCGATGAACTCGCAGCCGTCCAAACTGATTCCGGAGAGTGGCTCTTGGCCTCCCATTTCCCAAATGTTCATGCCAGCCGTTGATATTTCGGCTGAATCATCTGTATGGACGACCTCCACTTCATCTCTATCCCACTGTATCAAGCATTGGTGCATTGTGGATGGAATGCAACAGTTAGCGTGGATCCAATCTCTCCCTAGCAGGACAGCGTAAGTGCTTTTGCTGTCGACGATGAAGAATGACGTAGGGATGGTCTTTCGGCCTACAGTTAAATCCACGTTCAGAACGCCTTGTGCTTCTGATGCTTGGCCGTTGAAGTCGTTCAATGTGACGTTGGTCTTGATCAGGTCTGCACTAGACCGTCCCAAACGACGTAGCATGGAGTATGGCATTATATTGACTGCTGCTCCCGTGTCGACCAGCATCTTGTTGACAGGCTGCCCATTGATATAACCTCTCAAGTACAGGGCCTTCAGATGCCTGTAGCTCCTTTCTCGTGGTTTCTCAAAGATCACTGGCCGTGGGCCGCAGTCGAGCTGAGCTATAGGTGCCTCTTCTATTCCTGGAGCACAAAACTCCGATGGAAGGATGAACACCATGTTCGTGCCAGCTGATGTCGTATCATCGGATTTCTTTGGTTTGGGGCGCCACTCTTTCTTCTGTGGACGACCCTCCTCGTCCAGAGTTTGCTGAATTTTCGCGGCCAGATCAGGCCGCGCTTTTCTTAACGCGTGTAGGTATCGTCTATCGGCTTCCTCTACGCTACGTAGTCGCTGAACCCTACGCTTTTGAGAATGGCTGAGTCCATCAGGGCACCACCTTGGCCGGTGGTATCTATCTTCTTCTTCATCGTCATCTTCTAACTCCTCGAGATCTTCCACCCGAGAGGACTCAGCTTGCTTGTTCCGAGATGGGAGAGGCCCTAGACGCTTGAACACTGACACATCTCCTGTGTCCCTCTTTTTCTGTCTACACTCTGGGCAGTTGCCGACTGTAGGCAATCGGCTCATCCCTGAATCCCAGCAATGCTTGAAGAAAGGTCAATCCCAGTGTCTGTCAACGTTGTCTTGCTCTCTTGACTTTTCCTTGACGCGGCGCTCATATATGTCGTCGTCTCGATCGTACCGACGATATTTCCTGTGATCCACGCTAGACCGACGATCTTTCTCGTCGTCGCTGTCGTATCGTCGGTGCTGGTCGTACTGACGTTCATATTTGTTGAGGAGGTGCTCGGAGAGAGGTCGCTGGTATCGCATGTTCCTCACTTGCTCTTCTGTGATGTAGCGCTTGTCACTACGCTGGGGCCGGTCACGTGGAACGGCCTCTTCCTTGTCCTTGCTACGAGAGTGGCTGCTCTCGCCTTTGTCTTTAACAGGGTGGTACGCAGGTCCTACCATGTTGATGCTGAACGAGAAACCTGGCTGGCACCTCCCAGGGTAAGTGCACTCTACCGTGTTGACGGCAGGGAAGGGGTGCGTGTCAACTTTCATGGCGTACTGGCTGAAAATTAGACGGCCTTGTTCTATCGCCATTTGGATCTGCTGACGCCACACCCTGCAGTCGCTGGTGGTATGGGTGAACGTGTTATGCCACTTGCAGTATGGCCTTCCGTTCATCTCTTGAACCGTAGGGATTTTATGGCCTTCGGGCAACTTCAGCTACTTCTCCTTGAGTAAGAGATCGAAAATCTGCTCAGCTTTGCTTACGTCGAAGTCAAACCCTTTTGCAGGACCTTGTGGTTTAACCCATTTGCAGGACACGGGGTTTGCCCCCCGAGTCCATTCAGCCACGGCTACCTCCTGCTCTCCCGCAGAGTCTTCATCTTCTTGCGTCTCCACCAGGACTACCGCGCGCTTGAACTTGTCCTGGTACAACTCTGGGTGGCGCTGTTCATATAATGATAATTTCTGAACCATGTGCGCCAGTGAAGTGTACTCTGCTTGGGAGGCCATATCCTTGATCGGCGATGCAAGACCCACCACTGCCAGATCGACTGCCTCTTTTTCATTCATACGAGCCGAATAACATCGGTTCCTGACGGCCCTGAAGCGCTGAATGTATTCGGATACCGTTTCTCCGCGCTTCTGTCGTACTTGTGCTAGATCGGCAATGCCAGCCTCGGAACTTTCTGAGTGATATTGCATGTGGAACTGTTCTTCCATTTGCTTCCAAGTCTGGATTGAATCTGGTGGCAGCGAGGTGTACCACCCGAAAGCCGATCCTGTGAGAGATTGTGCGAAAAACCTCACACGTAATGCGTCTGATGCTGAGATCATGTCCAGCTGCGCCAAATATCGGCTCACATGCTCAACTGAACTAGAGCCTTCCGATCCACTAAATTTGGAGAATTCAGGGAGCCGATATTTGGGTGGTAGTGGGATCAAATCGTACTCGTTGGGGTACGGCTTGGAGTAGCTGATTGCCCTCCTCTTCGGCACCATGCTGAATTGGTCCCTCGGGATTGCACTGATCTGATCCACGGTTCTAACTGTAGGAGTTGAGCTTTGATGATTCGTTGGAGTGGCATACTTGCTAGCCACGCCTGCTTCTCAGGATCTGGTCCAGAAACCCCTCCTGCTGTTCCAGAAATCCCTATTGTTGCAACCTGGTTCGTGCCCGCCCAGTTATTGCAGTCTGGCACATACGTGCACATGTATCCGTGCGGGATCTCCTTAGGTGGTTCATACAAGAACTGGTAATCACTGGGATCGCCACCGATCTTGTAGACGACGTATGCCGGTGAACTCGGCACTTCTGGTGCTGCTAGCGCGAACGGCAGCGGCGGTCGGGTCTGGAACTGTTTCTCTCCTTGGTGAGTCCCTAGAGCAGGTCCTGACGGAGAGTACTGATGCTTCATGATTTCCTGGACCACGCGCAGCGCAACACGCTCTAAAGCGTTCACCAGGCTCTCAGAATGGCGATGCAGCGAATGCGCTACCATGTGATTAACCTCCTGACGTAGAGACCTGGTGCGTTCTTCTGAAGGAGTAGACAGATCCACTCCATCGAGAGCGCCTTCAGCTGAGAACCCTTTCCACCAGATGCCGTGTGAGCGGGTCCTCTGGAAAGAGCCGATGAGGTCGGTTTCGAAGAGAGCTTTGATCTCGTCGTACTTCTTCTTGTACTCCTCAGACAACTCTTCGTACGTGACTGGATCTTCCGCCATCTCTGATGCGGATGTTGATGCAGTTGTTGTAGAAGAAGGTCCCACCGGGCGTGCCAGAATGTGTTGACCACCAAAACCCACCGACGAGTAGCGACGGGCAACACGAAGAGCCGGGAGGCTCCCAGGACTGCTGGAGGGCCCTGGTCTCTCGAGATCGACGGCCCGCAAAGATCTGGCACGCACGTCCGATGCTGATGCAAGGGCGTGCCACCTGACCTATACCTGGTCAGGAAGGTGATGGATTGCTTCGCTTAGTTTCCTGCATGGCATACACGTAAACATTAAATACGAGCCTCGATCGGTTCTCAGGTTGTCCCGTAGATCGGCTCAAGGAGCCGATCCACCCATGATCCGCATGAGATCTACGATAACATGGTGGTCCTGCTTGATCAATGTTAAGTTAAAACAATCTACGACGATCTAGGGTTTTCACCACATAACCGGAACATCCTATACGTGATTGAGCCTGGCGTACACGAAAGGTGATAATAAACCAGCTCTAGACAAGGCCTAAAAACCAACGTGGAGTTGATTCCCGGAACATCTTCCCTAGGACTAGCAAACTATACCCTACGTGCTACTGGATCCTTCAACCCGTTTATAAGGCCTAACTATGCAGATATTAAACTAATCCTTGAAGAACAAGGAGCAATCGTAACGGATCGAATCTACTAAACAATGACTAAGCAAGGTGCCACCCTTGCACCTCAGATCGGTACAAGGGTGGCTAGATATCCAGGAGTAGCATGACTAATCAAATACATCGAGAAAGTACCGATGCTAACCCTAACATATCCATGATAACGGTGTTGCTCGCCATCAAAAGGCTTCGTACGAGCAACACATGAATAACGAATAAACAAGATTCTGCCTAGATCGCAAGATGCGATCTAGGCAGCATAGCGCTTACCCGGAAGAAACCCTCGAAACAAGGGGTGGCGATGCGCCTAGATTGGTTTTGTTGTGAACGTGATTGTCTTCTTTCTCGATAACCCTAGATACATATTTATAGTCCATAGACTTTCTAACGTGGGGATAATCCCAACCGTGTACGAGCTAAACTCTACCTTTTAATCCTAACCGACACGTATCCTACTATATTTACAGATACACGGGCAAACTAGCCCAAACTTCTTGTACAAGGCCGATTCATGTATATTTTCCGTGTATATTCTCCAGGCCCATCTTAATCACGGCCCACCTTTGATCCGGTTAAATTCTGGTGATAACAGCTGCGCCCTGACGACGTCCTTGCCGCTCTCGAGTATCTTCGGGCGCTGCGCCTCCAGCTCCGCCTGAGCCGCTGCCGGGTCGATGTTCTGCGTGATGGGGGTGGCGAGGACGTTCATCGCCGCTTGGAGCGGTGTTTCCAGTGGTGCAGATGATGCTCCCGCAGCGCCTGCGCCGCGTTCCAGCGGTGGCTTGGCCGCACGGGTCGAAACCACACGCCCAGCACCTTCTTCCGCAGCTTCTTTGCCGGCGTCGACCGCGCCTGCCATCATCACCTCCACGCTGCTAAAGTAGCCATCTTGGCGGATCCGGCGCCACCAGCACCGGTGAGGGGCGCTGGCGCACGGGGACGGTGCCGAAGTAGATGCGGTGGCTGCCGAAGTTGATGATGCGGCCGTTCTTGGGGAAGATGCCGCCGTTGGCGAAGCAGCCCGCGTTGTCGTTGATGAAGTCCATGGCGTAGATGCGCTGCACCAGCGCGGACACCGTACGCTGGCCGGCGACGTCGAGGATGCCCGCCCGAATGTGAACTCCAGCAAGCGCCACTTCATGCCCCACGGTGGGCGCCAACTGTCATCGTCGCGAACGAGCAGATGCCATGGGATGGCTTAAGTTGGGGCCGAATGGGCGCAAGAGGATTCGGGGGAGGGTTTGCGACTAGATGGGATGGACTTCCGGATGCTTTCCTCAAGAACACGACCAAAGGCAGGTGTGCAAGAAGAAAGACAAGAGGAAGAACTCTGCTCTAGATCGCTAGCTTCATTGATCTCAACATGGTTACAGGTTTCTGGGCGTACATGAGCGTGTCCATGAAGGACGGTGCCTGTAACACCCCAAATTTCAATAAAAAGAAAGTTAGAGAAATCCAGAAAGCAAAATTTCAAACCAACAAAAACTTTTCTATTTGCATATAGTACCATGCATAGGACTTGTGCATTTGAGTGATATGCCATGATGATTGCTTTTACTTGTATTTGATATGCTCTAAAACCCTAGAGTGATCATATGAAGATCACCAACCCAAATAAATCAAAGAGGAAGAAATTCCATAAAAATGCAAAACCCTAAAAACCCTCACATATGCCCTATGGCATTTTCATAAATTTTGACCCTAGACCTATTTGGTCTTCACCATTAGTTGAGTAATGTTATTAAACACTTACTACAACTTTTGGAATCAAAGATTCACAATTCAAATGGATTTCAAACACAAATCCCACTCACATATGATAATGGTCAAATTTTGACAATTCTAGTCTGATCACCACTTTGAGCCCTTGCCATTCATTTTTCCCAAACCAACTCTTGCTAACTCTTTGTACCATTTCAAAGTCAACATCAAGGTGAACAACTTTGGTGAAGATCATCATGCCAAATTCATCTTTGATCATGAGCAAGGCTCATCCAAAGTTTCAACTTTCTCACATATGCAACATTCTTCACTTAGCCATTTTTGCCAATTTTTGAATTCTAAAAATTCCACCACCACCTCTACTCATCTCTGGTCAAATACAACTTATCTAAACCCACACATTTCAAATAGATGCACCATTTGAATTAATTCAAATTTAGACATTTTTCACAATTTCCAAATATGGCACTATTTACACACTATAGCAAATAGTGATCTAACCCAACAAATCTACTCTAACCTACACCATTTGGTCCCCTGGTCCCCTCTCACTCTCAATGCAGCATAGAAACCCTAGTGGTGCATGCATAGCATGCATGCACACACCATGCCGGCCATGGCGCCACCTTGCCGAGCCTCCCCTCTCTCCCTTGCTCCCCAACCCTGGCCACCTTGCCCTAGCTCGCCACCTCGCTCCTCTACGTCGTCTAGCACCAACAGAAGCAAGGTAGATGCCCTAGCTATGCCGGAGAACGCGCGCCCAAAACCGCCAGTATGCCGCTCGCGTCGCGACCATGCGCGCCATGGACGCGCACTGGCCACGCGCCACCCCGCCAGTACACGCAGCCCCTGGACCCCCTGCGAGCACAGTGAGCCTCACCGTGACACCGCGACGCCGTTGGACACGCCCTCGACCACGACCCGCACCCGCCGTCGCCGGAGAAGCCAACCCTGCTCCGCCGCGGGCGCGACAGACACGGAAGCAACGCGACATAACCAGGCCCTCCCCGACCACGCTGTCGCCACCATTCGCCTCGCCTGGACACGTAGAGCATCCCTGCACCGCCGCCTAGCTCGACAGCTCGCCGGAGACGCCGCGCGCGTGTCGACTTCATCCCTGCCCCGCAGCACCCTCGCGTCGCTATAAATAGAGCACTCCCCTGAGCCATCTGAGCACACCATCGTCTTCCCCTCTTCTCACTCGACCACCTGAGCCACTCCACTGCCTCGATTAGCCACCGCCGCCGCCCAATTGAAGCCTCACTGCCCGTGATCGCCGCTGAAGCTCGCCGTCGATTGGAGCCGCCCCAGGACGAGCCGCCGGTACCAGGAGAACCGCCGTCGTCCACATCTACCTCGAGCATATTGCCATTCCTTGCTGGAGCCGCCGTAAGCTCTCCCACCCCCTACCTGAGCCGCCGGCGAACTTCTCTCTCGCCGGCGAGACGATGAACTGGAGCTGTTCGATCTTGATCTAATCCTACGCCCCTGGTTACTCCATACCGTTTCGGCGTTTAAACGTCGCTGACGAGTGGCCCCCGCTGTCAGGCAGCCCGCGCGGCACTGGACCGTGGCTGGGCTGGCCTTGGGCCGTTTTTAACTCTTTGAGCCCACCTAGCTTTCCCGCCGGCCTTTTAATTCAAATTCGATTCAAATAATTCCCAAACATTTTCCTTACAGCACAAACTTTGAAATTAAATAGTTTCAAATTGGCTAAACCAAATTTAGTGAATTTTATGTTGTTGGAAAGCTACTGAAATTCTCTACAACATGCCACTGGTCCCATGACCAGATTCTTTGTAGAATTAATGTGATAAAAATAACAAGACGGGGACTTTTCCCTATTCAAATAATTCTTAAAATTCAACCAAAACAGATATTAAGTTAATTCCAACTCTAATAGCTCACATTTGACTTACACTAATTGTTTATGCAATAAAATGGTGTGGTCACTTTGCATGATCATGCCCTAGTTTAATTAATGGATCATTTGACTAGTTTAACTAGTTGATATTGTCCAAAACTATTAAAGTAAATTATGTGGAGTCTTACACTTCATTTAAACTTGTCTCACATGAATTCATGGGATGTTTGGACCCCTGGTTTCAAACTCTCTTATATGAATTACTTGAGATTTAAATCAAATGTAGTGTTATTTAAATAGTATGAGGTGATCTACCCCATTTAAATCATTTTCACAAATGATGATGATGAACATTTGACTTAGGTCAATATGAGTTCATACATGATTGTTTGAGAAATTAAATCTTAAGAAGATTTCAATGAGAGGAAATTATTTCTCAAGAACCCTATGGAAACTATCATTTACATATGAAATACAAAGAAGTGAATTCTATTTAAACCCCACCACCCATGCACCTAAGTAGATTATTTTGTGTGCATAGAATAGTTTGTGTGTTATATATGATATATGGAATAGCCATTGAATTAGTGAGTAATTATACTCGTATTCAAATTTAGACGGTAGCACCGGAGAGTACGCCGAAGAAGAAGGTTGCTACCAAGAGGAGGAGGAGGAACAGTTTGAGAACTACCAAGGCAAGCTATTATTCTTGCAAAGTGCAAAGCCCCTTGGGGCAAGGCACCATGATTCTTATCTTATCTTACATAAGCCTACCCCAATTTTACTTTACAAGCTTTACTTGTTTTCTAAATGAGTTCCTTTTATAGTTAACTTTGGTCAAAGTACAAGTTGGTTACTAGAGTAGTGAGTTAGTCTCTTCCAAGCAAAGCAAGATAGCACCCCTCATGATTTAGAGCTAGTGCTAATGAAATAAAACTTGACTACTCTAGATGGGAACAATGTGATTTTGAAATGGATTTGAAACCTTGGAATAAAGATGCATTCCATTGAATGATTTTTAAAGGTGATTGTGAACAAGAGAAGATGGTGATTTTTGATAAACAATGATGTTGGTTTGAATGCGATACCTTTCCAATTATTAAGTACCCCCACAATACCTGATTATGGGTAGGGCTTAACTGGAAGTTTATGCGTCTTAGTATGGGTTCCCTCTAAACAAGCGTCATCGGGGTTATGCCGAAAGCTGCCTCTACCACAAAAGAAATGATATGATATGATGCGAAAGGAGGTGAATGTCCGGCCCAAGCCCCGTGCGGCTCCCGGGTTGACGAGCTTGGTCTTCACTGGGAGGCCAAGCTCATGGGGAGAGGTGCTCATACTAGGATTTGTAAGTGAAAGGTTATGGTTGATGATCCGCATACTGTGTTACGATGATTCGGGGTAATCCCGACGGATGAAATCAAATGTTGTGGCACAAGTGTGCAACCTCTCGCAGAGTGTAAACCTATTCGAATAGCCGCGTCCACGGTTACGGACGGTTGGAAAGGCCATACAGTTTCCGATGTCATATCTTTGAAAATGATGTTGAAAGGTGATGGTGAAATGACTTGTGGTGAATTGGATTGAAATCACCACTTGAATGGTGGGAATGACACTAATGTTCCCACTTGAGTTAGTTAGCACTTGAATAAGTTTTTTCTCAAACTTTGTGAACTAAAACTAGCTTTATGCAAATAAACTAGAGCTTAGCAAACCATACTAGAATGTCTAGCACTTACAATAGTATTAGTTTGCGAGTACTCAACGTACTCACGGCTTTGTCCCTGGCTATTCAAATGGCCAGAGTATGAAGATGATCAAGGAGATGACCAGCAGGACACCTACGACAACTAAGCGCCTTCCGACGTCAAGCGTTGGCCTGTGGACTAGAGAGTCCTTGTATCTTACGCTTCCGCTATGTTGAACTATGAACTTGTGTTTGTTCGTTGATCAATAGATCAACTATTCGTGTAATATGGATCATGTGATTTCAATTTGTAAGACTTATGGTTTGTAATGAATGATGATCGTGATACTTAACTATTATGCCTCGCAACAACAATATTCCCGGGATTGCGATGTATGACATAATAGGCATCTCGGACTTAAAAATCCGGGTGTTGACAAGTTGGTATCGTAGCCATTGTTTGACCTTAGAAGACCTTAGTTAGAATGGGCGTTCTGAAAACCTTAACTTTGAAATCAAATGAAAGAAACTATTTGTGAAAATTTACTACACTCTTGTCTTTGAGACTTTGCCAAAATTTGATGAATCATGTTCTATCTTATTTGAATCAACTTAAAATTTTGCCACACTTTTCACTCTCTAACTTACTCATCCAATTCTCTTTCAGATGGAGCCGAATGAACCCATCAACACCAAGTTTTATCAGCTTGGGAACGGAGGAAGCTTGATCTTCGAGCACGACCTCAACGCCGTCTCTGACTTCCTTGGGCGCCCACACCCCGAGTTTCACGGGGTTCAGCTGGACGACACGTCCGGAGGAGAGTTGCAGTGGGTGATCACTGCCGACTTGAGGGGCAAGATGGAGCCTCCCACTTCGGAGAGGATCCTCTTCTCCTTCCGCGAGAGCAACTGGCTCGACGGACTCGCACGTGGCCTTCGGGAGGCACTTGCGCGCCTCGTGGACGAACGTGGTGCGCATCCTCGCCTCTCGCTACGCCCACCTTGTGAGGCGTGATGCCGCGGGAGTGCCCATGGAGCTGCAGCCGCACCCAGAGTTGAGGCACCATGCTGAGCACCTGGACTTCATGCTCTACCAGACTCAGAAGGACCTCGATGCCTCCCGCGCTTACGCGAACCAGACCCATGCTCACATCACCGAGCAGGGTGAGGCGATCAAGCTACTCAACAACGACCGCAAGAGCCTTCGCCAGCAGTGTGCCAAGAAGGACGCTACGATTCGTCGCCTTCACGCCCGGATCGCGTCACTTGAGGCCACTGTCAAGGCCCAGGAGGATCAGATTCGTCAGCTGGAGGATGACGATGGAGGCATCGACATTCAGGGAGGAGACGCCTTCCTGAGCGACGACAACGACTTTGAGGAGGACGAGAACACCGAGGAGGAGGACTACGAGTTCCTAGAGGCAGGACCCGACGACTACGTCCCAATCGATGTCGATGATGAGGAGTAGTTGCACTAGTTCCACTTATAGTAGGTGTGAGTTGTATCCCGTCCCTTGTATCGTAGCATGAGAATGGTTCTTAAAACCATTGGAGTATGTGTGTAGTTTGTACTAAGTGTTGCATGAATGAATGAATGTTATGTTTGTCATGAAAAGATTACAAGTTTTCAAATTGTTTTCAAACTTAACCAAAATGAACCATAGAATGTTCCCTCTTATCTCATGATCTTCTATATCTTCAGATGGCCCCTCCCAATCGCACCAACGAGGTGATACTGCAACTGCTGCAAACCATGCTTGCAGACCGGGAAACCGAAAGAGCCGAACGCCAAGCCAACCTCACCGCCTTGCAGAACATCGCCAACCAAGGCCATGGAAATCATGACCACCCCGGATCCAAGCTCAAGAACTTCCAAAACACCAACCCTCCGGTGTTTAGCAAGACCGAGGAGCCCCTCGATGCCGACGATTGGCTCCAGACTATGGAGAACAATCTGGAGGTAGCCGGAGTAGAAGCCAACGAGAAGGTTTTGTTCGCCACTCACTATCTCGCTCGGACCAGCCCGCGCTTGGTGGACAAGCACCCGTGCCATGAACGGAGGTCAATTCATGACTTGGGAGGATTTCAAGCTGAAGTTCAGCAAGTACCATGTACCCCGGGTCTTATCAAGAAGATGAGGGATGAATTCCGTGAGCTGAAACAAGGTCGCATGACGGTGGTTGAATACCGCGACAAGTTTCTCACTTTGTCGAGGTATGCCCCTGATGAGACCGACACCGTTGAGAAGAGGAAGGAGAGATTCCTGAACGGACTGCATGATGAGATGCAGACTGTCCTCGTCAACATCCCCTTCGCCGACCTCGAAGCCCTTGTTGACTCCGCCATCCAGATGGAGGGCAAGTTAAACCAAGCCAATGAGAACCGCAAGCGCCGCATGGCGAATCAAAGTGGATCAAGCCACCCCCAAAAGTTTCGCCCTAGCTCAAGCGGAGGTTTCACTCCGAGAAACAACAAGCCACAGATGCAGAACTCTCGCCCCGGTTATCAGAACCGGAGTGGAGGAAACTCCAAGCCAGGAGGCTACAACAACAACTACAACAACAACAACAATCACAACTACAACCGCGCTCCACCCCGAGCCCCTAACAACAACAACACCAACACCGCCCCCAGAACTGGAAGCAATGCCGTCCCCGTTGCGAACAAGCCAGACAAGGCCACTATCACTTGTTATGAGTGTGGTGTAGTGGGGCACTACTCCAACGAGTGTCCCAAGCGTCTGGCCAAGCTCGCCGGCAACACCGCTGCACCTGCTCAGCAGCAACGCCGTGTCTCCACCGGCAAAAAGTTCGCCCCCAACAACCCCAACAACCGCAACGGCCGCCTCTACCACATGAGCGCTGAAGAAGCCCAGGAAGCACCCGATGTTGTACTGGGTATGTTTTCTGTCAACCACATCCCCGCCAGAGTGTTGTTTGATTCCGGAGCATCTCATTCCTTTTTCACTGAAGACTTTGCATCCACAAGTAAAATTCAACCCCTCAGTTTGAAGCATGTCATGATAGTTCAAATCCCCGGATCAACCACCAAAGCTAGAAAATTTTGCAAAAATGTGCCAATCAAAATCCATGATGTAGATTTCTATGCCAATCTCATCATACTTGGAACCAAAGGTTTGGAAGTTGTCCTAGGAATGGACTGGATGTCCAAGCACAACGGATTGATAGATCGTGCCAAGAAAGCCATAACCATGACTAGCAAGCACCGGTATCGTAGTTGAGCACGTCTCCGAAAAACTACCCGGAAAATTCACCCGCAACCAAAGTGTATCCAAGCCAACTCCGGATCAAATCAGGGTCGTTTGTCGCTACCCTGATGTGTTTCCGGATGATCTACCCGGTATGCCCCCGGATCGGGATATCGAGTTTATCATCGAGTTAATCCCCGGAACTGGACCCATTGCCCAGAGAGCCTACAGCATGAACGCCACCGAGCTGGTGGAGCTGAAGAAGCAAATAGATGACATGTTAGCCAAAGGTTTGACTAGACCAAGTGCATCCCCCTGGAGATCCCCCGTCTTGTTTGTCGACAAGAAGGATGGCGCAAATCGTTTATGCACGGACTATCGTAAGCTTAACGATGTCACCATCAAAAACAAATACCCCCTACCCAAGATAGAAGACTTGTTCGACCAACTCACCGGATCCAGAGTTTTCTCCAAGATTGATCTTAGAACTGGATACCACCAACTGAAGATCCGAGCCACCGACATTCCAAAACTGCCTTTACCACCAGATATGGGTTGTATGAGTACAACGTCATGTCGTTTGGACTGACCAATGCCCCCGCTTATTTCATGAATCTCATGAATAAGATCTTCATGAACTTTTTGGACAAGTTTGTCGTTGTATTCATCGACGACATCCTCGTCTACTCCAAGTCCGAAGAGGAACATGAACAGCATTTGGAGATTGTCCTAGAAACCCTTAGACAAGCACAAGTTATATGCCAAGTTTAGCAAGTGTGAGTTTTGGCCGGAAGAAGTTGGATTCTCGGGACACATCTTGTCCGCAGGAGGAATTGCCGTAGATCCCGCCAAAATCAAAACTGTTATGGAATGGCAAGCCCCAACCACCCAAACAGAGGTCCGCGCTTTTCTGGGATTAGCCGGATACTACCGCAGATTTGTAGAAGGTTTTTCGAGCATCGCTCGACCAATGACCCAACTGCTGAAGAAGGACAGAAAGTTTGAGTGGACTGACAAATGCGAAGAGAGCTTTCAACAGCTCAAGAGTAGGTTGACAACAGCCCCAATCCTGATCATGCCGGATATCGCAAAGCCCTTTGACGTATATTGCGACGCCTCCAAGACTCGGACTTGGATGCGTGCTTATGCAAGAAGGCAAGGTTGTATCCTACCTTTCAAGACAACTCAAGCAACATGAACAGAACTACCCAACCCATGACCTCGAGCTTGCAGCCGTGGTCTTAGCCTTGAAAGTTTGGCGTCATTACCTCATGGGTAATCGATGCGAGATCTACTCTGACCACAAAAGCCTCAAATATATATTCACTCAGAAGGAGCTAAACATGAGACAACGCCGATGGATCGAATTGATCAAGGATTACGACATGGAGATTCACTACCACCCCGGCAAGGCCAATGTGGTAGCGGATGCTTTGAGTCGACTGCCGTGCCAGTTGAACTCCATGCTCGCAACCGAACAGCCCAGCTTGCACCAAGAGTTTGAACAGTTCAGACTTGAACTTGTTAGTGAAGGTTTCCTAGCCAGCATAGAATTGCAACCCACCTTGGTTGGTCAAATCAAGGAAGCCCAGAAAGACAACGCTAGCATTGACGGAATCAAGAAACAGATAGCCGCAGGAAAAGCCCCCGGATTCACCGTAGACGAAGCCGGAGTGCTTTGGTACAAAGAACGTCTCTGTGTACCATCGGACTCTGACTTGAAACAAGTCATCCTGCAAGAAGCCCATGACACCCTTTACTCAATCCACCCCGGAGGTACCAAGATGTACCAGGACCTAAAAGAACAATTTTGGTGGCACGGAATGAAGAGAGAGATCGGTAGCTATATCGCTAAGTGTGACATCTGTTAGAGAGTCAAGGCAGAACATCAACGACCCGCCGGATTGTTACAACCCCTCCAGATTCCGGAATGGAAATGGGACTCCGTAGGAATGGACTTTATCACCGGACTGCCCAAATCCAGCAAAGGCAATGATTCAATATGGGTAGTTGTCGATAGATTGACCAAAGTCGCCCATTTCATCGCCGTCAAAACCACCTATCAGGGCCCAAAGTTAGCTGAACTTTACATCTCCAGAATAGTCGCTCTGCACGGAACCCCCAAATCGATAGTGTCAGATAGAGGATCACAGTTCACCTCAAGGTTCTGGCGAGAAAGTGCATGAAGGACTAGGCACTCGCCTAAATTTCAGCACCGCCTATCACCCTCGGACCGACGGACAGACCGAGAGAGTAAACCAGATATCGCAAGACATGCTTAGAGCATGCGTCTCGGAATACGGATCCAAGTGGGAAGACTGCCTACCTTACGCAGAATTCTCTTACAACAATAGCTATCAAGCCAGCCTACAGATGGCCCCCTTTGAAGCCTTGTACGGAAGGAAGTGCCGTACCCCCCTGAACTGGTCAGAAGTCGGAGAGAGCCAAGTTTTCGGCCCAGACGTTCTTCGTGAAGCCGAAGAGAAAGTCCACAAGATCCGCGAGTACCTCAAGACAGCGCAATCCAGACAGAAGAGCTACGCCGACAAGAGACGTCGGGAGATGACCTTTGAGATCGGAGACTTCGTCTATCTCAAAGTATCCCCCTTGAAAGGAATGCAAAGGTTCCAACTGAAAGGAAAGCTTGCACCCCGCTATGTCGGACCTTTCCAAGTCCTCAGCCGCCGAGGTGAAGTATCTTATCAACTGAGTTGCCGGAAGAAATGTCGGCTGTGCACGACGTGTTTCACATCTCACTCCTCCGGAAATGCCTTGAAGTCCCGGAGAAGACCGAAGTGTTCAAGAACATAGATCACCAATCGGTGGATATCAACAAGGATCTGACTTACCGCGAAGTGCCGATTCGCATCCTAGAAGAAGCTTACCGAACCACCCGCACCCGAAGCATCAAGTTTCTGAAGATCCAATGGAGCAATCATACCGAGGATGAAGCCACATGGGAACGCGAAGACTTCATGAAGAAGGAGTACCCGGATCTCTTTAGTACCTAACTTTCTTTTCGATCTCGGGACGAGATCTTTTGTAAGGGGAAGGGTTTGTAATACCCCAAATTTCAATAAAAAGAAAGTTAGAGAAATCCGTAAAGCAAAATTTCAAACCAACAAAAACTTTTCTATTTGCATATAGTACCATGCATAGGACTTGTGCATTTGAGTGATATGCCATGATGATTGCTTTTACTTGTATTTGATATGCTCTAAAACCCTAGAGTGATCATATGAAGATCACCAACCCAAATAAATCAAAGAGGAAGAAATTCCATAAAAATGCAAAACCCTAAAAACCCTCACATATGCCCTATGGCATTTTCATAAATTTTGACCCTAGACCTATTTGGTCTTCACCATTAGTTGAGTAATGTTATTAAACACTTACTACAACTTTTGGAATCAAAGATTCACAATTCAAATGGATTTCAAACACAAATCCCACTCACATATGATAATGGTCAAATTTTGACAATTCTAGTCTGATCACCACTTTGAGCCCTTGCCATTCATTTTTCCCAAACCAACTCTTGCTAACTCTTTGTACCATTTCAAAGTCAACATCAAGGTGAACAACTTTGGTGAAGATCATCATGCCAAATTCATCTTTGATCATGAGCAAGGCTCATCCAAAGTTTCAACTTTCTCACATATGCAACATTCTTCACTTAGCCATTTTTGCCAATTTTTGAATTCTAAAAATTCCACCACCACCTCTACTCATCTCTGGTCAAATACAACTTATCTAAACCCACACATTTCAAATAGATGCACCATTTGAATTAATTCAAATTTAGACATTTTTCACAATTTCCAAATATGGCACTATTTACACACTATAGCAAATAGTGATCTAACCCAACAAATCTACTCTAACCTACACCATTTGGTCCCCTGGTCCCCTCTCACTCTCAATGCAGCATAGAAACCCTAGTGGTGCATGCATAGCATGCATGCACACACCATGCCGGCCATGGCGCCACCTTGCCGAGCCTCCCCTCTCTCCCTTGCTCCCCAACCCTGGCCACCTTGCCCTAGCTCGCCACCTCGCTCCTCTACGTCGTCTAGCACCAACAGAAGCAAGGTAGATGCCCTAGCTATGCCGGAGGACGAGCGCCCAAAACCGCCAGTATGCCGCTCGCGTCGCGACCATGCGCGCCATGGACGCGCACTGGCCACGCGCCACCCCGCCAGTACACGCAGCCCCTGGACCCCCTGCGAGCACCGTGAGCCTCGCCGTGACACCGCGACGCCGTTGGACACGCCCTCGACCACGACCCGCACCCGCCGTCGCCGGAGAAGCCAACCCTGCTCCGCCGCGAGCGCGACAGACACGGAAGCAACACGACATAACCAGGCCCTCCCCGACCACGCTGTCGCCACCATTCGCCTCGCCTGGACACGTAGAGCATCCCTGCACCGCCGCCTAGCTCGACAGCTCGCCGGAGACGCCGCGCGCGTGTCGACTTCATCCCTGCCCCGCAGCACCCTCGCGTCGCTATAAAAGGAGCACTCCCCGAGCCATCCGAGCACACCATCGTCTTCCCCTCTTCTCACTCGACCACCTGAGCCACTCCACTGCCTCGATTAGCCACCGCCGCCGCCCAATTGAAGCCTCACTGCCCGTGATCGCCGCCGAAGCTCGCCGTCGATTGGAGCCGCCCCAGGACGAGCCGCCGGTACCAGGAGAACCGCCGTCGTCCACATCTACCTCGAGCATATTGCCATCCCTTGCTGGAGCCGCCGTAAGCTCTCCCACCCCCTACCTGAGCCGCCGGTGAACTTCTCTCTCACCGGCGAGACGATGAACTGGAGTCGTTCGATCTTGATCTAATCCTACGCCCCTGGTTACTCCATACCGTTTCGGCGTTTAAACGTCGCTGACGAGTGGCCCCCGCTGTCAGGCAGCCCGCGCGGCACTGGACCGTGGCTGGGCTGGCCTTGGGCCATTTTTAACTCTTTGAGCCCACCTAGCTTTCCCGCCGGCCTTTTAATTCAAATTCGATTCAAATAAATCCCAAACATTTTCCTTACAGCACAAACTTTGAAATTAAATAGTTTCAAATTGGCTAAACCAAATTTAGTGAATTTTATGTTGTTGGAAAGCTACTGAAATTCTCTACAACATGCCACTGGTCCCATGACCAGATTCTTTGTAGAATTAATGTGATAAAAATAACAAGACAGGGACTTTTCCCTATTCAAATAATTCTTAAAATTCAACCAAAATAGATATTAAGTTAATTCCAACTCTAATAGCTCACATTTGACTTACACTAATTGTTTATGCAATAAAATGGTGTGGTCACTTTGCATGATCATGCCCTAGTTTAATTAATGGATCATTTGACTAGTTTAACTAGTTGATATTGTCCAAAACTATTAAAGTAAATTATGTGGAGTCTTACACTTCATTTAAACTTGTCTCACATGAATTCATGGGATGTTTGGACCCCTGGTTTCAAACTCTCTTATATGAATTACTTGAGATTTAAATCAAATGTAGTGTTATTTAAATAGTATGAGGTGATCTACCCCATTTAAATCATTTTCACAAATGATGATGATGAACATTTGACTTAGGTCAATATGAGTTCATACATGATTGTTTGAGAAATTAAATCTTAAGAAGATTTCAATGAGAGGAAATTATTTCTCAAGAACCCTATGGAAACTATCATTTACATATGAAATACAAAGAAGTGAATTCTATTTAAACCCCACCACCCATGCACCTAAGTAGATTATTTTGTGTGCATAGAATAGTTTGTGTGTTATATATGATATATGGAATAGCCATTGAATTAGTGAGTAATTATACTCGTATTCAAATTTAGACGGTAGCACCGGAGAGTACGCCGAAGAAGAAGGTTGCTACCAAGAGGAGGAGGAGGAACAGCTTTGAGAACTACCAAGGCAAGCTATTATTCTTGCAAAGTGCAAAGCCCCTTGGGGCAAGGCACCATGATTCTTATCTTATCTTACATAAGCCTACCCCAATTTTACTTTACAAGCTTTACTTGTTTTCTAAATGAGTTCCTTTTATAGTTAACTTTGGTCAAAGTACAAGTTGGTTACTAGAGTAGTGAGTTAGTCTCTTCCAAGCAAAGCAAGATAGCACCCCTCATGATTTAGAGCTAGTGCTAATGAAATAAAACTTGACTACTCTAGATGGGAACAATGTGATTTTGAAATGGATTTGAAACCTTGGAATAAAGATGCATTCCATTGAATGATTTTTAAAGGTGATTGTGAACAAGAGAAGATGGTGATTTTTGATAAACAATGATGTTGGTTTGAATGCGATACCTTTCCAATTATTAAGTACCCCCACAATACCTGATTATGGGTAGGGCTTAACTGGAAGTTTATGCGTCTTAGTATGGGTTCCCTCTAAACAAGCGTCATCGGGGTTATGCCGAAAGCTGCCTCTACCACAAAAGAAATGATATGATATGATGCGAAAGGAGGTGAATGTCCGGCCCAAGCCCTGTGCAGTTCCCAGGTTGACAGTTGGTCTTCACTGGGAGGCCAAGCTCATGGGGAGAGGTGCTCATACTAGGATTTGTAAGTGAAAGGTTATGGTTGATGATCCGCGTACTGTGTTACGATGATTTGGGGTAATCCCGACGGATGAAATCAAATGTTGTGGCACAAGTGTGCAACCTCTGCAGAGTGTAAACTTATTCGAATAGCCGCGTCCACGGTTACGGACGGTTGGAAAGGCCATACAGTTTCCGATGTCATATCTTTGAAAATGATGTTGAAAGGTGATGGTGAAATGACTTGTGGTGAATTGGATTGAAATCACCACTTGAATGGTGAGAATGACACTAATGTTCCCACTTGAGTTAGTTAGCACTTGAATAAGCTTTTTCTCAAACTTTGTGAACTAAAACTAGCTTTATGCAAATAAACTAGAGCTTAGCAAACCATACTAGAATGTCTAGCACTTACAATAGTATTAGTTTGCGAGTACTCAACGTACTCACGGCTTTGTCCCTGGCTATTCAAATGGCCAGAGTATGAAGATGATCAAGGAGATGACCAGCAGGACGCCTACGACAACTAAGCGCCTTCCGACGTCAAGCGTTGGCCTGTGGACTAGAGAGTCCTTGTATCTTACGCTTCCGCTATGTTGAACTATGAACTTGTGTTTGTTCGTTGATCAATAGATCAACTATTCGTGTAATATGGATCATGTGATTCCAATTTGTAAGACTTATGGTTTGTAATGAATGATGACTGTGATACTTAACTATTATGCCTCGCAACAACAATATTCCTGGGATTGCGATGTATGACATAATAGGCATCTGGACTTAAAAATCCGGGTGTTGACAGTGCCCCTCTCCTTATATAGGGGAGAGGGTGGCTTACAGAACAAGAAACCCTAATGGCATCTTTGACTGGACAAACTACTTTACAAAGCTACTTTAATCATGGATGACGCCGGGGTCTTCTTTAATCAGGGACGCTGACGTCCTCCGGCTTCTTTCAGCGTCACCCCTCTCTTTGGCGCCAGGGCTCCGATTAAAGTCACTTTGCTTAGCTCATCCTTGTGTTCTAGCTCTGAAGAGAATCTTTGACCAGTCTTGCCGAGATGCTCTTCTTTCCGGTAGCCCGCTTCTTTATCCGGTTCCGGTATACCCCTCTTGGGGATACTGGCTTTGCTTTACTTAGCCAAACTCTTACCTTTGTGCTCCGGTATAAACATTAAACCGGTATCTTGATGGCCCAAACCATCCGGTTTGGCATGCCTTTGGCATACTGAGGGTCATCCCCCCAACAGATCTACTACTTCCGCTGCCCGCTGGAACGGGGAGAAGGACGTCGTCATCAACACCGAACGTGTGACCGAGTACGGAGGTGCTGCCCGATTGTGGCACCGTCAAGATCTTCTACACGGTTTTGAAAGCGGCAAGTGATCGTCTATCGCAGCAACGAGAGCCTCCTCTTGTAGGCTTTGGAAATCTTCAAGGGTTAGTCTCGTTCATCCCCTCGTTGCTCCCATCTTCTAGATTGCATCTTGGCTTGGATTGCGTTCTCGCGGTAGGAAATTTTTGTTTTCTATGCTACGAATCCCTACAGTGGTATCAGAGCCGTGTCTATGCATAGATGGTTGCACGAGTAGAACACAATGGTTTTGTGGGCGTTGATTCTCTTGTTGTCTTTAGTTTGAGTACTTTGCATCTTTGTGGCATAGTGGGATGAAGCGGCTCGGACTAACTTTACATGACCGCGTTCATGAGACTTGTTCCTCGTTCGACATGCAACTTGTATTGCATAAGAGGCTTTGCGGGTGTCTCGTCTCTCCTACTATAGTGAAGATTCAATTTACTCTTCTATTGACAACACTAGTATCACCGTTGTGGTTCATGTTCGTAGGTAGATTAGATCTCTCTCGAAAACCCTAAACCACGTAAAATATGCAAACCAAATTAGAGACGTCTAACTTGTTTTTGCGGGGTTTGGTGATGTGATATGGCCATAATGTGATGATGAATATGTATGAGATGATCATTATTGTATTGTGGCAACCGGCAGGAGCCTTATGGTTGTCTTTAAATTTCATGTTGAGTAGTATTTCAAAGTAGTTATAATAGTTGCTACATGAGGTGAACAACCATGAAGACGACGCCATGGACCTTGACGCCACGCCGACGATGATGGAGATCATGCCCGAAGATGATGGAGATCATGTCCGTGCTTTGGAGATGAAGATCAAAGGCGCAAAGACAAAAGGGCCATATCATATCACATATGAATTGCATGTGATGTTAATCCTTTATGCATCTTATTTTGCTTAGAACGTGACGGTAGCATTATAAGATGATCCCTCACATTAATATCAAGATAATAAAGTGTTCTTCCCTCGTATGCACTGTTGCCAAAGTTCGTCGTTTCAAAGCATCTCGTGATGATCGGATGTGATAGATTCAACGTTCATATACAACGGGTGTAAGCCATGTTGCACACGCGAAATACTTGGGTTTGCTTGACGAGCCTAGCATGTACAGACATGGCCTCGGGACAACGGAAACCGAAAGGTTGAACACGAGTCATATGGATGATATGATCAACATGTTGATGTTCACCATTGAAGCTACATCATCTCACGTGATGATCGGTTTTGGTGTAGTGGATTTGGATCGTGTACCACTTAACAACTATGAGGGATGTTGTATTAAGTGGGAGTTCATTAATAATTAGATTAAAACCTGAACTAATTATCATAAACATAGTCTGAGTAGTATTTTGAATTAATTTTGTAGTATTGGCATCCGTTTTTCTACCATGCGCTAGTCTTGTTATTGAGATAGAAATATTGTTAAAATCTGACAAGAAACTTTACAGACTGGTATCATATTGTTAAAGAATCAAGAAATGATTAAGTCCTATTGCAAACTTTTAGTAAACCTCACATTGTTGATTCAAAGAGCTATGGTTTCAATTAGTACCTAAAGTTATCTTGTCTCCGTGAAACTTGAAGATCAAATCTGTTTGAAAAGTAAGGAGCTGGAAATTTAGTTTTCAGAAATAATCAAGGTATGAGATATATGTGATATCTAAGACCTTATTGCAAGATGATAGAATATAATTTGGTGAGACTACATAAACTCATAAGTTTTATGGGAATGTATGAAGGTTGAAGACGCCAGGCGTTCCAATCCTCCAACTATTGGGGCACTAACGATATTCGCATATCCATGAAGTGATCGTCCTTAGTATGCACCATTGCTAAGACTCGTCGTTTCGAAGCATCACATGATGATCGGGTGTTATAGATTCTACGTGTGCATACAATGGGTGCAAGCCAGATTTGCACATGCGAATACTAAGGTTATACTTTACGAGCCTAGCATGTACATACATGGTCTCGAAAAGTCGTCATGATATGATGGATAAAATTATGAGTGAAATTGTTCATCATATTAAAAGGTTACTAATAGTGAAATCCGGAACACTTGTCATATGATGATCAAATTCAAAGTAAGAACCTTAAGGTTATTGGTATTTGACCAACAAACCTAGAAGTTATTGATGTTGAAGTGTTTTTCTGAATAATGAGGAAAGCTAAAAGAGAAACTACAAAAGTTTATTGGCGTAAAAGAAAGAAAAGACTAGAAAGTCTAGCTCAGGTGTATATAAATGATATACATGTTATGGATGTATTCCTTGTTTGGTCACATAATGAAATTCTTGGGTATTTGTACCAGGTTAGTTGGTATGAGATGTCATACAAAACAACGCAATACAAGAATACAATGGCCTAAGTGACTGACAAGGAATATGATAGGAATACACGTCTGGAACAAAATAAAGTGTTATTATGTTCGTCGTTGGCATTCTATCTAGCCCTTAGGATTTATAATAAAGAACTTAATAATTGTTATTTTGCTCTGGTCAAATAAAAACAATGAGTTGTTCAAATTATGACATTACTCCATGTACGATGGATAAGTCATTATAAATCTTAATGGTGAAACACACACACATAATACTGACGCTAAAATGCCATAAGGCAAATGATTTGAATTCCACTTATTTGTGGAACCGCCATTTAGGTCATGTTAGAAAGGAAAACATGAAGGAACTCCATGCAAATGGATTTTTGGAGTCATTTGATTTTTTGAATCGTTTGGCGCTTGCAAATCTTTTCTAAAGAGAATGACTAAAATACCGTTCATAGGCCAAGAGTTGAACGGGCAACTAACTTAGTGAAAACATACATGATGATGTATGTGGCTCACTGGGCATAGTTGTGTGCGGGAGATTCTTCTACTTAATGAAAACTTCCAACAATGAATTGAGTATATATATGTGGATATATTCGATAAGGAAGAAGTTTGAAACATTTGAATGGATTCAAATAAATTTCAGCATGAAGTGGAAATCATCGTAATAGAAAAGTCAAATATCTATGATTGGATCATTGGGAAAATATTTGAATTACGAGTTTTAGCGAACATCTAAGAGAGTCATGAAATTGTTCTACAACTCACATTTCTTGGAGTATCATAATGATGATATAGTATCCGAGAGATGTATCCAAACCTCGTTGGATTAATGATGAGATAAAATATTGATGCCATTATATTTTTTGTGGATTATGCTTTAGTGACTACCGCTTGTACACTAAATAGAGCATCATCCTGATCCGTTGAAATGACACCATACGAGTTATGGCATGGGTATGAACCCTGATAGTCTTTTCTTAAATTTTGGTATGCATAACATAAGTAAATAAGTTTACAACCAAAATCGGATAAATGTCTTTGTTGGTTATCCCAGAAATTTGATTGGGAATTCTTCCCACGAGACAAAGACAAAAGTGTTTGTCAATGTTTCTTATTTCCAAGAACTTGTTTTCTAGCGAAGTATTTGAGTGGGAGGACAATAGAACTTGATAAGGTTTATGAACCTAAGCATAATGATCAGAGTAGCGCAGCATCGGAAACTGGTTCCGGAAGCGGCCACAACGATCATGGCTCCCATGACTACAAAGTGTTTTAGCCATGGAGATCGAAGTATATATTGAACCTTGTAGGTACGGTTTACTTTGTGATCAAATAAATGATTTGTGGACAAAGGATTGATTTTGAACAATGATAAACCAACTACAAACAAAGAAGTTATGATGGGCTCTGACTCCGTTTAAAATGGCGATACGCCATGAAATCCAAGATAGATGAATACTTATTGAAAGTAAATGGATCTATAAAATTGATGAAGCTTGACTTGTCGAAAAGTTGTTTGCGACAAAGTTCAAAGAGTTGAATACAATAAGATTAGATCTTCTGTAGCAATGCTTATAGTCTATGTGGATTATTCTAGTAATCACTACATATTTCTTTTATGAGATGTGATAGTAGGATGGCAAAATACATTACTTATCAGAAGTGTGTATTAAAGGTGTATACAAGATACAACCAAGAGTTTTGCTGGTCCGTGGAATACTAGATAGGTATACAAACTTCAATTGGATGAAGTAAGTATCATGGAGTTGGAATCTTCACCAGATGAAATAGTCAAAGAGTTTTTGATTTCATCAGAGACGATGAAGAGACTTGCATTTGCAAGAAAATAAGTGGGAGCGCTGAGACATATTTATAATACTTTATGTAGATGACATATAGTTGGTTATAAATGATGTAATTATATACTTGATTAAAAAGGTTTCATTGAGAAATTAACTTCAATGAAAGGATATGGACTGAAACAAATTTAGTGACAAGATCTATGAAGATAGATTTAAACACATAATAAGTTTAAGTCAAAGTACATAGAATGGATATTGAAGTAGTTAAATATAGAAATATTAAGAAAATGTTCTTGTCATGTGAAGTTTTAACAAGACTTGAGTGTATCTGACACTCAATGAGTAAAAACACATGAGTGATTATAGATCACAAATAATATGTACACAATCAGATGTCATGTGCTCTTAAAAATGTTATGAGCATGTACCAGAATGATTCATGTGATGATCATTGAAAAACAGTAAGAATATTCTTGAGTACTTAAGAAGAACCAAGGATATATATATATAGTTTTGTATGGAGAAATGACAAACAAATCGCTGTAAAGTGTTGCACCGATATTTGTTTTGTCACATATGAAAATAAAATTTCAATCTCAAATTAGACTAAGTGTTGTTTAAAAAGGTAGCACAATGAGCTAGAAGTTGTCTATGCTAGATTTAGAAGATTTCTAAATATTGTGACGGATTCTGAAAAATAAGGTAGAGTATGTCATTGTTTTGACAATGACAAAGGATGTTAAAGTCAAGAGGTTCTTTGAGAACTTGGTGTAGTTCCGACAGAGTCAGAACTTTGAAGCTATATTGTGTATGACAATATTAGTGACATATTTCAGACCGCGGGATTAAGGTTCCACCAGAAGACCAAACATATTTAATGCTGACTCATTTGGAAAATGAGTGATGCGTTGAGACGCAAATGAATTGCAAAATACATACGTTTCTGAGCATGTCAGATCCGTTGACTAAAACTTCTCCCATGAGCAAAACATGATAAAGCACCGGAAGGCCAAGGTGTTATATCTTTACATATGTAAACTAGATTATTGATTCTAGTGCAAGTGGGAGACTGTTGGAGATATGCCCAAGAGGCAATAATAAAATGGTTATTATAATATATCTTTGTGTTTATGATAATGTTTACATACCATGCTATAATTGTATTAACCGAAACATTGATACATGTGTGTTATGTAAACAACAAGGAGTCCCTAGTAAGCCTCTTGTATAACTAGCTTGTTGATTAATAGATGATCATAGTTTCATGATCATGAACATTGGATGTTATTAATAACAAGGTTATGTCATTATATGAATGATGTAATGGACACACCCAATTAAGCGTAGCATAAGATCATGTCATTAAGTTATTTGCTATAAGCTTTCGATACATAGTTACCTAGTCCTTTCGATCATGAGATCATGTAAATCACTTATACCGGAAAGGTACTTTGATTACATCAAACGCCACTGCGTAAATGGGTGGTTATAAAGGTGGGATTAAGTATCCGGAAAGTATGAGTTGAGGCATATGGATCAACAATGGGATTTGTCCATCCCGATAACGGATAGATATACTCTGGGCCCTCTCGGTGGAATGTCATCTAATAGCTTGCAAGCATATGAATGGTTCATAAGAGACCATATACCACGGTACGAGTAAAGAGTACTTGTCATGAGACGAGGTTGAACGAGGCATAGAGATACCGATGATCAAACCTCGGACAAGTAAAATATCGCATGACAAAGGGAATCGGTATCGTATGTAAATGGTTCAGTCGATCACTAAAGTCATCGTTGAATATGTGGGAGCCATTATGGATCTCCAGATCCCGCTATTGGTTATTGGTCGGAGAGAAGTCTCAACCATGTCTACATAGTTCGTGAACCGTAGGGTGACACACTTAAGGTTTGATGTCGTTTAAGTAGATATGGAAATATGGAATGGAGTTCGAAGTTTTGTTCGGAGTCTCGGATGGGATCCAGGACATCACGAGAAGGTCCGGAATGGTCCGTAGAATAAGATTCATATATAGGAAGTCATTTTCTAGGTTTGAAAATGATCCGGTATTTTTCCAGGAAGGTTCTAGAAGGTTCTAGAAGAGTCCGGAATAAATCGGCATGGAAGGTGGAGTCCCTCTGACTCCACCCACCTTGGCCGGCCAGCCTAAAGGGAGGAGGAGTCCCAAGTGGACTCCTCCCCATGGTGGCCGGCCACCCCACCAAAGGAAAGGGGGGAGTCCCACTCCCCCTAGGTTTGGTCATATGGAAGGTTTATGTTGGGGTCTTATTTGGAGACTTTTGACCTAACCCTTGGGGCTTCCACCTATATAAAGAGGGGAGAGGAGGGGCTTGCCGGCCACACCAAGACCACCATGGCCGCACCCCCTCAAGGCTGCCCTAGCCGGCGCCCCCTCTCCCAAACCCTAGCGGTTCCCTCCTACCTCTCTCTCCCACATAGCTTAGGCGAAGCTCTGTCGGAGATCTCCACCACCACCGCCACCACGCCGTCATGCTGCCGGGATTCCGAGGAGGATCTACTACTTCCGCTGCCCGCTGGAATGGGGAGAAGGACGTCGACAACAACACCGAACGTGTGACCGAGTACGGAGGTGCTGCCCGATTGTGGCACCGTCAAGATCTTCTACACGCTTTTGAAAGCGGCAAGTGATCGTCTATCGCAGCAACGAGAGCTTCCTCTTGTAGGCTTTGGAAATCTTCAAGGGTTAGTCTCGTTCATCCCCTCGTTGCTCCCATCTTCTAGATTGCATCTTGGCTTGGATTGCGTTCTCGCGGTAGAATTTTTTGTTTTCTATGCTACGAATCTCTTCACTAAGAAAAAAGGGACAGATTCTAAAAAGGTTGTGGTAGAATCCAAAATGATCTTGTTTGTTTTTACCGGAACTGTATGTCGAAAGTTATTTGCTACTTTTGGCACTGAGGATAGGGAGAAACACAATTACTTTATTCATAAAGTTTTTCCTACCATTTTCCAATTGTCCCATGCTTTACCATTTGCATGCATGAGAGCCGTGTTCTTCAGAAAGGGTGTAAAATACCTGCAGAAAATATCGTGTCCAAGTTTTTATTTCAACTGGGACTTTCCTTCCCATTTCCATTACATCACATAACGGAAATACACAACATCCAATCAGTTTTCACCACAACGAAAATCTAAGGAAACAAAGAAGCAGGAAAACAGGCGCCCAACTAAAAGGAAACAAAAGGTGGCAGGAAAACCCACTTCCCAACCTCGGCATCGAAAGCCAAGCTACGGGGCAAAAAACCTACCCTACACTACTAAGTTTAAGGCATCCACGACCACAAAATACTCCAGGATAAAGGTACAGCAACACAAAGCTACAGAAACTGACATAGCAACAGCAACCAAGCATCAAGCTCCCCCGTTCGTGAGCATGATGACCCTGTTCTCGCCCTTGGAGTCCCCGGTGCCACCGCATCATCAAAATGAAGAAAAGACTCCCACTACAGGATCTGATCCGCCCCCATCTTGATCTTCCCTTCGTCCTCAACACCATATAACCCTGCCCAATATTGTAAGAAAGAGAAAATCGTAGCGATCGTTACCAAGGGAGAACAAACAACAGCTCCATCAAAATTTATTTTGTTCCTGACATTCCAAATGTCCTAGAAAATTGTAGCAAGGAGGAGCGTGTGGAATTTCCTCCCATACGGATAAAAACAATGAAACTAATCCACACTTTTCCATGGAGAGGTGGGCTAGAAAGTGGTCCCCAAAATACTTCCCAAATTCCCCCAAATCACTTTGGCATTAGCACACTCAAAGAACATATGTTTTGCAGTCTCATGTTGGTGACAAAAAGAACAGAGAGGGGAACCATACCATTTATGCTTTTTCAGGTTGTCCCTAGTCAAGATAGCGTTTCGAAAAAGTTGCCAGAGGAAGATTTTAATTTTGAGTGGTATTTTTACCTTCCAAATCCATTTTTTTATGAGAACCAACCAGATTTCTCTCTAGGTATTGATACATGGAATTTGTAGAGAAAACATCATTAGCATTCAAGCTCTAAAGTTCCACTCAAGATCAATATTTTCATGTTGTTTTTGAGTAACAATGTTCTATTAACTAAGGATAATCTAGCTAAACGGCATTGGAATGGGTGTACAAAATGTGTTTTCTGTGGAGAACAGGAGACCATTCAACACCTTTTTATTGAATGCCCATTAGCTAAGCTATTATGGCGTACGATTAATTTCACTTATGATCTTCCACCTCCCACCAATATTACTAATATGTTTGGTAATTGGTTAAATAGAGTAGATAGACAATCTAAGGCTTTCATCCGGATTGGGGTTTCTGCTTTATGTTGGTCTATTTGGAGGGTCAGAAATGATACAATTTTTAACAAAACAGTCTCGTTTCATTTCTTGCAGGTTATCCATATGGTCTCCCATCGGGTCCAGCTTGGGCCCTACTCTCTCCGGAGGGGCAGCGGGATGCTATGGCTTCTAGATGCACATGGCTCCTGATGGTCGCTCAGAATATCTTGTGCCAGGTTGGTTGGCGACATACTAGAAGGCTATGTTGATGTGTAGTCATAGTATGTGTTTGTTTTTCGATGGTTGATTTTTGTATCAATCTTCGGTAATGCGTGAGTTGTAAATGATACGTTTTGGAACCTTTATTTATAATAAATGGTCGTGTGCATCGTCATGGTGCAGAAACCGGGGTATACCCCCATTTCGAAAAAAAAATCAAGCTTTAGGTGACTACATCCGAGACATTCAACATAGGGTGAGACAGTGCATTGGTTTTGATAAAATCCCACTGCACTATCATGTCAGGTAACAGCCTTCTTCTAAAGGAAAAAATCACAACTGAGCCTTTTTTTTTCAAAGGTCCAATCTTGTCCATCACAAATGTCGAAGAGGGCCGGACAAGTTTCAGACAAAGGTTTATTACCTAACCATGGATCAATCCAAAACCTCACCAGGTTCCATTTACTTAGAATAACTTTCCTCCCCGCAAAATACTGCTCTTTCCCCTTTGACAAGGTTTTCCAGCCGGGAGAATCATGCACACAAGGTTTAACCGAAACAACAGATTTATTTCTCAAGTATTTTTCTTTTACGATTTGTTGCCACAAACAATTTTCTGTCTCTAATTTCCACCACCACTTACAAAGGAGGCTAATGTTTTGTTTTTTGAGGTCCTTGACCCCTGACCCTTCTTTACATTTGGAACGACAAATTCTCGACCACTTAACCATATGATTCGATATTTCCTTTTTTCTTTTTACCTGCCCAAAAGAAACTCCTTCTATGTTTATCCAGCTTTTCCACAAAAGTTTTGTTCAATAAGAACATAGACATATAAAAGTAGGGGATACCAGAAATACTAGAATCCAAAAGAATTAACTGCCCTCTAGAGGTTGCGGAGTCCCCAATCCAGGAGTTAAGTTTTTTCATCATCTTAGCGTCAAGGAAATTCCAATCAATTTTTTTCAAATTATCAAAGGTTATCGGCATACCCAAATATTTCATTGGGAATTGACCAACCTGACAATTAAAGAGATCATAGTATAATTTCATGACCTCATTTTCAGCATTGATAGTAAAAATATCGCTCTTCATGAAATTTATTTTGAGGCCAGACATAAGTTCAAACATGTAAAGTAAAAACTTCATGTTCAAGGCATTTCGAGGGTTATGAGTCAAACAAAGGACTGTATCATCAGCACACTGTAAGATGGCGACCCCTTTATCAACCAAATTAGGAGCCAACCCACAAAACAGACCAGTATGATGTGCCTGCAACACCATCTTGGTCAAGGATTCACCCACCATGTTGAACAAAAAAGGTTCCATAGGACCCCCCCTTACACCCTTGGCACTTTAAAAGTATGATCCCACTTTATCGTTAATTTTCACACTCACCGTCCCATTATGAAGCGATTCTCGAATCCAAGAACACCAAAGGAGAAAAAAACCTCTAGCTTCATGACAAATCAAAAGGAAATCCCAATTTACTTTGTCATAGGGCTTTTCGAAATCAAGTTTCAAAATCACTCGAACTTGTTTTTTAACATGCACATGATGCATAATCTCATGCAAGGAGAAAACACCATCCATAAGATATCTATTTTTAATGAAGGCATTCTGTTGAATACTAAAAATCTTGGACGCATATGGTTCTAGCATGATAGTCAAAGTTTTAGTGATCATCTTATAAATGCATCTAAGCAAGCAGATAGGTCTATACTGCTGAATTGTATTCGCATCCGCCATCTTAGGAAGAAAGGTCATAACCTCATAATTGAGCCGCTGCAGGTTTAAGCTACAATTATGAAGCTGCTTTCCCTTTCCCCTCTTCCTGCTACAGTACTCGTGAGAGGCGAAAAGGAGAAGCCAAGTTTCCCTTATATCGCCGCCGGCCAGACCGCCGGTTCCCTCCCTCTCCGTCTGCTGCTTCGGCGGCGGGAGAGCGGGGAACCGCGGATCTGTGTGTCCGGCATGTAGATAGTAGGGCTAGTTGGTCTGCCGGCGGCGCTGTGGTGGTGGAGGCGGCGCCGGGAGGAATAAAGGAGCTTCAGCTCATTCTCCACTGCGACGACGCTTCCCATGGCGACGTCGGAGAGCTGGAAGCCATGTCTGCCCAGGGATCAGGCGGATCCATGGGTCTAGGGTTCCTGGGGGGTTGGCGCGACGGCGGCGTTGACCCCTGTGTGGATTTTGTCCTCTGGCTCCGCCGTCGTGGCTGCGACTACTCCGGTGTCGCCATGGAGCTGCTGAGGATCTGTACAGGAGTAGAGCTGGCGTTTCGCCGGCACACTCCAGGAGCTGGTTGGGCCGATGCGGGCATGGAGGATGCGGAAGGGCGTCGTCGCTGTTTTCCATCGACTCCGTCGATTGGCTTCGGCGGCGGGGCGGCTCGGACAAGCTCGGGGCTCTCCCCGGCCGATGTGCCCCAAAGAAGGCAACTCCGCCGTCTCCGGCGGGTGGTCCACAAAGCAGCGGTGTCTGCGAGGGTGGTTCTCCGAGCCTCGGTGTGTTGGTTTCATCTTCTTCCCCTCCGGCGTCTTCGACGGCGGTGGTCGCAGGAGATGTTCGTTGGCGTCTCTGCACAAAGATCTCTGGGTTTATTTGTATTTTTCTGGTTTCGCGAGGTCTTTTGTGCAAAGTGTCGGAACAGCTGTTGTTTCTGGAGTTTTCGTGTCGTTTCTGCGTCTGTAATCCGATGATATATGAATAGACACGTGGTTACTTCTCAAAAAAAAAGCTACAATTATGAAAGGTGTAAAAAAGGTTCATCACATCATATTTCACCACCTCCCAACAATACTGATAAAATTTCTTAGGAATATCGTCCTGCCCAGGGGCACGATTACTGTCCACAGAAAAGAGAGCATTTTTTACCTCCTCGATAGTGAAAGGTCTAGTTAAATCTACATTATCATCCTCATTCAACGTTCCATTGTCATTCCACAGACTTTGTGATACACTAAACATGTTAGCAGGAGCTGGCCCAAAAAACACTTTATAATATGCCGTGGCATGATTCAACAAGTCATCCGTGCCCTCAACCAATACACCATTATCATCTAGGGAGTGAATAGAGTTGATGTGTTGTGGTCTCCATGTAGGAGCCATCTCGCATGAGAACGTTGATGCCAATAGGGTTCCTCCTTGGCATGGATATTATACAGCTCCACCATGATATAGGTCTTTCTAGCCACATCATCAGGGGATAGAGTAGCATTCTCTTCCATCTGCTCTAAGAGATCAAGCTCATTTTTTAGATCTACTTTCTTTTTTTAGTGTGACCGAAAAGATTTCATCCCCATCCATTAAAGTATTTTTTATCCTTTTTAACTTGATGTTCAATACATCAATAGGGTCAGAGCTATTGACAGGTTGCTCCCAAATCATCTCAACTTTAGGAAGAAACTCTTCATTTTTTAACCTAGCAGTGTCAAATTTGAAGCGTCTTTTCTTTGGTGGAACAATCTTATCACCAATATTTAACAACAGGGCGCTGTGATCAGATTGGTCTCTCACCAATATTCTCACTGAAACCAAGGGAAACAACAACTCCCATTCAGGGGGCATCAAAATCCTGTCAAGTTTTTCTAAAGTAGGGTTTTTTCTGTTTATTCGACCAGGTGTACAGCTCACCCGTCATGTGGATCTCCCTTAAGCAAAGCGTGTGGATAATCGAATTAAAAGTGTCGGAAGAATGCGACAAAACACATGGTTTATTTTTCCAGTAATCACACGCAAGATATTAAAGTCCCCTCCCACAAAATAAGGGCAATCAGAAAAGAGCTAATTCAGCAAGGAATTCTTCTTTTTTATTTTCATGAGCAGGCCCATAAACCACAATCGCAGCCCACCTGCATTTTTTAACCTTGTCTCATAAATAAAAACATTAAAATCATAAACTCCCCCAACTTGACTGCTTGCACCTCAAGCACCTCATATCTCAAACCACAAAGGATACCACCAAACTTACCTACTGAAGGAATCCACTTCCAAAAGAAATTATTACCAGGGCCGATTATCCTAAAGAAACTTTGCTTATATTCTCTCTTCATGGTTTCTTGCAAACCAATAAAGTCCAACTTATTATCAACTTATACTGTCTCCAAGTTACTTATATTCCCATGACTATTGACATTGTTTCCTAAGGCAAGCAAGCAAACTATAAACCACTGGCTTAAATCGAATGCAGAGCCGTGCTGGAATCTGGTCGGAAGATGTAGACAGATTTGGAGGCAAAAGCAGTACCGTTTTGGAGAAACACGAGTACAATTTGTGTGTCAGGAGAGAACACTGAACTGCATGGAAAGTAACGGTGTATCGTCAGAGAGAGAAAGCTGAGAATGACCGTGAATAATGAAAAGGCAGGAAATGCTCTGCTCAACTTGAGGGAGGCAGCCGGATCGGAGAAAAGTAGCCGAAAATATCAACCTGTCGTATTTTTGTTGTCGACGTGCCTAGTCACAGATCTAGACGAAGCCAGTTGCAGTACATTGCGCTGTTCTTACCATGCATGTTTTGCTTCTGCTTATCTGAAAAAACTCTGCTAAAACCCTGATCCAAACGGTTTTCCGAGCTTTCCACTTGCAGGAATTCTATGATACCAGATAGAAAGATGCATTCATTCCAGCATAATGCCCTAATCGAATATGTGATGTGGCAGCAGAGATCAGGATGTGACAAAAAGGCCGGTAAATAACACTATCGTCGAGCACAATTTACCTAAGCTAGCTGGCTAGCTTCCTGGCTAGGAGCATGGAATACATTCCCTCATTATCCACACAGCACCAGAAGCTAGGTATCTGCTACCCTACACTGCCCACCTCCGATCCACCACCATCGTGGTACGCCTCCTCCTCGCTGCCGGAGTAGTGGCGACGCCGGCGAGAGCAGATGGGTGGTGAGTGGTGACAGTAACAGCCGGTTGCGCGGGTGAGTGAGCGAGCGATTCCGATAGCACCGAATTTAGTTACACGTACGCATGCCGGCCGGCCGGCCGGCCGTGGGATTCCGGGCGCACTATGGCTAACCGGGGGCGGGGACTATAGGCTGACATGGACATGGAGGTGTGTGCCGACTGCCGGCGCATCTCGATTACATATCCGGGTTCGATGCCTTGGCTAGTGAGGAGGGAGAAGGCGACTGCTGAGTGCTGACTGCTGTGCTCGCTCGTCGACGAATTTGTTCAGGGGGAGGCCACGATCGAGGTTGAGATCGCTGACATGATCGATCGATTTCCAGGAGGATATACTGTCACGTCGCCCGGGTATCTTTGCTGGCTTGACCGAAACGATCTTGGATGAACAATATCTCAGCGGGAGCACCTAGCAAACGCAAGTGGTTCTGGACTCTGGGACTAGTTTAGTCTAGAGGGGATTTTTTTTGCAAACGCAGCGACAGTCGACAGATGAACCCCAAATGGCAACCAACAGGAAGCATGTGAGGTGGTGGGCCCGGAGGGAAAGTCTAGGCATTTTTGAAAAACGTATTTTTAGAGTTTAAAAATCCCAAAATAGTATTTGCACGCAGGTAATGGATGCAGCTATGCGTGTACGAAATTTAAAACTTAAATATGTGTATTTCTGTATATTACTCTGAGGGCTCACATGCATGCCACCCCACTCACATAAGTAAACATAGTTGAGACGTGCCTCAAGTGCATAAATCTCAACTGCGTGAAAAAATAGAGTTAAAGAAAAAAATTACCAGGTTCTTATTTATATTTAGTAAATGTGCACTAGTTACCGTTATTGTGTCTAGCATATACACAAATTAAGTTCATGTATCGCGTGACACTTGAAAGAAAGATGTGTACTCCTTCGGACCCATAATACTCTTGCTGAAACGAGTGATTCTAAAATATGTTTAGATATATGTGTTTCTGCGTGTCTACTCACTCATTTCAGCGACATATATTATGGATCGTAGGGAGTACATATAATAGAAGGAATAGTTTCTTTTCGAAGAGTAGTAGGTAACTTTCACGTGATGTTCATGAGAGTCAATGTTTTTTTGTTGAAAAAGTTTTCACCATCATCTCTGGTGGGAGAAAACCAAGCACATTGCCATATCTTGCAGAGACACTAATTCAGTACTAGAACTTGCTTTCATATAGGTAACATGACCTCTCATATATTGCGGGTTGCACATATTATTATTTTAGTTGCGATAACATTTAGCTATGAGCCTATGGCACCAAGAATTTATGAAGATACGCAAGACATTTACTAAGTCAGAGAAACTACAACACCAAATTAAGGCATGATTGTGTTAATGAGCCCAACCCACAATCCAATTTAAACCAAACATAATTCATAATAATAACATACAAATCTAAAGATTTAAGATGTAGGTTGTACATTTTGTGATATGGTAAATGCATGTGTACTACATGCTTATATTATGGGTTCTTTACAGTTTTGAGTCCTTTTTAGAAAATTTTGCTACACTTCTTAATGTTTGTTTTAAGATTATTTGTGTATTGACTTGATTATATCATGATTTTTTTTCAGCTTTTATTATTTTTTGAGAAAAATACAAATCCTTTTACTTTGAGCTTTGAAACCTCTTCATTCATTCAGAATTATAGTCACATCATTGCGGCAAGAAAATATGTAGGGTTATCAAGCCAAGTTTGTTCAGCTGATCCCCTCCCTACCCCAACCAATTCTTGGGCTACAACATTTGCTTCTTGATAAGAATGTTTAAAGTGAACTCTAGGAAAATCAGAAGCCAAGTAAGAGCAATCATTGATCATTGCCGCCGCAACACCACTGGGGTTACCTCCCTCCTGCATCATCTTATTTTTTCCAAGCAATCCCCCACCGGGATCGAATTTTCATTATCATGGGATAACGAAAATACAGCGTCAGGTCTTTTGTCTGTTAATATTTACAACACACACCAGCATCAAACTAAGCCAGGAACATCGAGCTGAGAAAACATGAAACAACAGTCTAGGCAAAAGAGTAAAGTAGCACCAACACACAGAGAGTGACTGATCTCTCCGGGAAACGATCAAAAGCGCTAAACTTCTACACAAAGTTTTTCCTGAATCATCATGGCGACAGGGCGAAGAGAGAATCCTTTCAGGTTTGCATGTTATCAGCATCATCATCTGCACTGTCCTGGGCATCAGCATCCATAGCATCATCCCCTTGCTCAAGCCTCAGTTGTGGATTAACCATCCTAGCATTCCCAGCTTCATTCCCTCCTCCAGCACCCAGGGCCAGATTGATGAGAGCTGCAGCTTCTTAATCATGTCCATGCAATCCGATGAGATTATAATCTGATTGTAGCTTCAGTACGTGCAAGGAGAAGGCCCTGTCTGAGAGCATGTGCCTCTGCCAACAATGCATCTTGAACATTTTCAATCTTTGACCTCCCCGCCGCTATGAAATTGCCATTGCAATCATGTATCACATCCCCCTCTCTTTAACTTTTCTCTTAGGGCAGTAGCCGCACATAAATTATAGTATAACGTTCCAATTGCTCTCGTTGTCAGCTCCGGTCCTTGAATTGTTCCACCATTCACATAGCTCGACGCCTTTCCCACCAAAGATACCAACTTGCGTCCGCGACAATCTCGGATATGCTCTCTCTTCCAAACGTTAGCATGGTGTGTTGCTCAGTAGAAAGGATGTATTCAAGAACTGCTTGTCCCGTCCGATCCGAAACACATGCAGATTTGACCATCTGGCTAAGTCCCCGATGCTCCCATACAATCCCCGCTCCAGGACACTCAAAGAGCACGTGTTTAACATCTTCAACACCCCATTGACATAGGGGGACACTACACACTCACCTTGACATGTCGATCTGCAAGCACCACTCGACACAGAAGGGTTTCTTGCATGATTCTACATAAGTAACACTTGCTTGCTTGGTCCTCTCAGTTTCCATATAGTCTCCCACATAGGATGATTTCTTCATTGATCTAGCCTCTCAATGGTTCACCTTATGACCATATTGACGCCCCCATTCAACAACATATGCAATACATACTGAAAAGGTTCCCATCTTAGTTAAGTGCTACAACAGAAATTCAGCCATGCCATGAGAGGATAACGGAATTGCCAAAACTCTCCTTGCATCAACTTTCCACAAGATCTGGTTCATCAAGTCTTCATCCCAGATATTAGTGTGAAGATTAACTAAATAACTTTGTGTAAACATTTTTTCCTCTAGGTGTAAGCACCCGATGTGAGTGGCTGCTAGGTATCCACTCATCTTTCCGTATATTGATAGATGTGCCTTTTCCAACTCTCCATATATGACCATTCTCAAACGATTTGAACTCCATCCCAAATACTTTTCCAAGTGAAAGAACTACCCTTTTTCATCACTACATTAGGTAGATCCCCCGGTGGGAAATAATTAGAATCCTTGCACGAAGTGATTCCGGTTCTTCTATTAATCTCCACGCTTGTTTTACTAGCATAGATAGATTGAAACAATGGATATCTCTAAATCCCATCCCTCATTTCTTCTTTGGCACACAATTTTCCACCATGCTAGCCAATGCATCTTCTTTTGATTAACATTGTCTCCCACCAATATTTTGATATCACTTCCATGATTCCTTTAGAAATATTGTGTGGAATCTTAAAGACCGACGTCTCGTATGATGGTATAGCTTGTACTATTGCTTTTAGCAATACCTCCTTCCCTCATGCATATAATAGTTTCTCCTTCCATCCACTAATTCTTTTGCATATCCAATATAATCTATCAGAAAATGAAAACAATCGCTCTGATCCATCCCGCTCCCAATAGATGGGAGGCCCAAATATTTGTCTATCAAAGCTTTAGTCATCATATCCAGAATATTGCATACATCTTTCCTCTCGTCCACCCAGGGTTTCGGACTGAAGAAGTGTTGCTGCCAAAACCCACCGGCGGGCAGCGACGGGCAACACAGTAGAGCCGGGAACAACCTAGGGCTGCGGCTGGCCGAGGTCCCTCCGAGCGACGGCCCGCAAAGCCTTCTGGTACACACGTCCGATGCTGATGCAAGGGCGTGCCACCCGACCTATACCCGGTCGGGAAGGTGATGGAGATGCCTCGCTTAGTTTCCTGCATGGCATACACGTAAACATTAAATACGAGCCTCGATCGGCTCTCGGGTTATCCCGTGAATTGGCTCAAGGAGCCGATCCACCCATGATTCGTACGAGGTGCACGAATATATGGTGGTCCTGCTTGATCAAGATAAAGCTAATGAGATCTACGACGATTTAGGGTTTTCACCGCATAATCGGATCATCCTACTCACGATTGGGCCTCGCGGCCACGCACGGTGATCGTAAGCCGATCCTAGATAGGGCCTAAAAACCAACACGAGGTTGATCCCGGAACATCCTGTCTAGGACTAGCAAACGACACCCTACGTGCCGCTGGATCCTCCAACCCTTTGTAAGGCCTAACTATTGCAGATATTAAACTAATCCTTGATGAACAAGGAGCAACCGTAACGGATCGGATCTACTAAATAATGATCAAGCGGGGTGCCGCCCCCACACCTAAGATAGGTATGAGGGCGGCTAGACATGCAAGGGTTGCACTACGATAGCATGTTACGCGAAGAAACTATGCTAACCCTAACACATCTATGATAACTACGTTGCTCGCCATCAAAAAGGCTTCAGTACGAGCAACGCATGAACAACATAAAGCTTGTGCTGCCTAGATCGCAAGATGCGATCTAGGCAGCATGTTGCTTACCGGTAGAAACCCTCGAGACGAAGGAGTTGGCGATGCGCCGAGATTGATTTGTTGGTTGAACGTTGGTTGTTGTTTATTCCATAAACCCTAGATACATATTTATAGTCCAGGGGACTTTCTAACTTAGACGTGCACCCAACCGTGCACGGGAAAAATTCTAACTAATCGACACGTATCCTAATATGTTACAGATACAAAGGCAAACTAGCCCAAACTCAGCATAACAGGCCGATTCACGTAATTCTTCCATGTATATTCTTCAAGTCCATCTTGATCGCGGCCCACCTCTGACTCGGTCAAATTCTGGTGATAACACATGCCCCCCTGGTTTTGGCAATGATAATTTCAAAACCACTCTATTTTTCCTTCGAAGGGTCACGTCGTGGCAGAACCGTTGCAGTATCCTTCATCCTGATGCCTTGCCTCCTCGACTTCTTGCAAAATTTGATAACTTTAGCACCACTTCCTTGGAAACTGCAATGGCTTTAAATCCCCATTAGGCTCCTCCTTATTAAACTGTGCCGATTGACTAGCCTCCTTCATCCCCTTCCTCTGTTCTAGCTATCGGCACCAAAAAACCCTCTTTCCCTGTAGCAATGTCTTCTTCTTCCTCCAGCCTCTCTTTCCAATCCTCTTCCCCAAGCAAGCCAATGTCGGAGCCCAAGTGGGACTTCGATCTCATATCAGATGGCGACATGCCCCTGACCGATGAGGAGGGCGACCTCCACCTTCTCGTTGAAGGGGAACTGGAGAGCGAAAACGAGGATGACCTCCCCTCATGGAGGAACCCCACTTCCTCTGATAAGGAAGAGGAAGACGAGGATGTGGAGGAAGAAGAGGAGGAAGATGATTCCTCCTTCTCCACTGGGTACCCGCCGGCGAAGCGCCTCCGCGCTTGGGTAGGTAGTGAAGATGACGACGATGACGAAGAGGAAGAAGCTCCGGTCGAAGGCTGGGGCAGCAGTGACGAGGAGTTCTCTGGAAGTAGCACCGGTAACAGCTACGACGCCGACGACGAGGGCAGCGAGGATCAGTGACATAGGATTAGTAGCACGCGAGCAATCGGCTCTTCTTTTGTTCATCTTTCTTTGAGCAATCGGCTCTTCATTGTAAAAAACCCCCTTTGTTAATGAAGAAGTATTTTCAGTCAACTGTTTTGCCGATAGTCAAAGTCACCAAATCTCCAAAAAGAGCCGATGGCATCGCACCGGTCTCTATCATAAAAACACGAGTAAAGTCGACCTAGCCGCCCTTCCAAACGGTAACCTGCGACCTCATTCTGAAAAGGCAAACTCAGATCCCCAAATCGCCGCCTGAGCAGTTCCAACTCAAAACCACCTACACAGATCTCGACCGCGCCGCCCCCAACGCATCCCATGGCGGAATCATCCAACACCGACACCACGGCTTCTGGTCTGAAGGTAATCCTCAACCTCCTCTCGCCATTCGACTTGACATGGGATTACTGGCAAACACCTGGATTAATGTTCCATTCCGCTATCAATTTAGGTTTCAGACATTCTTCTGCCACATCCTTCTCTCGCAAATTCGATGTGCCTCGGTCCTCGTTCTTCCGAGAGCCCCGCCTTGTTAATTTCGTGCGAAGCTAACAGAATCCCCTTCGTGAGTCAGAACCTAGATCTGACTTCCTGGGCCGACTTCTTGCGAGCCTGGCCTAATCCTCCTGAGGGTTGGGTGGCATGGTACAATAGAGTATCCAAAACTCATTATGCCACTTGGGAAACCATAGGGATAGCCGATGCCTTGTCATTATCACTGTCTCCTCTTGAGAAGAATGAGAACATCCTGAAAACCATCGGCTACTTCTGGTCTGATGCACTGAACTGCTTCATGTTTGGTCATGGTCCTATGACACCGACTCTGCTGGATGTGGCCATGATCACAGGCCTAGACATTGCATCCCCCAGCCCTTCTGCATTCAAACTGCCAAAAGTCCCTTTCACTCTTTCCTCTAAAAAAGAGTGTACCAGTTGGGGCGCCTATCTCAATCGTTATATGAAAAACAAAGGCCCCGTGACAGAGAGGGAACACACAGCCTTCCTGAACTTCTGGCTGGAGCACTTCATCTTCTGTGGCCCATCACTTGCCCCTACCAAGAATTACCTCTCCCTGGCCTATGAACTTGCTAAAGGCACCCAACTCGGCCTAGGCAAACTGCTTCTTGGAGAGGTCTATCGATCCCTTCAACTGATGTCTGTCAAACTGTTCTCTCAAAAGACAGTCAAAACTGGCGGCCCCTGGTGGTTTATTCAGTTGTGGGCCCAACTATACTTCCAAAACCAAATCCCAGACTTCCCACCGCTGACCACCTGCACCTTTCCAGATGTTAATGGAAAGGAAATTCGATGCACCAGCTATGGCCAAGCCCTGTATGGTCTCCCAGGCAGCAGGCTGATCCCTAAGGAAGCAGCAGGGTGGTTTAAGATCTTCTTCCAAGGTTTGGACAACCCCCTGTTCCACCCTTATACTGAATCGGCAAATTTCGAAAACCCAGTCTCTTTCCGATTGGATGACTTTGCCGATGACGCCAGCACCCAGCATTTGTACTCCATCATGATTCGTCCTTGCTTCCTCCCTGTTGGCATGAGTACCTCGAACCGGATCATCAAGCCCGGTTATGAGTGTTATCAACCGGTAGTAGCAGCCCGACAGCTTGGTCTCGGACGAGTGCCTCCACACTTCTTCTTGCATCACCCGACGGCAAGTAGAGCTGAACCGCCCGACATCCTTACTCGCTCAAAGGTGTTATACCTTCTTTGACGCTTTGGCCATTCCAATTCCCCGCGACCTCCGTTTCTCCTTCACTACCGACGGTTTCGAAACTTGGTGGTCCATGTGGAAGACCCACGTTTTCGGGAGGGCTCTAGGACCGCTGCTCGAGAGAACTTGATGCCGAATATGACATCCCCGCGGACCGGTACCATCACTTAAACATTTCCTGTAACAGCATTATGGTGATTGTTTGTGACCTGACTCCATCTCCTGTCAGCAACAAGATGGTCCGGCTCCCACACAAACCGACGGTTCCCCTTTCGAATTCCTTCCTCCGGCACCAGTGGTTCTCTTCTGCCAGAGCTCGCCACCCCTGAAGAAAGTCATAATGCAGAGTCAGCCGATTTCACCGAAATCGGCTCCCAAAAATAAAGCATCTCCGGGGCCGGTTGCCCCCGAGCCTCGACTCGAGCGAGGACGGCAGGTGAGGAAGGTGGCTGCCAGGAAAACCCTGAAGCGTAAAGCTCCTGCACAAGAAAGCTTGCGTGTAAGTTGGTTCAGGCCCTGTCCACGTTTATCCACTTTCCAAATCCTTTACAATACGCTCGTATTCTTTCCTACAGCCTTCCATCGAAGAAACCTCCAGCGGGGCCGAAGAATCCAGTCAGGGGGACTCGAGCTCGGGCAATTCCGAGAGGTCTACCACCCAAAGCCAGACGGCTTCACCAGCGCCGGCTTCTAAGAAAAGGTCGATCCCTAAACCTCCTGCTCCCCAAGCCCCGACCAGATCGGGGTCACGCACGAAGCGCCGCTGCGTCAAAAGGGCTCGTAAGAACCCACGAGCCTCTTCATCAAGCCAGGAGGTCTCAAATGTAATTATCTCCCTGGTCATACTTCATGCTAACCCGTTGTCATTTGGATCGGCTAATCACTTCCTCCTGCAGACCGAAGAAACTTCTAGCGGAGATGTTGAGAAGGTACTGATGCCGTCCGCCACCCTGGACCTAGCCACCTCGACGATCGCGGCTGCCCAAGTGGCTGACCCATCCAAGTCCACAGGAAAGCCGATCGTAACCACATCGGCTGTTCCTCCTACCCTGGGAGAGGTATGCCCCTCCTCCTTAGCTTCATCAATTTCTTCATTGCATGCTAAACTCACTTTGTTTGCCCTATCAGGGTTGTGATCTCTCGAGCTTGCTGACGTTCGATCCAGAATCCATCGAACCAACTTCTTCCAAGGCAAGTGGAGAGCCGAATCCTAGTACGGTCCATGGTCCACTCCAGCGTCTCAAAGACTTGCTTTCTTCCTCAACTGAGACCCTGATTGAAAATTCCGAGGAAGTCAAAGGCATCCTCGAGGATATCCAGCCCCATCTCCCTATGACACTGCAAGTGAAGCTCTGGCCCGCTGTTACCCTGTCGGTCTTTAAGTCAAGGGTGCAATCGGCTCGACAAAGGATCACTCTTCGCCACACCCAGCTTCCACTGAGAGCCGATATTGCCGAAAAATGTCGACGGCTCAACGAGAAGAAGGCTCGCCTCGGACGCCAAGACGGACACTTCGCCAATCGTGCCGAACTCGAGGCCTCGCGCAAGGAGCTGGAGAGCCTTGAAGATAGGGTCAGGGTGACCAAGCAGCTCATCCAAGAAAAGGAAGCTCTTATTGCCCGTTCTCAAGATGAAGCAAAAGGCCTCACAGCCGATCTGAAGACCGATCTGGCTGAAATTCGTACCCTGAGCAGCCAGCTGGTGACGGGTAAAGACGAGGACGACGAGGCTGAGATCGTTGAGGTAGATCGCATCCGAGTTGACGCCCTTCACGCCCTCGACGCGTTTCTTCGGTAGGGCCCCCAGAGACAAATGTTTCGTTGAACTTGAGAAGTACCGATGCATTTACTTCGGCTGTACTTGCTACATTTTTTTTACTAGCCGATTTTCCATTGGCTCCTAATATTTCATTGCCTATGCGTCTGTCTAATCATGTGCCCCCCGAGCCGAATCTGTCAGGTCACTGCAGATATCGGTTTTGCGGTTATCGGTAGGATTATTCCTGAACATCGGCTCTGCAGTCAGGACCCATGCTGATTTCCCTGAACTTGCCAGCCGATGTAACCCCCATACTCTAGTCTTCCGTCACCCGCTAGATCGATGATCTCGTCGTGTCAGCCGATGTCTCATCACCGGCTTTCCTTCGTTTGGGGCGCCATACTCCCCTTTTATGGTCGACCCTCGTGCGTGACTGGCGTGCCGTCCGCCATCTCAGATGTAGATGGCGATGTGGTTGATGTAGAAGCTGGTCCCACCGGGCGTGCCAGAATGTGTTGCTGCCAAAACCCACCGGCGGGCAGCTGACGGGCAACACCAGTAGAGCCGGGAACAACCTAGGGCTGCGGCTGGCCGAGGTCCCTCCGAGCGACGGCCCGCAAAGCCTTCCGGTACACACGTCCGATGCCGATGCAGGGCGTGCCACCTGACCTATACCGGTCGGAAGGTGATGGAGATGCCTCGCTTAGTTTCCTGCATGGCATACACGTAAACATTAAATACGAGCCTCGATCGGCTCTCGTGTTATCCCGTGAATCGGCTCAAGGAGCCGATCCACCCATGATTCGTACGAGGTGCACGAATATATGGTGGTCCTGCTTGATCAAGATAAAGCTAATGAGATCTACGACGATTTAGGGTTTTCACCGCATAATCGGATCATCCTACTCACGATTGGGCCTCGCGGCCACGCACGGTGATCGTAAGCCGATCCTAGATAGGGCCTAAAAACCAACACGAGGTTGATCCCGGAACATCCTGTCTAGGACTAGCAAACGACACCCTACGTGCCGCTGGATCCTCCAACCCTTTATAAGGCCTAACTATTGCAGATATTAAACTAATCCTTGATGAACAAGGAGCAACCGTAACGGATCGGATCTACTAAATAATGATCAAGCGGGTGCCGCCCCACACCTAAGATAGGTGTGAGGGCGGCTAGACATGCAAGGATTGCACTACGATAGCATGTTACGCGAAGAAACTATGCTAACCCTAACACATCTATGATAACTACGTTGCTCGCCATCAAAAAGGCTTCAGTACGAGCAACGCATGAACAACATAAAGCTTGTGCTGCCTAGATCGCAAGATGCGATCTAGGCAGCATGTTGCTTACCGGTAGAAACCCTCGAGACGAAGGAGTTGGCGATGCGCCGAGATTGATTTGTTGGTTGAACGTTGGTTGTTGTTTATTCCATAAACCCTAGATACATATTTATAGTCCAGGGGACTTTCTAACTTAGACGTGCACCCAACCGTGCACGGGTAAAATTCTAACTAATCGACACGTATCCTAATATGTTACAGATACAAAGGCAAACTAGCCCAAACTCAGCATAACAGTCCGATTCACGTAATTCTTCCATGTATATTCTTCAAGTCCATCTTGATCGCGGCCCACCTCTGACTCGGTCAAATTCTGGTGATAACAAGAAGATAGTTGATTTGGCCACACTGACCGGCCCAAAGCTGAGAAATACTCATCTAGCATGCTCTTTTAGCAGCCCACATTTGCCACATGTGCTTGGTGATTTGTGACTTGAAGCAACGGTATGTAAGTGGGGGCGACTACACAAGAGAAGTTCAAAGTCTTACCTCTCAGGGTGAAAATCTAAGGTCTGACCTTAATTGGTTGTACCTGGCAATGTCCTTGTTGAAGACATTGTTTTGAGAGTGAGGATTTTCTTCAGGATGAAAACCTAAGATCTATGATCGGGCGACGACGGCGCTGGTGATCTGTTTCCTTCTTGGAGGCGTCGCTTTTGGAGAAGTTGAACGTCTGGTGTTGTCTTGGTGGTGTTAGTGCCGTTATTTCAAGGAATAGATTGCTGTAGCGGGACTTTTATTTTTTGTAATTCTTGTTTCTTTTCGGACTGTGTGCATCCGTAGTGCCGCTAGGGCAATGCGTTGCTGCAGAGGCTGGGTGTAATTGGTATCTTCAAGATATTAATATATATACTCTTTACCGAAAATTAGGACGAGGGGATCATCAAGAAACAATAGATTCGTTATTGCCGGAGCATCACGATAAAATTTAACTCCCGTTAACTCCTCTTGCACTTCCGCCTTACCTAACAATTAGGTTAGCCCTTCTTCATAAAAAAGAAATAGATATGGTAATATTGCCCCCCCCCCCCCCGGGCGGAGTACCCTAGTAGGTGTAAGAATATCACTTTCATCAGAATTAATTCCGACTCTGTACAGAACTGTAGAAACACATGTCATGTTGAGCTTCACCCATTGATGATAAAATCCCATCTTGAGCATGCTCTTATCCAAAAATCCCCACTCTACGTGGCCGTATGCTTTATGCATATCCAGCTTAACCGCACAAAACCCCTTCCTTCCTTGTTTTCTTTTCTTGATTGAATGAAAATACTCATATGCCACCAAGATGTTATCTGTGATTAGCCGAGCAAGGACAAAGGCTCTCTGAGTTGGCCCTATGATCTCTCGTAATAAGCCCCTCAATCTTGATACGAGTATCTTTGATATCAGCTTATACACAACATTACACATGCTGATGGGTTTGAATTGTGTAACTTTCTCAGGTGCCTTGACTTTCAGAATCATCACGATTGTTGTTGTATCATTCCATCCTTTGGGAATCTTATTACAATTCCTGATTGTTTTGAGAGTGGGAAATTACAGTTGTTCATTTTTTTCTTTCGAATATGAGTTATTGATGTTTGTTTTCGGCCTGGACCGGATATATGTGTACCCGGGCCACACCGATTTCGCAGGCCCGTAAGGCCCAACTCCTCTCAGCTAGCATGGCTTCGTCTGCCGTCCGACCCGATCCAAACCCACACTCACTTTCGCCGCACTCAACTTCCGCACCGAGCGCGAGCAGCGGCACGCAACCCACCTCCGAGATGATGCCCTACTCCGGCGATCGCCGGCCCTCCCCGCCCCCGCCCCCGCCCCCGCAGCCGCAGCCGCACGCAACCCTCTCCTACCTCTCCCCCTCCGCCACGCCCTTCACCGTCAGCCGTCCCCGCGACGCCATCCCCGATCCGACCCCCAACGCCCCCGCTAACCCTAGCCCTTACCCCGAGCTCCCCACCGCGCCGTCGCTCTACGACTCCTGGGTCGAGCCTCCCGCGAGCTACATGGATCTGGAGGCCGGCGCGACCCCGGGGTTCACAGGTGAGCTGGCTTCCTCTCTCGTAACCAGGGTCGTGGAATTACGCCGCTTGATTTGTTAATGTCTTCATGGTGGCGATAGTTGGCTAGGTTATACCGGGTGTTTAATTCAGCTGAGATATGAACATGGGGTTCCCGAGGGGTGTGTGTGTGTGTGTGTGTGTGTGTGTGTGTGTGTGTGGGCATCCATACTACTTGGGATTATGCGATGCGATCGTGAGTACTGATGGAGTAATTATGGGATCGTAGATCGGAAATTGTATTTGCAGGTTGAGTTAGTGTTTGAACATTTGCAGAGGGAACAATCAGTTGCGGTTTCGCATGTATAGATATAAATCATGATATAATCTACATGCATAGTAGTGTTGTCTGGTAATTTCAGTGTCATGGGTGATTTCTTCGAGGACAAAATGCTGCAGTATTCAAGTTGTGTACTATTGTCAACGTTGATTAAACTTGCATTGTGACCTCACAACGCCAACCAAATTATGCAGGTTTTGCCAATTCGGACGGGTTCCTGGTTTCCGGGAATGCACGAAACGACATGTACCCCGGGAACCATTTTGGTACCTCCATGCAGCCGCTCCCCTTCGCAACAGGCAGCTCGGAGTGGATGGAAGAGAAGTATCCTGGAATCTACCAGAGAACATCAAAGGCCCCCTCGACTGATTTTGGATCAGCACCTTCCGTGTCTCCTAATATGTTTGCCTGCTTAGATACGAAGCCCTGTTCTACACCTCAGCCTGTGAATCAGTACTCCCCATATTCTGCTTATGGTAACTACACTTCACATCTTCCGCAGTGCTCAACATATCCATTGAGTTACGACCTGTCCATGCCATCTGTTGCTGCCTCGCCTGAAGTAGGCGCGGCAACGAAGCCATTGTCGCCCACGACAGATGGCCGTGTATTGGAGAACACATTTCAGGCACCATATGCGAACCCTTGCAGATTAAATCTAGACTATTTTGATTCCATTCAGAATGAACAGAAAGGTCACTTTGGATATGAGACTTCTTATGAACAGTATGGTGGCCGGAGTAGCTCTGATAATGGTACACGGATAATGGGAAGCCATGCACTTAGTAGATCTGGAGTTGGAGAGAATCATCTTTTGGGTGAGAGTTCAGAAACTGGGAGACCTGTTCAGCCGGGAACCTATCCACTTAGCAGACACGGAGTTGGAGAGAACTATATTTTGGGTGAGAGTTCTGAAACCAGGAGACCTGTGCAGCCTTCATCAGAAGCGAAATCTGGTTTAAATAACTTACAAGCATCATGTTCCAAAGTCTCTCTGTCCGAATACTCATTTCCTCAGCCTCGTGAACTTTTCATCGAGTCACCTGAGGTAAATAACCCAGTTGTTGATTCTCCATGTTGGAAAGGGACACCCACTGCACAGCAGCCATCATTTGGTGTTGTGAATGGTGAAGCTTCTTATTTTGCTAATGGTTCAGTTGACCCGCCTGATTTGCACCAAAGCAGGAAGCTTTCTGAGTTTAGTGCTAATAATTCTGTGTTACTTCCCAAGCGTCATGATACATCAAATCCCGAGAATGATCTGTCCGTACCTGATTACCTATATTACCTTTCAGCGTTCGGCCTGCCCTCAGGGTGTAGTAAGTCTGAAGGTCATGATGATAAACAACCATCCAATGTTGGAGATGTCAGTGGTATGGAAAAGTCTAACCACAGTCATTTATCTGTTGACCAGGGCACCCGAAGAGATAACCACGTGACCTGGTGTAAGACAGGAGACGATTCTGGAAATTTGGTAACACCAGGTCAACAGGGAAATGTTTTTCTTGCAGAAAACACAATTGAACCCATGTTAGGCAGAAATGGTGGCAGTCTTCTTGTGAGTACAAGTGAAGAATCTGCTAAAGTTTCAAACAATGTTAGTGCAGCTCCAGTTGCACAGGTTAGGAGTTTGACAAAAGAAAGTCTGCAAGAAATTACTCGTGCCCATAAAGCTGCGTCAACATGGGCAAATCTGCACTCAAAAATGCCTATGAACAAAGGTCTGGAGCATTTAACCCATTGCAGCACAGGTGTTGAGGAGACGGTGAAGATATCTTCAGACAAAGTCACCTGCAGATCGAAGAGTCAAGAAGAATTAATCAAGTCAATTTATAATTTCTCAGTAATGCTTCTGTCTTCGTGCGATGGTGGTTATCAGTTAAAGGAATCTGAACATACACTTGTTCAGTCTGTGATACAAAATCTCAGTTCTCTGAAATCCATGATAAGCAAGGTATGGTTGTATGATACAATACCTGTCAGTTGCCACAATTTGATTAGATTATGTTTTCATGAATACATTATAAAGTCACTTTGGATTGCTTGTACTACAGTCATTGATCTTGTGATCGAAGAAATAGAAGATGCACATTAAAACCTGAAAAGGGCACAAGTTTTGTCTCTCGTTATTAAGTGCTATGTGTGATATGAATGCTTATTGTTTTACTTTGACTGGTTGCATGTTTTTACTGCCTCAGATAGTGTTCCATACTCTAGTTTGCATCTACAGATCTAAGAATGACAAAGTTTATATGTTTGGTAGTGATATGTTCTTTGCTTCATGATAATTAGGTCTTATCGACCATGGGTAGAACCATTTCATTCTTCGTGCTTTCCTTCTAGCAGTGTTCATAGCCACTGGTACAACATCCTGTGTCAAGCTAAACATGGTTTGGACCTGGTATTAACACCGTGATCCTTTTGCTATCTGTACAAACCTAATGCCTACTAATATGCTACCTCCGTCCATAAAAGGATGTCGCAAGTTTGTCTAAATTTGGATGTATCTAATAATTTGGCAAGTATTCACTTTTGGATCTGCTCGAAATTTCTTATTCAGTAAACAAAATACGAGTAGTAAATTTAGTTTTGTTTCTAGTCAATTATTGGAATATCAGTCAAATTCTCAGTTTACTCATTTTGGTTTGTCTATTTTCTCGTGCAAGGCTTCATTTAAATCTGATGATGTTACTAGCAACTGCTGCCAAATGAAGTCAGAAAAAATAAAGTGTAATAGAAAGAATCATCAGCCTGAGAAGTTTGCTGGCTTTGATTGGGAGAACATTGGCACAGATTTTAAAACAGTTATTTTGCAGGTAGTGATTTATTACTTGAGAATATTTGGTCTCTGCTATATTCTTGAGCATTTAGCATAAATTCTTGAGCATTTAACGTATGCTATCGCTATCTTCTTGCTGGCAGGATCTTGCTAAGCTTCCAGAGGAGAACCTGGATGGTGATACTAAAGATGCACAAATATACAAAAATCTTTGGATCGAAGCGGAAGCTTCTACATGTAAACTCAAGTACGAACTGCAACTTGCCCGCATGAAACTTGCAACGAAAAACCACAGTCAGCAAACAGGTCAGTACCTGTGTTTGTGTGTTTGCAGCAAGAGACCACACACCCGAATTTATCCGGGTACTTCTGAACATTCCCTTACTCCTGTATTTAAATAATCTTGCAGCTACAACACCTACTGGTTCATTAGGAGAAGCCAAAGCATCTAACTTGCACAAAGCTGAGAACTCATTATGTACTGGAGAGAGTGATGATTCTAGCAAACAACAAAACCCTGTGAAAGAAAGCCATATCCATAACGCTGAGAACTCATTATGTACTGGAGAGAGTGATGATTCTAGCAAACAACAAAACCCTGTGAAAGAAAGCCATATCCATAACGCGACGTTACCACCTCAGAGAGGTGATGCTGATGTCTTTGCTCGACTGAAAGTTCTGAAGCTCCGTGATGAGAGTATAAATTGCTTCCATGAGGCAAATAGTGAGCTGCTGACCGAGAGAAGCAAGTATAACAGGACAGGCGCTGTTGATGACACTGTTTTCGATAATGATGTCGATGCTAGGATAAACTCTTTAGTGGAGGACATCATCAAAGAGTGTCCGGAATCAAGTAGCAGTGAAGGCGATGAGGCCGATGGTGCTAGTACTGCTGCACTTAATGTTTTTCTGAGCTGTAATAACAATACAAGCTCATTGGACAAGGACACCAACATAGAGCAGCCAGAATCTAGTGAAAGCAAAACTCATGGTGCTTTCATGGCTAAGCTTAAAGATTTGATGTCCTGCAGTGACGATCTAAGCTCGTCAAGTGAGGTTAATGCTTGTCAGCTCCAAACAGCGAGCGAACATGAATCTAGTCAATTTGGTCAGCTTGAAGATGGTGTCATGGCCAGATTGCAAGTACTGAAAAGACGTATAGATAACACTAGCAGCATGGAGGGACAGGAGGTAGTATATGATTCCGATGATTGGGTGGGCCACTTCGAAAGAAAACCATTTGGTTGTGGAGCACATGATGAGCTAATTGAGAAGACTGGTATATTTGATGATGCTGAGTTCAGAGCTTTATCTGATGAAGCAGATAGCAAAACTACAACCCAATATGTCGGTTCATTGCTTGAAGAGTGTCATGTTCCCTCAGCACCAGCCGAGCCTGCAACTGTTCATTTGCATGACGAGCAGTTAAGCCACTCGCCATCAGCATGGGAGCATGTGCTGAAGGAGGACTTTTTCCTCCCAGGGAAGCCTTTGAAGTGAAAGGCGTCTGCCTGTCCCTTGGTTTAATTCGAAAATCTTGTATGTGCTGTATATATGTTTTTAACTGAATAGAATGCAAACTGGGAAATGTGACATAAGCTGCACGATCAACCATTGTAGATCGATGGTGTCCAAAACTCAAACTTTATGTGTAAGAAAATAATCTCAACTGATGGCTCATACTGAGCATTATGTAAATATATGTTGCCTGCCCTATCTTCTTCTGGTTGTATGCTTGAAAGGATCATGCACAATGCTAAACACTTGTGTTACCACAATGCTAAACACTTGTATGTGTTCCACGGGTGTATGCATTAATTCTGGATTATCTTGTGGATTCTCCACATGTTCATTTGCATGTTGGCTGTGAAGATATTTCTGAGCCCCATTCATGTGCTACATGATGCAGCTTGCTGTATTGATCACCTGTGAACATCTATACACTTGTTTTCTTCTCTTTCTGCACCTAGCTAGCCATACAGCATGCATGTTGCACTCCGTGATGTTCAGAAACCTGCAACTTGGCCGGCCAGCCGTCACCTGTGCTGGCTACAGGGCTAGCTGACTTTGTTTACCTACATATCTTGGCTAGTAGCTTGCGGCAGTCTCAGATCCAGAGCATGCATGCGCCATATTGATTGTGAAACATGCCAAACGACCTCCAAAGCTCATATCAAGATTGAGGGCAGGGCCAAAACGCTCCAGGTTGCAAACCTGGCGTTTAGCCATGATTTATCATCAATCGAGAGCGCGTTGAACTGCACACCTGGCGTTTGGCCATGATTTACTTTTTACCAGTAAACTTCTACATTGGGACCGGAGGGAGAGACGACGACGGCCCTACCTGCTGCTACAGCGGTTAATTACGGCGAGGCTGGCAGCCCGTGTCGCATGCAGCGCAACAGGTCGATTCGGAGTTATGCGGGTGCGCTGTGGGCAGGAATAGGACGGCCCTGTTGCGCAGCCGGCCCATGCACGCTAATCTGAGATCTCGTGGAAGCAGAAGCTGCAGCAGACGCCAATGAATTCATGGATCCATTAGCCCATAGTGGGTAGTATCATATAGTAGTATCATGTATATGATACTTTTCTATGATACTAGATCCATAATGCATAGTGATCATAGCACCAAGATCATGTATCATAGATCATAGTTTTGCTATATTAATTGATTTGTAGAATCCCAATACAAATTTGTGTACAAGATTTATTTGGTACAAACTTTTCTCGTGATGTGCGCTATGATACAGTATCTACCTATGATACTCTAATCTCCTCTCTCATCTATGATACTAGCACTATGGCTAGCCTAAAGCTGCGTGGCCTGCCCGCCATAGCTGGTGATCCCCCTAGCAGGCAGTTTACGCTGCACTGTACTAGTGCTGTACCGTGTACCGAGTGGATTTTCATTTTTTTGGCTCACTGTGATACACAACCAGCACGAAAGTTTGATGAGATTGTCAAGATTGTGTCTTGACCTGACCCGTTGCGACAAACACGCACAACAAACTCAAAAAAACACGGACCGATCCCCCTTGCGTCGCCGATCGAGGGGGTGAAATCCTAAGCTTCGCCGCCGCTGCTTTCCTCTTTCGTCACCCTCCTTGTCACTTCGTGAGGCATCCGCCGGGCTTGGCTCGAGTCGCCGGTGGAGGACGCGGCGGGGATCTAGGTCCTTGGCTCCCCGCACGGCATATAGGTGGAGGAACGTCGCACCGGGCTTGCCACGGCCGATGCGGCCGCTCGGTGGCTCCTCCGTCTGACCCTGGCTCGGTCATGGGTAAGAGAGGCTTCTGCCGGCGGCTTCCTAGTGGGCGCTCGGTATCTCAGGGCGGCAGGCCTTGTCTGGTGGCGGGGCGACACCGGATCGGCGGCGGGCGGTGGTTGCGGGCCGGTCTCTGCAACCGTGTGGGCGGCGTGGAGCCGACGGGTGATGGCCTGGCCCGGGGCCCAATCGTGGTCGTCGGCACCAGATCTGAAGGGGGTCGCTAGCCCATCCTCTCCTCAGCGGTGTCCAAGCTTGTCGATCATGTACTGTACGAGATACTAGTGGCGGGACTCTGTAACCGGGAGAAATCCCTGAACGGTGTTGCTGGTCATGATGGTGTCAACGCCCATGGGCGTCGCCTTCCCTACTGGGGGTGCCATCGAGGTACTATCCCTCCACCTCCTCCTTGTTCACCAGGTGAAAACCTAATCTTGGATTGGGCCACTGTGGCGCTTCCCTTGCTAAAGGCATGGTCTTGGGGAGTTGAGGTTGGTTGTGGGCGCATGTTGTGTGTTTGGAGGTGTGTCGGTGCTCTTCTCCAGTTTGTCCATCTACTTCGTCTTCGACGCATTCGATCTCTGGTATGTTGTTGTGTTTCTCTGTGTGTGTGTGCGCGTGCGCGCGTGGCATGGTGTCGACGTTTGGATCCGTCACCCTCCGTTGCTCGACGTTAGTGTGCAGCCAAGCCTAGGGAAGCGCCTCCATCGACCTACGGTACGACGCCTTCAAGTCAGGGTGAAGAGGCAGGGAGCCATCTTTGGTGATGGAATGGATGAGGCGGATGCTCGATCCCTAGGCCTTTTCATGTCATGTCACACATGCTGACCTCCTGTCGAGTTCCACCGATTCTGGGTTGATGATCGCTGAAGAGGACTATGGTGTTGCAAGTTGTTCTTCAATATTTTCTGTGCTCTCCTCACTTTTAAATTTTTGAAAATTTTAAAATCTCACGTTTCTAAGTCCGAAAAAATTATGACGTTAAATATATAGATAAATACATACGGGTGGGTGTATGGAAAAAAGTCCGGTTAAAAAATACTTCGTATTTTGAACAATATAAAAAGACAAATTTCTAACAGTTAATGGTAGTAAAATAGTACTCCCTCCGTTCCTTTTTTATAATTCCTATAGATTTTTGGCATTTGTTTCAGAATATAAGGTTGTAGATTGGTTTTTTTTCAATTACCCCCTCTACTGGTTAGCTCCCACACGACATGCATGAAAAAAAATCCATACAAAAGGGAAACAATTAATTGAGATTCCTAATGCATGACCCCAATAATTCCTTAGATTTAGGAAGTATTGTCTTTCTTTCTTTAATAGAACCTGGCTGCACATATATGGAGAGTCAACCAGAGAGATTTGTGGGATTTGTTATGTTAATTTAGGAAGTTATCGATTTCCCTCATTTTACTCTGATCTCAAATCGTTAAGCCAGGGGGTCTTATGTAAAGAATACTCTTGCGCTAATTTCCGTGCCAAAAAACTATAAGCACTATAGAATGGAACGGAGGAAGTATTACAACGGTACATCCTTTTGTCAGAAATTTGTTTTTTTATTTCGTAAAATGTAAAGTATTTTTTACCGGGACTTTTTCGCATACACTTCTCATGAATATATCTATCTACATATTTAACACCATAGTTTTTAAAAACATAAAAGTTTGAGATTTTAAATTTTTCAAAAAACTGAAAGTGGAGGGAGCACTGGCGCCCATGTGCACCAAATTCATGTCCCTGCTGTTGTGGCTTTATTAATTTAAAGTTAGATTTAAGACTTTTTATTTTAAAAAATAACCCTGACCCCGCTGCGACTTATAAACAAACACTCACTCCATCCACCAATAAATGGACACTTGAACATACCAGCAAGTGTACTTCTCTTCCTTCCGTTCCGTATTAGGCCAAACACGAACTTATAGAAAAGACTAGCAACATATATGACCTCGAATCTGTATTTGTATTATGAAACTACATTTTGCTATGGATCTAGTGATACTAATATAGTGTCATAATGATGCCACCTTTTCTTATAAAGCTGATGGCGTTTGATAACTTAACTTAGGACAAAAGATACAAGCATTCTTGTTAACGCATAGATGGAGTAATTTAGTTCACTTATTAACTGGACGTCCCAAGTGCAACTCACTCAGCAGACGGATCAAATCACGGGAAGATCGATGCAGACTAATGCACGCACATCACATCAGGTCTGCAGTTCAACATGCTCCAGAATCTTGATTGATACTGACACATACGGAGTAGTATAGTACAGTTCTTCTGCGAATCAAATCGCCTAACTTGCATATTATTCCATATATTTCTTTTTAATTAACTCTGATTTAATATAAAGGTGTACGTATTAAATTAGAGTCAATTAAAATGAAATGGAGCGAGCATGTTTATACATTCGACTGCTAGCAGAAACTCCAATCCCTAACTAGTTGCGGGTGCAACCTATTTTTTTGTGAAACTTTTAAGTTTCCAAAAAATGTAAACTAAAATTATAGACCTATTATGCTGTATCTTGTGAATCGGTGAAGTTTCATCCTAAAATATGACCATATGTGATATGTACAAAAAAAAATGATGTGTAAATAGTACATGCCATTATTCACCCGTGTCTTTTCTTTTTTTGCACATGTCACATATGATCATATTTTGAAACAAAAATTTCCAAGCTCACAACATATTGTATAACCAACGTCTACAATTTAAGTTTATATTTTTCAGAAACTTGGAAGTTTCACAAAAAAAAACTGCTAGCGAGTTCCGGACGAAATTTATTGGATTACAGTACAACAGGGTTGGCTATCCTGCGACCCATCGGCCACGTGACGATGCTTTGAGGAAAGCTTTATGAGGACTTAATAAGGTGGTATCTGGTCCCACATGGCAGCTGCGAAACCGGGATTTCTCTCTTGGTCTCTGTGTGCGTAGTGTATACACACTGTACGTCGTCCACGATCCACTACACCGTGTGTACACAGAGCGGAGGCAGGCACGCAGGGTGTGCAGAAAGCGACCGAACCAACGGTTTTGGCAGGCGTGGGTCACGCTCCGCTAGGGCCCACATACGCAGATCTACGTATTTGTCACTTTGTCGTCCAAATAAGAACATCACGTATCTTATCACAAAGAGAAAATTAAAACGATCTGTGGTACCCACACCCAGTGTGCTCCTGTTGATATTTCACCTACGAACGCATTGTATACAAATTGAGCACATCTAGAGCTCAATCGACTCAGATTTATTAAATATCATTTGACTAACTTTATTCTATTAGTAGTCACATTTAATAATTTTTTCAAATAATTTTCTTTTGTACTGGATGAAGTACCTCTTGAGCAATTTGTTTTTTTTTTGTATTGGATGAGTAATTTTTTTACGTCATGAAGAATTATTTTTGCACTGCATGAATAATATTCCGAGTTGCAACCCATTTATAACTGTCATATCAACACGAGTCACGAGGTAAATTTAATGGCTATAATAGTAGATGAGACTTAATTAGGATCATGCGCCTGATTTTTGGCAAAACCGATATTAATTCTGTGTCACATTTTGGCATCATTATTTTGTACATGTCATCGTCCTTTTCGCTACACAATGAGAGCTCCTGTTGGGTTCTCAAAAATAAAGTATAGTGTCTCGTTCATATAATCATATTTTTATATCTAATGGTACATGATGGGTTCATGATCTCGTTTGTAATTGTTTCTTGTAGAAAAATAGCTTCGAAAAAATACAATATACTTATAAAAACAACTGCAATTTGGTTACCCAGAAAGCAAAGTGCATCTTGTTTTCCCCGAAAGAAAAATGCAGTTTGTTGCCAATGTAATTATTTACTATTCTTCAAATGTAAATTTGTGGTAGTGAAATCATCCAGATCTCCACATGCCACCCTCCCGAACCAACTTAAATTGAACAAATATCACCCACAACAAACTAACTTAACCACACCCCTAAAAATCTTGAACAAAAAAAAAAAACAAAGACTAGCCAGGACAGGACTAGCCCTTGGCGGCATATTTTTTTATATACAAGAAAAGAGAAATTGGGGGGAGGGGGAGAACCCAGCTTGCCTGGAATGCAGCCAGTGCTAACACTTAGTTCTAGAAAATCACTAACTAAAATAGGGCATGATAAAATAAAAGGTGCCTAAAGGGTGATGAACCTCTTTCACTGTATGCTATTAGGCATAAGATTATGTCTCTCCATGTTTTACACACAGATAGCACCCCCTTTGTTTGAAACACACTCCACGATTCGAACCTGGATGGGAGGTGTTTGGTCCTCAAAAGAGCTGGATATGCAGAGACCTTGATGATGGCTTAATATGATAATTTATTTTTTCAAAATAGAGGCTATGCTCCAGCCTCTGGATCAATCGATGCATACAACCTTTAATATGACAATTTATATATTCTTGATTCATAACGAAGTGCCAAAGCGCAGATATTTTGCTAGTAGTGATATTTAATTCTCACGTGCCACATTAATTAATATGACCTAGTAGTAGTTATGGCAGGTGAACCGCTCATGCTGTGGTCCGGATAGTACGTACTACTTCATTTCAAATGGACAGAGTTAAAGAAACAGATCAAACTGGAACCAATTGAGCTAAACTACATATAAGTGCTTAAGATATTAATGCATATACTGAAAATGCCATCTCATCTGAATTGAATGATATTTAGGAAAACATAAGGATTTGTTGAAATATCTCTACGGAGAGGTCCCCTTACTATTAGCTACCTTTCTCCCTCAAGTGTCCATCACGCTCAACCCCACCTTTGGCTACGTATCCTTATTGGGACCATCCAAGTATAATTCTTTCTTCTTGGACAGTCCAGTTTTTTTATGGCAAAATCCAAGCGATACATATTTGTTGTAATTGCATGGAACCCTTAGATAGGTAGCCTGATTCCTGGTATATTCATACTATTTCTTATTTTTTATAAAAAATATTTCAGTCAGGAAATTAATGCCGAGCCACAGCTGATAGGATCTGCAGGCGCATATGATCTGCAGCTAGTTAGCCAGCCAAACCGCACACTGACCAGCACTCCGCTGTCCCTAGCTATATATACTTCATAAAATTGTATTTGTATGAATATAGCTTGTCCTTACTCATACATGGTTACCACACTAGCTATAGATTACTTATCAACCAGTGTACGTACGCTCTAGGTAGCTACAAACCCAATGGATCCCAAAGGGGCCTTGATGATGTTGAAAGGGCCACGCCCTCAAGGTGTATAATTGGTGGTCCATGGATTGGCATGGCATATGTAATATGCATGCCCTAGAAAACAACAGAAATATATATATACAGTATATGCATAAGATGGAGAGTAGCTTTAAGCATGGCAGGGGCAATATTAATCAATATCTTGTCCATGCGTGGCGCCATAACGCATGTGCACTGTACCATACCATACTACGCCGTCCCCCTTTCTTCACTCCCTCCGGCCCGGCCGGCCCTTCACCGGTCGCATTCTATCTCAAATGGAGCCGGTCCCCCTTCTCCTCCTCCTCCCCTCCATTACCGGCATAGCCATAGCTCTCTCCCCCACACCACCACCGCTGCCCTACGCCACGGCGACGCATCGTATCACGACGACGGCACGCGTCACGGGGACCGACCTGTGCGTGTTGTCGACGCGCCTCAGGGGAGGAGAGATCAGGAGAGGGTTCGATCGATGGCGAGAGATCATGCATAGATAGTATGTAAAGACTAGACAGTGTAGCTAACCCTGCTGGTACTGAAGGGTATTAGATGCCATTCCGTTCTCTGGTTAGATGATGCTTGCATGTTCATTAAACTCAGCTTCTTCTTCAAAGTTTTGCATCGATCGATCGATCAGTAGTATAGGGGGGTGCACATAATACGTAGGGCGTGCACTAGCGTATAGGCAGGTAGCTGAGGTAGGGGTATGGGTCTCTGAATTTTGCATGGGACCTCTTGCATTATGGAAAAGTGGCTAGACACAACTGATCGACCGATGAGGCATGTGTAGGAAGAATGCCAAAATTATACGTCTACGGTTTCCATGATGTGCACCTCATGACGTCCAAGTGATGTGATGCTTGCAACGATCGTTTCGCGTACAAGTATACATGTCAAATAGAGGCATTGCAATCAGTCTTGCACATGCCACGCATAATTTATTTACTAATTTTCTCTGTCCTTGTTATCGCTAACCTGAACAGCATATATACAAGGTCAGTGCTGCACGAGCAAGGCTAGATATACATCAAGCTTAAGAGCGTTTAGTAGATATGCATGTTCTAGCTAGGCTTGACATGCACATGCATTGACATTTGCATTGCATATATGATGAGACACCGTGTAGGCTGGTGCCTATCCCAAATCCTCCTTCTGACCGTGCAGTGGAATGGAAAAGAGACGAAGATTATTCAGGCAACCAAGCCAGGCACACAGCCCACTTCTCTCTGCATCTCTGTCATCCCTCTTCTCTTCTCTTCTCTTCTCTTCTCTTCTCTTCTTTCTCCCCGGAGGGGGGCTCCATCTCATCTCATGACATTGGCTATAAAGAGCTAGCTAGGATGCTTCTCTTTTCATTAATATCCACCTAGATGTAGCTTTCTCTGCAATTGCTGCCAGGCTTGTTACTACTACATGCAAACAATTTTATGCAACACACATGCCCAATATATCGACATCTCTGTGCCATCTTTAGCTGCCTATCCCTTCACTCTATTCCCACATTTAACCATTTGCATGTTTATGGCGCCCTAGAGAAGGCAGCATGTAGTTCTAGCTTGCATGCTCAATGTGTCTTTTTTCTTTTTTCGAATTAAGATTTAAAAGGCTCACGCCCCCGATTTCATTCAACATGAAACCCATAAATACAGAGCCTGGTTCTTAAACAACACACCCACACCTCAAACTGGCATCTACTGCCAACCTAAAGCCATATACCGACAGAAACTGAGAGATCAAAAAACAAACTGTGCTTAACCTGCTTGAACTTTAGCACAACCATTTCTCATTACAGTAACGAGAATAGAGAGCAACGGCCAGCACCAAAACAAGTTCTTAACTGTGAGGAAGACTTTCGTTGTTTTCCACTTCCAGACACCCAACTCTTACTGCATAAACCATTTTCCCCGCGTTTCCTCCATGGCACCCATCCCTGGCATCCACCGAAGGCCTAAGATGCCACTTTAGACAACAGTAGAGCCGCGGACACCTGAGCTTAACAGTCCGCTAAACCTACAACAATAATTTTTCTAACTTTACCTGGGAATCTCCATATCCAAGGGCCAATATCAGAAAACTTACATGGTGTGCTATTCAGACAAAACGTACACTTAATTACACCCCACAAGTATCTAGCCAAGGCACACACGCAAAAGAGATGATTTATCGTTTCTCTACAATCACAGAACAAGCATTTAATTTATTTACCCTTCCACCCTCTACGCAACAAAACATCTTTAGTAAGAATACTATCATGCATCGTTGACCACATGAAGAATTTAATTTTAAGGGGGACACGAACAAACCAAAATTTTCTATGCGAAGACTTATCCCAGGCCAAATTCGTAGCAAAATGCATAAATTGCACCAGAAACTTCTTCAAGATCTGGCTGCTTAGGAGTATTTCCTACTCTAGGAAAGGGGGGAGGGGGAATTTGCGGAGGCATTTGCTCTGGGTCTGTTTGTTCACCTCGGATTGTGATAGATTGATGGCGGGTGGGGGTAGGGATCGGGGGCTACCTCTGCTTGGATTGAGGTGTTCTTTTTTTTTTTTCTGTCAACATTTGCAACATGTGCAGTTTCTACTATTGTTCACAGCATTTTTGTCATGTTATATAGGGAGAACTCGGGGACAATGGAGCGCAAGGCTATCTCACATGTGGACAGTTGGCGGAGCAGCGTCCCCATCCTCAGAAAGCAGGTACTCTAGTTATATGTTCATTTGTTTATCCACTCTTTTCCACGGAAGTGTATGCCGGCACCCTCAATGTTTGTTCCGGAATCACATATCGTTCCGATGGACATTGACAAGGTAAACCCGGGTACTGCATCATCTAACCCAGGGACTTCTGATCCCGAAACGGCTGAAGCTATGTAGCTAACTAGCATGGAGATCGATACACCGGTTTTCGCTGTTCGAGAAGCACCATCTTGGGTGAAGCCGATCATAGAGTCCCTGGTCAATCGAGGCTTACCAGCTGAAGAAACAAAGTCAAGGAGGATCCAAAGGAGAGCCAAGGCTTACACCATCATAAATGGGGAGGTGTACAAAAGAAGTGTCAGAGGAGTGCTGCAGCGCTTTGTGGAACCAGAAGAAGGCAAAGAGATGCTTCAAGAAATTCACCAAGGAGAATGTGGGCACCATGCTTCATCAAGAGCTTTGGTTGCCAAAGTATTCCGGCATGGATTCTACTGACCCAGTGCATTGGAGGATGCGGAGGATATGGTCCGGAAGTGCAATGGATGCCAGAGATACAATAAGCAGAATCACACCTAGCTTCCGGCTTAAAAACAACCCCGATAACTTGGCCATTCGAGGTATGGTGCCTAGATATGGTTGGACCATTCCGACCGACGCGTGGAAATATGACTCACATCTTGGTCATGGTGGATAAGTTTACCAAATGGGTGGAGGTCAAACCAATACGGAAATGCGATGGGCACACGATGGTGAATTTCCTGAAGGACATCATCCTGCAGTATGGTTACCCGCACAACATAATCACTGACAATGGCACACACTTCGCCAAGGGAGAGTTTTCGTGCTTATGTGAAGATAACAAGCCAACGGGCAAGTGGAAAGGACATATGCCCTTGTGATGTCCCGTATAAAGCCCCAGCTTATTGAGCCGCTCGAAAAAACGCCAGGATGTTGGCTTGATGAATTACCATCTGTGATGTGGAGTCTAAGGACCACACCAAACCGGTCAACCGGATATACACCATTTTTCATGGTATATGGAGCAGAAGCGGTCATTCCAACCGACATTATCCATGACTCACCACGAGTTCAACTCTATACAGAGGAAGAGGTCAAAGAGGCCTGAGAAAATGATGTGGACCTGCTAGAAGAGCAAAGAGAATTGGCACTCGCCGGATCATCTGTATACCAGCAAAACCTCAGATGCTATCATAGCCGAAAGGTAAATCCAAGGTATTCCAAGATGGAGACCCAGTGCTACGCCTGGTGCAGCGCACTGCAGGACATCATAAGCTTGCACCTCCATGGGAGGGACCATTCATAGTGAGAAAGGCTATGCACAGTGATGTTTATTATCTGATAGATGCATAGGATGCCAAGAAAGGAAGGAAAGATAGGTCGGGTGAGGAAACGAAACGCCCAAGGAATGTAGTTCTTCTTCGCCCTTTCTATTCCTAAGGATGTGATGTAAGGAGTTCCTGTACCTTTTCAATATTTGTTATGAATCAAATGCTGGTATCCCGAATGAATCTCGGGGACTGACTTTACCGAAATTGCATGTAATATGTTTATTTTTTCTGTATGCCGGTTGGTTTGTTCGAAATTTTCTTTTCCGGTTTAGTAATGTGTTTAACCCGAGGGTGAGTATTCGACTTAGCTGTTGTCCATAACCTGGCTTCATGGCAAGCAAGAAAAGCCGGAAGGATTTGAACACATGAAAAACGAAAGAGGAAATGAAAACAAGAAATCCGGAATAAAATTTAACTAACCCCGGTTGAACCGGTTTTTTGTAAATTTTTCGAGTAACTTGGAGTTTTCTCGCTAAAGTTCAAGAGCTTATTTGCGGAGCAAAAGTATTTCGGAACTCATACGTCAAAACACCCAAGAGAGGTAGAGAGAGCCAAAATCAAAGAACTCAACAAGTACCAAATTGAACTCGGGGACAAAACCCGGAGTACTTAATAAATAAGTTTCCATAAGAACCAGCTTAAATGTAGCATCAAACCAAAAGGAACCAGAGCGTATATGTTACATCGCCACCCGACATTCCGGGGATTTAACAGATTAATTGTTTGAGACAGGCAGATAGGCAATAGTTTTTAAGCCGCACCGGCTTCAGGAGCATCAGGAGCATCAGGTGCATCAAGAGGAGCTTTTCCGGTTGCTGGACAAGACGAGACCGGATCTTGAGCTGTGGGGTCAACCGGTGCGGAAGAGATGTCTTCAACCGCCAAGGGGAGTCTCTCACACCCAATCTCTTTACTTTGTTTATTGTCTTGCTTTATTTTATTTTTTGTCTTGTTTGCTTTCTTTATATCAAAAATACAAAAAAAATAGTTACTTGTTTTACTTTATTTAATTCGGTTTTGCTTTATTTATTTTTATTATTGCTAAAATGAGTACTCCCGAGAACACTAAGTTGTGTGACTTCACTAGCACAAATAATAATGATTTCATATGCAATCCTATTGCTCCACCTGCTCTACAGTGAGAATTTTATGAAATTAAACCTGCTTTACTAAATCTTGTTATGAGAGAGCAATTTTCTAGTGTTAGTACTGATGATGCTGCTGCCCATCTTAATAATTTTGTTGAACTTTGTGAAATGCAAAAGTATAAGGCTATAGATGGGGATATTATAAAACTGAAATTGTTTCCTTTCTCCTTGAGAGGAAGAGCTAAAGATTGGTTGCTATTTTTGCCTAAAAATAGTATTAGTTCATGGACAAAATGTAAAGATGCTTTCATTGGAAAATATTATCCTCCTGCTAAAATTATATCTTTGAGAAGTAGCATTATGAATTTTAAGCAATTGGATAATGAACATGTTGCCCAAGCATGGGAGAGAATGAAATCTTTGGTAAAGAATTACCCCACCCATGGACTAACTACTTGGATGATCATCCAAACCTTTTATGCAGGATTAAATTTTTCTTCAAGGAACCTATTGGATTCAGCTTCTGGAGGTACTTTTATGTCCATCACTTTGGGTGCTGCAACAAAGCTTCTTGATGATATGATGATCTGTAGGGATTCGTAGCATAGAAAACAAAAAATTTCCTACCGCGAGAACGAAAAACAAGCCAAGATGCAATCTAGAAGATGGTAGCAACGAGGGGATCACGAGACTAACCCTTGAAGATTTCCAAAGCCTATGAGATTAGATCTCGTTGTTGCAAAAGATGATCACTTGCCGCTTTCAAAAGCACGTAGAATATCTTGACGGTGCCACAATCGGGCAGCACCTCCGTACTCGGTCACACGTACGGTGTTGATGAAGACGACGTCCTCCTCCCCGTTCCAGCGGGCAGCGGAAGTAGATCCTCCTAGGAATCCCGGCAGCACGACGGCGTGGTGACGGTGGTGGTGGAGATCTCTGGCAGGGCTTCGCCTATGTGCTGCGGGAGAGATATGTGGAGGAGGGGCGCTAGGGTTTGGGGAGAGGGGGTGTGTTGGGCGCCGGCCACTTGGGGGCTGCGGCCAACTATGGCTTAAGGTAGCCGGCCCCCTCCCCTTGCTCCTCATTATATAGGTGGAAAACCCCAAGTGTTGGTATCCAAGTCTTCGAATAAGACCCGAAACCAAAACATACCATAGGTACGAAACCTACCCAAGGTGGGAGTCCTACTCAAGGTGGGACTCCCACCTTTCCTTGGAGGGGGGTTGGCCGGCCACCAAGGTGGAGCCCACCTGGGACTCCTCCCCCTTAGGGTTTGGCCGTCCATGCAAGGTGGAGTCCCTCCAGGACTCCACTTCCCATGGTGATTTCTCCCGGACTTTTCTAGAACCTTCTAGAACATTCCATAAATGCACCGGATCATTTCCAAACTTGGAAAGTGACTTCCTATATATGAATCTTATTCTCCGGACCATTCCGGAACTCCTCATGATGTCCTGGATCCCATCCGAGACTCCGAACAAAACTTCGAACTCCATTCCATATTCCATATCTACTTAAACGACATCAAACCTTAAGTGTGTCACCCTACGGTTCGCGAACTATGCAAACATGGTTGAGACTTCTCTCCAACCAATAACCAATAGCGGGATCTGGAGATCCATAATGGCTCCCACATATTCAACGATGACTTTAGTGATCGATTGAACCATTCACACATGATACCGATTCCCTTTGTCACGCTATATTTTACTTGTCCGAGGTTTGATCATCGGTATCTCTATACTTTGTTCAACCTTGTCTCATGAAAAGCACTCTTTACTCATACCGTGGTATGTGGTCTCTTATGAACCATTCATATGCTTGCAAGCTAATTAGACGACATTCCACCGAGAGGGCCCAGAGTATATCTATCCGTCATCGGGATGGACAAATCCCACTGTTGATCCATATGACTCAACTCATACTTTCCGAATACCTAATCCCACCTTTAGAACCACCCATTTACGCAGTGGTGTTTGATGTAATCAAAGTACCCTTCCGGCATAACTTATTTATATGATCTCATGGTTGAAAGGACTAGGTAACTTTATATCGAAAGCTTATAGCAAATGAACTTAATGACGTGATCTTATGCTACGCTTAATTGGGTGAGTCCATTACATCATTCATCAATGACATAACCTTGTTATTAATAACATCCAATGTTCATGATCACGAAACCATGATCGTCTATTAATCAACAAGCTAGTTATATAAGAGGCTTACTAGGGACTCCTTGTTGTTCACATAACACACATGTATCAATGTTTCGGTTAATACAATTATAGCATGGTATGTAAACATTATCATAAACACAAAGATATATTATAATAACCATTTTATTATTGCCTCTTGGGCATATCTCCAACAGTCTCCCACTTGCACTAGAGTCAATAATCTAGTTTACATTTGTAAAGATATAACACCTTGGCCTTCCGGTGCTTTATCATGTTTTGCTCACGGGAGAGGTTTTAGTCAACGGATCTGACACACTCAGAAACGTATGTATTTTGCAATTCATTTGCGTCTCAACGCATCACTCATTTTCCAAATGAGTCGGCATTAAATATGTTTGGTCTTCTGGTGGAACCTTAATTCCGCGGTCTGAAATATGTCACTAATATTGTCACATACAATATAGCTTCAAAGTTCTGACACTATCGGAACTACACCAAATTCTCAACGAACTTCTTGACTTAACATCCTCAGTCATTTGTCAAAACAATGACATACTTTGCCTTCGTTTGTAGAATCCGTCACAATATATAGAACTCATCTAAATTTAGCATAGCCAACTTCTAGCTCATTGTGCTACCTTTTAAACAACACTTAGTCCAATTTGAGATTGAAATTTTATTTTTATATGTGACAAAAACAATATCGGTGCAACATCTTACATCGATTTGTTTGTCATTTCTCCATATAAAACTATATATATATATATCCTTGGTTCTTCTAAAGTACCCAAGGAAATTCTTACTGTCATCCAATGATCATCACATGAATCATTCTGGTATATGCTCATAACATTTTAGAGCACATGACATCTAATTTTGTACATATTATTCGTGATCTAAAAGCACTCATGTGTTTTTACTCATCGAGTGTAAAATACACTCAAGTCTTGTGAAACCTTCACATGAAAAGATCACCTTCTTAATATTTTTATATTGAACTAATTCAATATCCATTCTATGTACTTAAACTTAAACTTGTTATGTGTTTCAATCTATCTTCATAGATCTTGACACTAAATATGTTTCAGTTCATACCCTTTTCATTGAAGTTAATGATGGGATTCGTAGCATAGAAAACAAAAAATTTCCTACCGATTTGAACTAAATTTTCAGCTCCTTACTTTTCAAACAGATTTGAACTTCAATTTTTATGGAGACAAGATAACTTTAGGTACTAATTGAAATCATAGCTCTTTGAATCAACAATGTGAGGTTTACTAAATTTTTTTCAATAGGACTTAATCATTTCTTGATTCTTTAACAATACGGTACCAGTCCGTAAAGTTTCTTGTCAGATTTTAACAGTATTTCTATCTCAATTACAAGACTAGCGCATGGTAGAAAATGGATGCCAACACTACAAAATTAATTCAAAATACTACTCAGACTATGTTCATGATAATTAGTTCATGTTTTAATCAAATTACCAATGAACTCCCACTTAATACAACATCCCTCATAGTTGTTAAGTGGTACACGATCCACATCCACTACACCAAAACCGATCATCACGTGATATGATGTAGCTTCAATGGTGAACATCAACATGTTGATCATATCATCCATATGACTCGTGTTCAACCTTTCGGTTTCCGTTGTCCCGAGGTCATGTCTATAAATGCTAGGCTCGTCAAGCAAACCCAAGTATTCTGCGTGTGCAAACATGGCTTACACCCGTTGTTTACGAACGTAGAGTCTATCACATCCGATCATCACGAGATGCTTCGAAACGACGAACTGTTGCAATGGTGCATACGAGGGGAGAACACTTTATTATCTTGATAATAATGTGAAGGATCATCTTATAATGCTACCGTCGTGTTCGAAGCAAAATAAGATGCATAAAGGATTAACATCACATGCAATTCATATGTGATATGATATGGCCCTTTAGTCTTTGCGCCTTTGATCTTCATCTCCAAAGCACGGACATGATCTCCATCATCAACGGGCATGATCTCCATCATCGTCGGCGTAGCATCAAGGTCCATGGCGCCGTCTTCATGGTTGTTCACCTCATGTAGCAACTATTACAACTACTTTGAAATACTAGTCAACATGAAATTTAAAGACAACCATAAGGCTCCTGCCGGTTGCCACAATACAATAATGATCATCTCATACATATTCATCATCACATCATGGCCATATCACATCACCAAACCCTGCAAAAACAAGTTAGACGCCTCTAATTGGTTTGCATATTTTAGGTGGTTTAGGGTTTTCGAATAAGATCCAATCTACCTACGAACATGAACCACAACAGTGATACTAGTGTTGTCAATAGAAAGAGTAAATTGAATCTTCACTATGGTGGGAGAGACAGACACCCGCAAAGCCACTAATGCAATAAAAGTTGCATGTCGAGCGTGGAGCAAGTCTCATGAACGCGGTCATGTAAAGTTAGCCCGGCCCGCTTCATCCCACTATGCCACAAAGATGCAAAGTACTCGAACTAAAGACAACAAAGCATCAACGCCCACAAAACAATTGTGTTCTACTCGTGCAACCAATCTATGCATAGACGCGGCTCTGATGGGATTCGTAGCATAGAAAACAAAAAATTTCCTACCGCGAGAACGCAATCCAAGCCAAGATGCAATCTAGAAGATGGTAGCAACGAGGGGATGAACGAGACTAACCCTTGGAGATTTCCAAAGCCTACGAGATTAGATCTCGTTGTTGCGTAAGATGATCACTTGCCGCTTTCAAAAGCGCGTAGAAGATCTTGACGGTGCCACAATCGGGCAGCACCTCCGTACGCGGTCACACGTTCGGTGTTGATGAAGACGACGTCCTTCTCCCCGTTCCAGCGGGCAGCGGAAGTAGTAGATCCTCCTCGGAATCCCGGCAGCACAACGGCGTGGTGGCGGTGGTGGTGGAGAACTCCGGCAGGGCTTCGCCTATGCGCTGCGGGAGTATTATGTGGAGGAGGAGAGGCTAGGGTTTGGGGAGAGGGGGTGGCTAGGGCGCCGGCCATGGGCACCCTTTGGTGGTGCGGCCAAGAGTGGGCTGCCCCTCCCTCTCCTCCTCATTATATAGGTGGAAATCCCCAAGAGTTGTAGTCTAAGTCTTCGAATAAGACCCCAACAACAAAACCTCCCATAGGTGGGAAACCTACTCAAGGGGGGAGTCCTACTCAAGGTGGGACTCCCACCTTTCCTTGAGGTGGGGTGGCCGGCCACCTTAGGTGGATCCCACCTGGGACTCTTCCCCTTAGGGTTGGCCGGCCTAGCTAATGGAGTCCCTCCGGGACTCCGCCTTCCATAGTGATTTCTTCCGGACTTTTCTAGAACCTTCTAGAACCTTCCATAAATGCACCGGATCATTTTCAAACTTATAAAATGACTTCCTATATATGAATCTTATTCTCCGGACCATTCCGGAACTCCTCGTGATGTCCTAGATCCCATCCGAGACGCCGAACAAAACTTCGAACTCCATTCCATATTCCATATCTACTTAAACGACATCAAACCTTAAGTGTGTCACCCTACGGTTCGTGAACTATGCAGACATGGTTGAGACCTCTCTGACCAATAACCAATAGCGGGATCTGGAGATCCATAATGGCTCCCACATATTCAACGATGACTTAGTGATCGATTGAACCATTCACATACGATACCGATTCCCTTTGTCACGCGATATTCTACTTGTCCGAGATTTGATCATCGGTATCTCTATACCTCTTTCAACCTCGTCTCCTGACAAGTACTCTTTACTCGTACCGTGATATGTCATCTCTTATGAACCATTCATATGCTTGCAAGCTAATTATACGACATTCCACCGAGAGGGCCCAGAGTATATCTATCCATCATCGGGATGGACAAATCCCACTGTTGATCCATATGCCTAAACTCATACTTTCCGAATACCTAATCCCACCTTTATAACCATCCATTTATGCAGTGGCGTTTGATGTAAGTACTCAAGAATATTCTTACTGTTTTTCAATGATCATCACATGAATCATTCGGGTACATGCTCATAACACTTTTAAGAGCACAGGACATCTGATTGTGTACATATTATTCGTGATCTTTAATCACTCATGTGTTTTTACTCATTGAGTGTAAGATACACTCAAGTCTTGTTAAACCTTCACATGACAAGAACATTTTCTTAATATTTCTATATTGAACTAATTCAATATCCATTCTATGTACTTTGACTTAAACTTATTATGTGTTTCAATCTATCTTCGTAGATCTTGACACTAAATTTGTTTCAGTCCATATCCTTTCATTGGAGTTAATTTCTCAATGAAACCTTTTAATCAAGTATATAATTACATCATTTATAACCAACTATATGTCATCTACATAAAGTATTATAAATATGTCTCAGCGCTCCCACTTAATTTCATGCAAATGCAAGCATCTTCATCGTTTCTGATGAAATCAAAAAACTCTTTGACTATTTCATCCGGTGAAGATTCCAACTCCGCGATACTCACTTCATCCAATTGAAGTTCGTATACCTATCTAGTATTCCAAGGACTAGCAAAACTCTTGGTTTGTATCTTGTATACACCGTTAATACACACTTCTGTTAAGTAATGTATTTTGCCATCCTACTAGCATATCTCATAAAAGAAATATGTAGCGATTACTAGAATAATCCACATAGACTATAAGCATTGCTACGGAAGATCTAATCTTATCGTAGTCAACTCTTTGAACTTTGTCGTAAACAACTTTTTGACAAGTCGAGATTATTCAAGGATATTACATCCAAGTCCATCAATTTCATAGATCCATTTACTTTCAAAAAGTATTCATCTATCTTGGATTTCATGGCGTATAGCCATTTTAACAGAGTCAGGGCCCATCATAACTTCTTTGTTTGTAGTTGGTTTATCATTGTTCAAAATCAATCCTTTGTCCACAAATCATTTATTTGATCAAAAAGTAAACCATACCTACAAGGTTCAATATGTACTTTGATCTCCATGGCTAAAACACTTTGTAGTCATGGGAGCTATGATCGTCGTGGCCTCTTCCAATACCAATTCCGTTGCTGCACTACTCTGATCATTATGCTCAGGTTCATAAACCTTATCAAGTTCTATTGTCCTCCCACTCAAATACTTCGCTAGAAACATTTTCTCGGAAATAAGAAACATTGACAAACACTTTTGTCTTTGTCTCGTGGGAAGAATTCCCAATCAAATCTTTGGGATAACTAACAAAGACATTCATCCGATTTTGGTTGTAAATTTATTTACTTATGCTATGCATACCAAAATTTAAGAAAGGACTATCAGGGTTCATACCCATGCCATAACTCGTATGGTGTCATTTCAACGGATCATGATGATGCTCTATTCAGTGTAAAAGCGGTAGTCACTAAAGCATAATCCACAAAAATATAATGGCATCATAATATTTTATCTCATCATTAATCCAACAAGGTTTGGATACATCTCTCGGATACTACATCATCATTATGATACTCCAAGAAATGTGAGTTGTAGAACAATTTCATGACTCTCTTAGATGTTCGCTAAAACTCGTAATTCAAATATTTCCACCATGATCCAATCCTAGATATTTGATTTTTCTATTACGATGATTTCCACTTCATGCTGAAATTTATTTGAATCTATTCAAATGTTTCAAACTTCTTCCTTATCGAATATATCCACATATATATACTCAATTCATTGTTGGAAGTTTTCATGAAGTACAAGAATCTCCCGCACACAACTATGCCCAGTGAACCACATACATCATCATGTATGTTTTCACTAAATTAGTTGCCCGTTCAACTCTTGGCCTATGAACGGTATTTTAGTAATTCTCTTTTAGAAAAGATTTGCAAGCGCCAAACGATTCAAAAATCAAATGACTCCAAAAATCCATTTGCATGGAGTTCCTTCATGCGTTCTTCTCTAAAATGACCTAAATGGCGGTTCCACAAATAAGTGGAATTCAAATCATTTGCCTTATGGAATTTTAGCGTCAGTCTTATGTATATGTGTTTCACCATTAAGATTTGTAATAACTTATCCATCGTACATGGAGTAATGTCATAATTTGAACAACTCATTGTTTTAATTTGACCAGAGCAAAATAACAATTATTAAGTTCTTTATTATAAATTCTAAGGGCTAGATAGAATGCCAACGACGAACATAATAACACTTTATTTTTGTTCCGTACGTGCATTCCTATCATATTCCTTGTCAGTCACTTAGGCCATTGTATTCTTGTATTGCGTTGTTTTGTATGACACTTCATACCAACTAATATGGTACTAATACCCAAGAATTTCATTGTGTGACCCAACTAGGAATACAACCAAAATATGTATATCATTTATATGCATCTGAGCTAGACTTTCTAGTCTTTTCTTTTCTTTTTGCCAAAATATCTTTTGTAGTTTCTCTTTTAGCTTTCCTCATTATTCAGAAAACACTTCATCTTTAATAACTTCTAGGTTTGTTGGTCAAACACCAATAATCTTGAGGTTCTTACTTTGAAGTTGATCATCATATGACAAGTGTTCTAGATTTCACTGTTAGTAACTTTGTAATATGATGAACAATTTCACTCATATTTTTATCCATCAATTCATGACGACTTTTCGAGACCATGTATGTACATGCTAGGCTTGTAAAGTTTAACCTCAATATTCGCATGTGCAAATCTGGCGTGCACCCGTTGTATGCACACGTAGAATCTATAACACCCGATCATCACGTGATGCTTCGAAACGACGAGTCTTAGCAACGGTGCATACTAAGGACGATCACTTCATGGATATGCGAATATCGTTAGTGCCCCAATAGTTGGAGGATTGGGACGCCTGGCGTCTTCAACCTTCGTACATTCCCATAAAACTTATGAGTTTATGTTGTCTTACCAAATTATATTCTATCATCTTGCAATAAGGTCTTAGATATCACATATATCTCATACCTTGATTATTTCTGAAAACTAAATTTTCAGCTCCTTACTTTTCAAACAGATTTGAACTTCAATTTTTATGGAGACAAGATAACTTTAGGTACTAATTGAAATCATAGCTCTTTGAATCAACAATGTGAGGTTTACTAAATTTTTTTCAATAGGACTTAATCATTTCTTGATTCTTTAACAATACGGTACCAGTCCGTAAAGTTTCTTGTCAGATTTTAACAGTATTTCTATCTCAATTACAAGACTAGCGCATGGTAGAAAACGGATGCCAATACTACAAAATTAATTCAAAATACTACTCGGACTATGTTCATGATAATTAGTTCATGTTTTAATCTAATTACCAATGAACTCCCACTTAATACAACATCCCTCATAGTTGTTAAGTGGTACACGATCCACATCCACTACACCAAAACCGATCATCACGTGATATGATGTAGCTTCAATGGTGAACATCAACATGTTGATTATATCATCCATATGACTCGTGTTCAACCTTTCGGTTTCCGTTGTCCCGAGGCCATGTCTATAAATGCTAGGCTCGTCAAGCAAACCCAAGTATTCTGCGTGTGCAAACATGGCTTACACCCGTTTTTTACGAACATAGAGTCTATCACATCCGATCATCACGAGATGCTTCGAAACGACGAACTGTTGCAATGGTGCATACGAGGGGAGAACACTTTATTATCTCGATAATAATGTGAAGGATCATCTTATAATGCTACCGTCGTGTTCGAAGCAAAATAAGATGCATAAAGGATTAACATCACATGCAATTCATATGTGATATGATATGGCCCTTTAGTCTTTGCGCCTTTGATCTTCATCTCCAAAGCACGGACATGATCTCCATCATCAACGGGCATGATCTCCATCATCGTCGGCGTAGCGTCAAGGTCCATGGCGCCGTCTTCATGGTTGTTCACCTCATGTAGCAACTATTACAACTACTTTGAAATACTAGTCAACATGAAATTTAAAGACAACCATAAGGCTCCTGCCGGTTGCCACAATACAATAATGATCATCTCATACATATTCATCATCACATCATGGCCTAGGCCATTTTTACAAATCTTTAATCTAGACCAATTTGGTTGCACCATTAGTTGTAAATGGATACTAAACACTTATTAACACTTTTGGAAACAATCAAACTCTATTCAAATCAAATTTGAACCAAATTTGTGATCACATGTGATTATGGTCATGTGAGACAATTTCAGCAAGATACCCACTTTGAGCCCCTGGTTTTCAATTTTCTCTTTCTACACTTGGCCAACTCTTTGTACCTCTTCCAAGATCTCATCAAGGACTACAACTTTGCTCAAGGCACCCACCTCAAACTCTGCCTAGATTTCAAATTATAATCAAGCCAAGATGAGACATTGAAACAAAACTAAGATCATATGCATTTTGAGATTTTGCAAACAAACTCCAAATTGAACCAAACCACCACCATTCTACTCCATTTAATATATGATTACAACCCACCAAAAAGAATTGCAAAATTCAAAAATAAGTTTCTTTCGGGCATTATATCAAACACCTTGTATGCAGGGTATCAAATGATGCCCATGCTGGAAAATGGGAGAGACTTGGTCCAACCCTGGCCCTCCTCTGAGGTTCTGGACACTCTCTCAACACTGCAGCACCAGTGCCACCTCTTGTCACCCCTCCACTTGACCAAAATCGGCCAGAGCAAGACCATGCCGTGGCATGGCATGGCCAGCTCGTGCCATCGCCTTCACCTCTCAACTCCAGCCTATTCCACCATGTCCTTCCCTCTCCTCTCACTCCCCTGAGCACGACCAGACACTGCCCCGTCGAAAAATCGCATCGCAACGACTAGAACGCATCGTGGCCAGTGGCGCCCAGGCATGCCCATGCACGCGCCAGTGCACGCACGGCGAGCGCGCTGGACGCGCCAGAGCGTGACGTTTGCCGACGCCCCTCGCCTCCACTCGCCTGCTCCGCTCGCCAGTAGACGCGCCAGACGACCAGGAGACCCGCAGACACCACCGTTTGACCGCGGGAGCGCCATGGCACTCGTCATCGTCGACGCGACGCGCCACGGGTCTGCAAGCTCTCGTCAACATCGCGGTCGCCTCCGCCCATCGTTTCACCCACGATCGCGAGCTACAGCGCACCGCCATGACGTCGCTCGCAAGCTCGCATCAACGCCGGTGCCTCCGCGACCCCTACCGCCGACGCCATGGATGACCTCAGTTGAGCACTCCGGCCACCTCTCCCAGCTATAAAAGGGTCCATCCTCTTCTCAATCCGAGCACACCCCTCGCTTCCTCACCTCACCACAGTTCTCCTCGCCACCTCCACTCAGTCGATTAGCCACTCCCCTGGTCGAATTGCAAGCTCGCCGCCGCCCACAGTACCCGAAGCTCGCCGGAGAAGGAGGCCGCCCCTGGAGACGCAACTGCTCCCAGGAGCTTCCTCATCTACTCCAACGTTGCGGCGCACCACTCCGACGATCGCCGGAGCTCCGACGGCCGCTCCGACCCCCTACCTCCGCCTCCCGTAAGCTTCCATCTCGCCGGAGACGACGACCCCTCTGGGCCGTCGATCCATCGCCTAATCGCACGGCCCTCCTCTCCCCGTACCGCTTCACGCGTTACACCTCACAGACAGGTGGCCCCCACTTGTCAGCTGGCCCGCTGTGGAGCTGGGCCGGCCCATCTCTCTCTTGCACTGCACAGCCCGTTAAATTCTCCCGCCAGCCCACGTTTTGAATTCAAATAGGAAAAATAGGAAATTAATCCAATCTGATGTAAACTTTGAAATTTATTAGGGACAAATATACTAGGACAATTTTTGCAAATTTTATATTTTTGGAAACCTTATGAAATTATCTACACAATGCCACTGGATTGAACCCTAGATCTGTTGTAGAATTAAAGTGAGAAACTAAACAAGGCAGGGACTTTTCTGCCTTAGAATAATTCTTAAAAATCAACCATAAATGCTTTTCATTTAATTCCAACTCCTATAATTCACATTTCACTTATACTAATTGTTTCTACAAAAATATGCCATGCTTACTTTGAATGATCATGGCCTAGTTGAATTAAATGACTTTATGGCTATTTCTAGTCAAAGATATTGTCCATAACTATTAAGAAATCTTATGAGAGTGTTTCTCTCATTTAAATCTTGTCACCACCAATTTCAAATGAGGTAGAGACTCTGGTCAATTAGGTCTCATAGAAAATGGTTGGTGATATTAAATCTTTGCCATGCTAGAATTAAATGGTATGAGGTACTCACCTCATTTAAATCATTTTCTTAAATGATAAGTGTGAAGAGGTTGACCTTGGTCAACCTAGGTCACATATTATGCATGAGAGAAATTAAATCTTAATAAGATAATGAGAGGGAATTATTTCTCTGAATAATTAAAAGTAACATTCAAGATTAGTATGAGAGGAAATTATTTTTCTTAAATAATAAGAAGAACACATCCACCAACTCAATAGTAATGTGTGATGCTAGTTTAAAGTGTGTAGATCATGAGTGTGCCTAGTTTAGTAAATTAGCTTAGTATGATGATTGTGTACCCCGTATTCATATTTTAGATGCTAGTACCGAGGAGTATCAAGAGGAGGAGGAGGTCTACTTCCAAGGAGAAGAAGACCACTTTGACCAATTCCCCAACCAAGGCAAGATAATACTCTTGCAAAGTGCAAAGCTCACCATGAGCAAGGCATTACCCATTTATTTTATGCTTATGATCCTACTTCCCAGCTTTATTTTCCAAGCTTTATTTACTTTTGTTTTATCAAAGTACTTTTTGATTTATGATTCACTTGGTTAGTATTGGATTAGCACAAGAGTATCAAAGTTAGCCTAGAAGCAAAGCAAAGTACTTAGCACCCTCATACCTAGATGCTAGTGCTAAATTAAAAATGACTACTCTAGATGGGAACATGTGTTTCTGAAATGATGAAGTTGAAAACCTTGGAATGATGAGTCATTTCCATTGAAAGATTTTGAAGGTGAATATGACATGAATTTGACTTGGTGAAATGACTAAAACTGATGATTGAGTTGGATGCGATACCATTCCAATTTTTGAGTACCCCCACAATACCCGATTATGGGTAAGGCTTAGCCGGAAATTTATGTGTCTTAGTATGGGTTCCCTCCGAACACACGTCATAGGGGTTACGCTTGAGGCTGCCTCCGTTGTTGAGAAATGATGTGAATTGAGGTGAATTGTACGGCCAAGCCCGTGCAGCTTCTCGGGTTAACGCTTGGTTTTCACCGGGAGGCCAAGCTCATGGGGAGAGGTGCCTATACTAGGGTGTGTAAGTGAAATGTTAACGGTTGATGATCCGCGTACTGAGTTACGATTATTCGGGGTTTTATCCCTGACGGATGTAATCAAATGTCGTGGCACAAGTGTGCAACCTCTGCAGAGTGTAGAACTATTCGAATAGCCGCGTCCGCGGATATGGACAATTGGAAAGGCCATACTCGTTTCCGTCATCGAATTTATATCTAGGTAACTCGGTGAATTTGAACTTGAACTTGAACGGTGACTTTGAATTTGAATCACAACGAGTTGTGGGAATGACACTAATGTTCCCACTTGAGTTAGTTAGCACATGAGGAGTTGGTTTACTAAAATGTTTCTCAACTAAAATTGGCTTTATGCAAATAACCTTAGAGCTTAGCACACTCTCGTTTAGTAATGTTAGCACTTACATTAGTATTAGATTGCGAGTACTTAAAGTACTCACGGCTTTGTCCCCGGCTATTCAAATGGCCGAATATGAAGCCGAGCAACGATACGAGGATGACGATCAGCAGGACGTCTACCACAACTAGGAGCTTCTAACGTCAAGCGTTGGCCCGTGGACTAGAGAGTCCTTGTATCTTACGCTTCCGCTATGAACTTGTGTTTGTTCGTTGATCATTAGATCAACTATTCGTGTAATATGGATCATGTGATTCCAATTTGTAAGACATTATGGTTTGTAATGAATGATGATCGTGATACTTAACTATTATGCCTCGCAACAACAATTTCCTGGGATTGCGATGTATGACATAATAGGCATCCGGACTTAAAAATCCGGGTGTTGACAAGTTGGTATCAGAGCCATTGTTTGACCTTAGGAGACCCTAGTTAGAAATGGACGTTCTGAAAGATTAGTTTCAAAAATGAATGGTGTATTTCTGAAAAACTTAGTCCTTGTCTTCTCCTTGAGTTCTTTGGAAAAATAAGAAGTCATGCTATTCCTTAGAAATATCACTAAAATTTTGCCACACTTGTTCACTTCTCTAACTTAATCCTTCACTTTCAGATGGAGCCCATGAACACGAAGTTTTACCAGCTCGGGAACGGGGGAAGCTTGGTCTTTGAGCATGACCTCAACGCCCTTTCCGACCACCTTGGTCGCCCGCACCCGGAGTTCCATGGAGTGCAGGTCAATGACCAGCCAGGAGGCGAGTTGCAGTGGATCATCACCGCTGACTTGAGGGGCAAGATGGAGCCTCCCACTTCTGAGAGGATCCTCTTCTCCTTCGGGGAGAGCAACCGGCTGGACGGACTTGCCCGCGCCCTTCAGAGGCACTCGCACGCTTGTGCGGGATGAGCGGGGAGGCACTCAAGAGCCCTCGCTTTTCTCACCTCGCGAGGCGTAACTCTGCTGGAGAGCCCATGGACATGTCGCCCCACCCGGAGCTGAAGCACCATGTGGAGCACCTGGACTTCATCCTGTACCACACTCAGCAGGACCTCGACCACGCGCGTGAGTACGCCAACCAGACTCACGCCCACATCATCGAGCAAGGTGAAGCCATCAAGCTCCTCAACAACGACCGCAAGACTCTCCGCCAGCAGCGGGCAAAGAAGGATGCCACCATCAACCGCCTCCGCGCAAAGATAGCCGCGCTTGAGGCCACTGTCAAGGACCAGGAGGAACAGATGAAGAAGATGGAGGAAGATGGAGAGGACATTCAGGGAGGAAGTGCCTTCCTGAGTGACGACGACGACTTCGAAGAGGACGAGAACACCGAGGAGGAAGACTATGAGTTCCTCGACGCTGGAGAAGATGACCACGTCGCCATAGATGTAGATGAGGATGAGGAGTAGTTCACTTGTGCACTATCGTAGGTGTGAGTTGTATCCCGCCCCATGTATCGTAGCTTGGAGAAGAAGGGTTCTTAAAACCCTTAGTGTGTTAGCTTGTAATGTGTGCTGTTTGTCATGAATGAATGTATGTTTGTGCTATCATGAAAAGACTTCAAGTTTTAAACTTTTTGAACTTAAACACAAAATAAGCCATAGAGAATTTCCCTCTTATCTCATGACCTATCTCAATGCTCAGATGGCCCCTCCAGCTCGCAACGCGACTCAAGAAGCAATGATTCAGATGTTGCAAACTGTGCTGGAAGGTAGAGAAGCCGAAAGAGCTGAAAGGCAAGCCAACATTGCAGCACTTCAACAGCTTGCCAACAACAATCAAGGCCATCATGATCATCCAGGATCAAAGCTCAAGAACTTCCAGAATACCAACCCGCCAGTTTTCAGCAAGACCGAGGAACCACTGGATGCAGATGATTGGCTCCAAACTATGGAGAACAATCTAGAGGTAGCTGGAGTTGAAGAGAATGAGAAAGTGCTGTTCGCCACGCACTACTTAGCAGGACCAGCAAGAGCTTGGTGGACAAGCACCCGTGCCATGAATGCGGGACAGTTTATGACTTGGACTGATTTCAAGCTCAAGTTCAGCAAGTACCATGTGCCCCCGGGTCTGATAAAGAAGATGAGAGATGAATTCCGTGAACCGAAGCAAGGCCGGATGTCCGTGGTGGAATACCGCGACAAGTTTCTCACACTCGTCAAGGTACGCCCGGATGAGACCGACACTACCGAGAAGAGGAAGGAAAGGTTTCCGAACGGACCGCATGATGAGATGCGATCGTGTTGATCAACATCCCTTTCGCCGACCTCGAAGCCCTGGTAGACTCCGCCATCCAAATGGAGGGCAAACTGCACCAAGCCAGCGAGAACCGCAAGCGCCGCATGATGAACCAGAGTGGGCCTAGCAATGCCCCAAAGTATCGCCCCAACTCAAGCGGAGGATTCCGGAACAACAAGCCAAATGTACAGATGTCATGTCCGGGTTATCAGAACCGGAGTGGAGGAAACTCGAGGCCAGGAGGCCATTACAACAACAACAACAACTACTACAACAACAACAACAACAACTACAACCGCGCTCCGCCGAGAGCCCCCAACAACAACAACAGCAACAACAACACTAACACCGCACCAAGGACCGGAAGCAACGCCATCCCCGTTGCGAACAAGCAGGACAATACCACCATCACTTGTTATGAGTGTGGTGTAGTGGGGCATTACTCCAATGAGTGTCCCAAGAGGCTCGCCAAGCTCGCAGGCAACCCCGCACCACCAGCTCAGCAGCAACGCCATGTCTCCACCGGCAAAAAGTTCGCCCCCAACAACCCAAACAACCGTGGAGGTCGCCTCTACCACATGAACGCCGAGGAAGCCCAGGAAGCACCTGACGTGGTGCTGGGTATGTTCTCTGTTAACTCAATACCAGCCAGAGTGTTGTTTGATTCTGGAGCATCGCATTCGTTTGTTACAGAAGATTTTGTGTGCACTAGTAAGATTCAACCAATCAGCTTGAAACATGTCATGATAGTTCAAATACCTGGATCAACAACTAAAGTTAGAAAATTTTGCAAAGATGTACCCATCATAATTCATGAAATAGACTTTTATGCAAACTTGATTGTTCTGGGAACAAAAGGATTGGAATTAGTCCTGGGTATGGATTGGATGGCGAAACATCATGGATTGATAGACTGCGCCAAGAAGGCCATCACCATGACTAGTAGCACCGGAATAATAATAGAACACATGTCTGAAAAGCTACCCAGAAATTTCACCTGCAACCAAAGTGTAGCTAAGCCAACTCTGGATCAAATCAGGGTCGTTTGTCGATACCCTGATGTGTTTCCGGATGATCTACCCGGTATGCTCCCGGATCGGGATATCGAGTTTATCATCGAGTTAATCCCCGGAACAGGACCTATAGCCCAGAGAGCCTATAGCATGAACCCCGCAGAGTTAGTGGAACTGAAGAAGCAACTGGATGATATGCTATACAAAGGTCTGATTCGACCAAGTGCGTCGCCTTGGAGATCACCAGTTTTGTTTGTGGATAAAAAGGACGGTGCCACTCGTTTGGTTACGGATTATCGTAAGCTTAACGATGTCACCATCAAGAACAAATATCCCTTGCCAAAGATAGAAGACCTGTTTGACCAGCTAACCGGTGCCCAAGTATTCTCGAAGATTGATCTGAGGATAGGTTACCATCAACTGAAGATCCGAGCAACAGATATTCCCAAGACTGCCTTTACCACCAGATATGGACTGTATGAGTACAATGTCATGTCTTTTGGACTGACCAATGCCCCCGCTTACTTCATGAATCTCATGAATAAGATCTTTATGGAATTCCTGGATAAGTTTGTCGTTGTCTTTATCGACGACATACTTATCTACTCCAAATCAGAAGAAGAACATGAGCAACATTTGGAAGTGGTCCTAGAAACCCTGAGGCAGCACAAGTTGTATGCCAAGTTTAGCAAATGTGAGTTTTGGTTGAAAGAAGTAGGATTCCTGGGACACATCTTGTCTGCAGGAGGAATCGCTGTAGATCCCGCAAAAATCAAAACCGTTGAGGAATGGAAAGCCCCAACGACCCAGACTGAAGTCCAAGCATTTCTGGGATTAGCAGGATATTACCGTAGATTCGTCGAAGGATTTTCAAGCATCGCAAGACCCATGACTCAACTGCTAAAGAAGGACAGGAAGTTTGACTGGAATGACAAATGTGAAGAAAGCTTTCAGCTACTCAAGCTCAGATTAACCACAGCCCCAATATTGATCATGCCCGATGTCACCAAGCCATTCGATGTCTATTGTGATGCATCCAAGACTGGTCTTGGATGTGTGTTGATGCAAGGAGGCAAGGTGATATCATACCTATCAAGGCAACTGAAGCAACATGAACAGAACTATCCAACTCATGACTTGGAGTTAGCAGCCGTAGTTTTAGCCCTGAAGGTTTGGCGTCATTACCTCATGGGTAATCGATGCGAGATATATTCAGATCACAAGAGCCTGAAGTACATTTTCACCCAGAAGGAGCTGAACATGAGACAGCGCAGATGGATTGAATTAATCAAAGATTACGACATGGAAATTCACTACCACCCCGGCAAGGCCAATGTGGTAGCGGATGCTTTGAGCAGACTGCCGTGTCAGTTGAACTCCATGATCGCAATAGAGCAACCAAGCCTGTATCAAGAGTTTGAACAGTTCAGACTAGAGCTAGTGAGTGAAGGATTCCTGGCCAGCATTGAGCTCCAACCCACTTTGATGAGCCAGATAAAGGAAGCCCAGAAGGGAAATGCCAGCATTGACGGAATCAAGAACCAGATAGCAGCAGGAAAGGCACCAGGATTCACCGTAGATGAAGAAGGAGTTCTTTGGTACAACGAACGCCTGTGTGTACCGTCAGATTCAGAGTTGAAGCAAGTCATTCTGAAGGAAGCTCACGATACCCTATATTCCATTCATCCCGGCGGAACCAAGATGTACCAAGACCTGAAGGAACAATTCTGGTGGCACGGAATGAAGCGAGAGATAGGAAGCTACATCGCCAAGTGTGATATATGTCAACGAGTCAAGGCAGAACATCAACGCCCCGCAGGACTGTTGCAACCATTACAGATTCCTGAATGGAAATGGGATTCTGTCGGTATGGACTTTATCACAGGATTGCCCAAATCTAGCAGAGGAAATGGCTCCATTTGGGTAGTCATCGATAGGTTGACCAAGGTTGCACATTTCATCCCCGTCAAGACCACATACCAAGGCCCAAAGCTAGCAGAGTTGTACATATCCAGAATAGTCAGCCTGCACGGAACACCGAAGTCAATTGTGTCAGATAGAGGATCGCAATTCACCTCAAGATTCTGGCAAAAAGTGCATGAAGGACTAGGAACCCGTCTGAATTTCAGCACAGCTTACCACCCACAGACTGACGGACAGACCGAGAGAGTCAACCAGATACTGGAAGATATGTTGAGAGCCTGTGTGCTAGAGTACGGATCCAAATGGGAAGACTGCCTACCATACGCAGAATTCTCTTACAACAATAGCTATCAAGCCAGCTTACAGATGGCCCCCTTTGAAGCCCTGTACGGGAGGAAATGCCGTACCCCTCTGAACTGGTCAGAAGTCGGAGATAGTCAAGTCTTCGGCCCCGATATTCTCCGCGAAGCTGAAGAGAAGGTGCACAAGATCCGTGAGTACCTCAAGACCGCTCAGTCACGACAGAAGAGCTACGCCGACAAGAGACCCCGAGAGATGACATTTGAGATTGGAGATTTTGTGTATCTCAAAGTCTCGCCCCTCAAAGGAATGCAGAGATTCCAACTCAAAGGAAAGCTCGCCCCCATATATGTCGGACCATTCAAAGTTCTGAGTTGCTGAGGAGATGTTTCATATCAACTTGAGCTACCGGAAGAAATGTCCGCCGTACATAATGTGTTTCACATCTCACTGCTTCGGAAGTGCCTAGAGGTGCCGGAGAAGACCGAAGTGTTCAAGAACATCGACCATAGAGCCATTGATATTAACAATGATCTAACATACCGCGAAGTGCCTACTCGCATCCTTGAAGAAGCATTCAGGACCACCCGCACCAGAAGTATCAAGTTCCTGAAGATACAATGGAGTAATCACACCGAAGAAGAAGCAACTTGGGAACGCGAGGAAGACATGAAGAAGGAATACCCAGATCTCTTTAGTACCTAGTTTTCTCTAGATCTCTGGACGAGATCTTCTGTAAGGGGGAAGGGTTTGTAACATCCCAAGTTTCAATAAAAGGAACAAGAGAGAGAATTCAAGAATCCAAAAATCAGAGCCAACAAAAACTTTTCTCATCATATAGGACTATGCATATAGCTCACCTTATTAATTTATTTGAGTGTGCTTTTGCCATGATGCTTGCTTATGTGTTCACTCTCACTCTAAAACCCTAACAATAATCATTTGATCATCCATAGTCAAATAAAAATAAAATAGAAAAGAAATTATAAAAATCAAATTCCCCACACACATATGGCCTAGGCCATTTTTACAAATCTTTAATCTAGACCGATTTGGTTTGCAACATTCGTTGTAAATGGATACTAAACACTTATTAACACTTTTGGAAACAATCAAACTCTATTCAAATCAAATTTGAACCAAATTTGTGATCACATGTGATTATGGTCATGTGAGATAATTTCAGCAAGATACCCACTTTGAGCCCTTGGTTTTCAATTTTCTCTTTCTACACTTGGCCAACTCTTTGTACCTCTTCCAAGATCTCATCAAGGACTACAACTTTGCTCAAGGCACCCACCTCAAACTCTGCCTAGATTTCAAATTATAATCAAGCCAATATGAGACATTGAAACAAAACTAAGATCATATGCATTTTGAGATTTTGCAAACAAACTCCAAATTGAACCAAACCACCACCATTCTACTCCATTTAATATATGATTACAACCCACCAAAAAGAATTGCAAAATTCAAAAATAAATTTCTTTCGGGCATTATATCAAACACCTTGTATGCAGGGTATCAAATGATGCCCATGCTGGAAAATGGGAGAGACTTGGTCCAACCCTGGCCCTCCTCTGAGGTTCTGGAGACTCTCTCAACACTGCAGCACCAGTGCCACCTCTTGTCACCCCTCCACTTGACCAAAATCGGCCAGAGCAAGACCATGCCGTGGCATGGCATGGCCAGCTCGTGCCATCGCCTTCACCTCTCAACTCCATCCTGTTCCACCATGTCCTTCCCTCTCCTCTCACTCCCCTGAGCACGACCAGACACTGCCCCGTCGAAAAATCGCATCGGAACGACTAGAACGCATCGTGGCCAGTGGCGCCCAGGCATGCCCATGCACGCGCCAGTGCGCGCACGGCGAGCGCGCTGGACGCGCCAGAGCGTGACGTTTGCCGACGCCCCTCGCCTCCACTCGCCTGCTCCGCTCGCCAGTAGACACGCCAGACGACCAGGAGACCCGCAGACACCACCGTTTGACCGCGGGAGCGACATGGCACTCGTCATCGTCGACGCGACGCGCCACGGGTCTGCAAGCTCTCGTCAACATCGCGGTCGCCTCCGCCCATCGTTTCACCCACGACCGCGAGCTACAGCACCGCCATGACGTCGCTTGCAAGCTCGCATCATCGCCAGTGCCTCTGCGACCCCCTACCGCCGACGCCATGGATGACCTCACTTGAGCACTCCGGCCACCTCTCCCAGCTATAAAAGGGGCCATCCTCTTCTCAATCCGAGCACACCCCTCGCTTCCTCACCTCACCACAGTTCTCCTCGCCACCTCCACTCAGTCGATTAGCCACTCCCCTGGTCGAATTGCAAGCTCGCCGCCGCCCACAGTACCCGAAGCTCGCCGGAGAAGGAGGCCGCCCCTGGAGACGTAACTGCTTCCAGGAGCTTCCTCATCTACTCCAACGTCGCGGCACACCACTCCGACGATCGCCGGAGCTCCGACGGCCGCTCCGACCCCCTACCTCTGCCTCCCGTAAGCTTCCATCTCGCCGGAGACGACGACCCCTCTGGGCCGTCGATCCATCGCCTAATCGCACGGCCCTCCTCTCCCCGTACCGCTTCGCGCGTTACAGCTCACAGACAGGTGGCCCCCACTTGTCAGCTGGCCCGCTGCGGAGCTGGGCCGGCCCATCTCTCTCTTGCACAGCACAGCCCGTTAAATTCTCCCGCCAGCCCACGTTTTGAATTCAAATAGGAAAAATAGGAAATTAATCCAATCTGATGTAAACTTTGAAATTTATTAGGGACAAATCTACTAGGCCAATTTTTGCAAATGTTATATCTTTGGAAACCTTATGAAATTATCTACACAATGCCACTGGATTGAACCCTAGATCTGTTGTAGAATTAAAGTGAGAAAATAAACAAGGCAGGGACTTTTCTGCCTTAGAATAATTCTTAAAAATCAACCATAAATGCTTTTCATTTAATTCCAACTCCTATAATTCACATTTAACTTATACTAATTGTTTCTACAAAAATATGCCATGCTTACTTTGAATGATCATGGCCTAGTTGAATTAAATGACTTTATGGCTATTTCTAGTCAAAGATATTGTCCAAAACTATTAAGAAATCTTATGGGAGTGTTTCTCTCATTTAAATCTTGTCACCACCAATTTCAAATGAGGTAGAGACTCTGGTCAATTAGGTCTCATAGAAAATGGTTGGTGATATTAAATCTTTGCCATGCTAGAATTAAATGGTATGAGGTACTCACCTCATTTAAATCATTTTCTTAAATGATAAGTGTGAAGAGGTTGACCTTGGTCAACCTAGGTCACATATTATGCATGAGAGAAATTAAATCTTAATAAGATAATGAGAGGGAATTATTTCTCTGAATAATTAAAAGTAACATTCAAGATTAGTATGAGAGGAAATTATTTTTCTTAAATAATAAGAAGAACACATCCACCAACTCAATAGTAATGTGTGATGCTAGTTTAAAGTGTGTAGATCATGAGTGTGCCTAGTTTAGTAAATTAGCTTAGTATGATGATTGTGTACCCCGTATTCGTATTTTAGACGCTAGTACCAAGGAGTATCAAGAGGAGGAGGAGGTCTACTTCCAAGGAGAAGAAGACCACTTTGACCAATTCCCCAACCAAGGCAAGATAATACTCTTGCAAAGTGCAAAGCTCACCATGAGCAAGGCATTACCCATTTATTTTATGCTTATGATCCTACTTCCCAGTTTTATTTTCCAAGCTTTATTTACTTTTGTTTTATCAAAGTACTTTTTGATTTATGATTCACTTGGTTAGTATTGGATTAGCACAAGAGTATCAAAGTTAGCCTAGAAGCAAAGCAAAGTACTTAGCACCCCTCATACCTAGATGCTAGTGCTAAATTAAAAATGACTACTCTAGATGGGAACATGTGTTTTTGAAATGATGAAGTTGAAAACCTTGGAATGATGAGTCATTTCCATTGAAAGATTTTGAAGGTGAATATGACATGAATTTGACTTGGTGAAATGACTAAAACTGATGATTGAGTTGGATGCGATACCATTCCAATTTTTGAGTACCCCCACAATACCTGATTATGGGTAAGGCTTAGCTGGAAATTTATGTGTCTTAGTATGGGTTCCCTCTGAACACACATCATAGGGGTTACGCTTGAGGCTGCCTCCGTTGTTGAGAAATGATGTGGATTGAGGTGAATTGTACGGCCAAGCCTCGTGCGGCTCCCGGGTTAACAGTTGGTTTTCACCGGGAGGCCAAGCTCATGGGGAGAGGTGCCTATACTAGGGTGTGTAAGTGAAAGGTTAACGGTTGATGATCCGCGTACTGAGTTACGATTATTCGGGGTTTTGTCCCTGACGGATGTAATCAAATGTTGTGGCACAAGTGTGCAACCTCTGCAGAGTGTAGAACTATTCGAATAGCCGCGTCCGCGGATATGGACAATTGGAAAGGCCATACTGTTTCCGTCATCAGAATTTATATCTAGGTAACTGGTGAATTTGAACTTGAACTTGAACGGTGACTTTGAATTTGAATCACAACAGAGTTGTGGGAATGACACTAATGTTCCCACTTGAGTTAGTTAGCACATGAGGAGTTGGTTTACTAAAATGTTTCTCAACTAAAATTGGCTTTATGCAAATAACCTTAGAGCTTAGCACACTCTCTTTAGTAATGTTAGCACTTACATTAGTATTAGATTGCGAGTACTTAAAGTACTCACGGCTTTGTCCCTGGCTATTCAAATGGCCCGAATATGAAGCCGAGCAGCAGTACGAGGATGATGATCAGCAGGACGTCTACCACAACTAGGAGCTTCTAACGTCAAGCGTTAGCCTGTGGACTAGAGAGTCCTTGTATCTTACGCTTCCGCTATGAACTTGTGTTTGTTCGCTGATCATTAGATCAACTATTCGTGTAATATGGATCATGTGATTCCAATTTGTAAGACATTATGGTTTATAATGAATGATGACTGTGATACTTAACTATTATGCCTCGCAACAACAATTTCCTGGGATTGCGATGTATGACATAATAGGCATCCGGACTTAAAAATCCGAGTGTTGACAAGTCCCTCCGGGACTCCGCCTTCCATAGTGATTTCTTCCAGACTTTTCAAGAACCTTCTAGAACCTTCCATAAATGCACTGGATCATTTTAAAACTTATAAAATGACTTCCTATATATGAATCTTATTCTCCGGACCATTCCGGAACTCCTCGTGATGTCCTGGATCCCATCCGAGACTCCGAACAAAACTTCGAACTCCATTCCATATTCCATATATACTTAAACGACATCAAACCTTAAGTGTGTCACCCTACGGTTCGTGAACTATGCAGACATGGTTGAGACCTCTCTCTGACCAATAACAAATAGCGGGATCTGGAGATCCATAATGGCTCCCACATATTCAACGATGACTTAGTGATCGATTGAACCATTCACATACGATACCGATTCCCTTTGTCACGCGATATTCTACTTGTCTGAGATTTGATCATCGGTATCTCTATACCTCTTTCAACCTCGTCTCCTGACAAGTACTCTTTACTCGTACCGTGATATGTCATCTCTTATGAACCATTCATATGCTTGCAAGCTAATTAGACGACATTCCACCGAGAGGGCCTAGAGTATATCTATCCATCATTGGGATGGACAAATCCCACTTGTTGATCCATATGCCTCAACTCATACTTTCCGAATACCTAATCCCACCTTTATAACCACCCATTTACGCAGTGGCGTTTGATGTAATCAAAGTACCCTTCCGACATAAGTGATTTATATGAACTCATGGTCGAAGGACTAGGTAACTATGTATCGAAAGCTTATAGCAAATGAATTTAATGACGTGATCTTATGCTACACTTAATTGGGTGTGTCCATTACATCATTCACATAATGACATAACCTTGTTATTAATAACATCCTATGTTCATGATCATGAAACTATGATCATCTATTAATCAACAAGCTAGTTATACAAGAGGCTTACTAGGGACTCCTTGTTGTTTCCATAACACACATGTATCAATGTTTCGGTTAATACAATTATAGCATGGTATGTAAACATTATCATAAACACAAAGATATATAATAATAATAACCATTTTATTATTGCCTCTTGGGAATATCTCCAACAGTTAATTCTCAATGAAACATTTTATAATCAAGTATATAATTACATCATTTATAACCAACTATATGTCATCTACATAATGTATTATAAATATATCTCAGCGCTCCCACTTAATTTCTTGCAAATGCAAGCATCTTCATCGTTTCTAATGAAATCAAAAACTCTTTGACTATTTCATCCGGTGAAGATTCTAACCCCGTGATACTCACTTCATCCAATTGAATTTCGTATACCTATCTAGTATTCCACGGACCAGCAAAACTCTTGGTTGTATCTTGTATACACCTTTGATACATACTTCTGTTAAGTAATGTATTTTGCCATCCTACTAGCATATCTCATAAAAGAAATATGTAGTGATTACTTGAATAATCCACATAGACTATAAGCATTGCTACGGAAGATCTAATCTTATCGTAGTCAACTCTTTGAACTTTGTCGTAAACAAATTTTCGACAAGTCGAGCTTCTTCAAAGATATTTCATTCATGTCCATCAATTTTATAGATCCATTTACTTTCAAAAAGTATTCATCTATCTTGGATTTTATGGTGCATAGCCATTTTAACGGAGTCAGGGCCCATCATAACTTCTTTGTTTGTAGTTGGTTTATCATTGTTCAAAATCAATCCTTTGTCCACAAATCATTTATTTGATCACAAAGTAAACCATACCTACAAGGTTCAATAGGTACTTCGATCTCCATGGCTATAACATTTTGTAGACATGGGAGCCATGATCGTCGTGGCCGCTTCCGGAACCATTTCCGATGCTGCGCTACTTTGATCATTATGCTCAGGTTCATAAACCTTTATCAAGTACTATTGTCCTCCCACTCAAATACTTCGCTAGAAAACTATTTCTTGGAAATATGCAAGTAACATCAACAAACACTTTCGTCTTTTACTTCATTGTGGAAAGAATTCCCAATTATGGGATAACCACAAAGAAATTCATCCGGTTTTGGTTGTAAACTTATTTACTTATACCAATATTTAAGAAAGGACTATTAGGGTTCATACCCATGCCATAACTCGTATGGTTTCTTTTCAACGGATCGTAATGATGCTCTATTCAGTGTAAAAGCGGTAGTCACTAAAGCATAATCCACAAAAATATATTGGCATTCAATATTTTATCTCATCATTGACACAACAAGGTTTGGATACATCTCTCGGATACTCCATCATCACTATGATATTCCAAGAAACTTGAGTTGTAAAACAATTTAATAACTCTATTAGATGTTCGCTAAAACTCGTAATTCAAATATTTCTACCATGATCAAATCATAGATATTTGACTTTTCTATTACGATGATTTCGACCTCATGCTGAAATTTATTTGAATCCATTCAAATGTTTCAAACTTGTTCCTTATTGAATATTTCCACATATATATACTCAATTCATTGTTGGAAGTTTTCATGAAGTAGAAGAATCTCCCGCACACAACTATGCCCAGTGAACCATATACATCATCATGTATGTTTCCACTAAGTTAGTTGCACGTTTCAACTCTTGGCCTATGAACGGTATTTTAGTTATTCTCTTTAGAAATGATTTGCAAGCGCCAAACGATTCAAAAATCAAGTGACTCCAAAAAACCATTTGCATGGAGTTCCTTCATGCGTTCCTTTCTAACATGACCTAAATGGCGGTTCCACAAATAAGTGGAATTCAAATCATTTGCCTTATGGCATTTTAGCGTCAGTGTTATGTGTGTGTGTTTCACCATTAAGATTTATAATAACTTATCCATCGTACATGGAGTAATGTCATAATTTGATCAACCCATTGTTTTCATTTGACCAGAGCAAAATAACAATTATTAAGTTCTTTATTATAAATTCTAAGGGCTAGATAGAATGCCAACGACGAACATAATAACACTTTATTTTTGTTCCAGACGTGCATTCCTATCATATTCCTTGTCAGTCATTTAGGCCATTGTATTCTTGTATTGCGTTGTTTTGTATGACACTTCATACTAACCAATATGGTACAGATACCCAAGAATTTCATTGTGTGACCAAACTAGGAATACATTCATAACATGTATATCATTTATATGCACCTGAGCTAGACTTTCCAGTCTTTTCTTTCTTTCTGCCAAAATATCTTTTGTAGTTTCTCTTTTAGTTTTCCTCATTCTCAGAAAACACTTCACCTTCAATAACTTCTAAGTCCATTGGTCAAATACCAATAACCTTGAGGTTATTACTTTGAAGTTGAACATCATATGACAAGTGTTTTAGATTTCTCTATTAGTAACTTTTTAATATGATGAACAATTTCACTCATAATTTTATCCATCATATCATGACGACTTTCCGAGACCATGTCTGTACATTCTAGGCTTGTAAAGTTTAACCTCAGTATTCGCATGTGCAAATCTGGCTTGCACCCGTTGTATGCACACGTAGAATCTATAACACCCGATCATCACGTGATGCTTCGAAACGACGAGTCTTAGCAACGGTGCATACTAAGGACAATCACTTCATGGATATGCGAATATCGTTAGTGCCCCAATAGTTGGAGGATTGGGACGCCTGGCGTCTTCAACGTTCATACATTCCCATAAAACTTATGAGTTTATGTAGTCTCACCAAATTATATTCTATCATCTTGCAATAAGGTCTTAGATATCACATATATCTCATACCTTGATTATTTCTGAAAACTAAATTTTCAGCTCCTTACTTTTCAAACAGATTTGAACTTCAATTTTTATGGAGACAAGATAACTTTAGGTACTAATTGAAATCATAGCTCTTTGAATCAACAATGTGAGGTTTACTAAAAGTTTGCAATAGGACTTAATAATTTCTTGATTCTTTAACAATACGGTACCAGTCCATAAAGTTTCTTGTCAGACTTAACAGTATTTGTATCTCAATTATAAGATTAGCGCATGGTAGAAAACAGATGCCAATACTACAAAATTAATTCAAAATACTACTCAGGCTATGTTTATGATAATTAGTTCATGTTTTAATCTAATTACTAATGAACTCCCACTTAATACAACATCCCTCATAGTTGTTAAGTGGTACACGATCCACATCCACTACACCAAAACCGATCATCACGTGAGATGATGTAGCTTCAATGGTGAACATCAACATGTTGATCATATCATCCATATGACTCGTGTTCAACCTTTCGGTTTCCGTTGTCCCGAGGCCATGTCTGTACATGCTAGGCTCGTCAAGCAAACCCAAGTATTCCGCGTGTGCAAACATGGCTTACACCCGTTGTATATGAACGTAGAGTCTATCACATCCGATCATCACGAGATGCTTCGAAACGACGAACTATTGCAACGGTGCATACGATGGGAGAACACTTTATTATCTTGATATTAATGTGAGGGATCACCTTATAATGCTACCGTCGCGTTCTAAGCAAAATAAGATGCATAAAGGATTAAGATCACATGCAATTCATATGTGATATGATATGGCCCTTTAGTCTTTGCGCCTTCGATCTTCATCTCCAAAGCACGGACATGATCTCCATCATCAACGGGCATGATCTCCATCATCGTCGGCGTAGCGTCAACGTCCATGGCGCCGTCTTCATGGTTGTTCACCTCATGTAGCAACTATTACAACTACTTTGAAAAAACTACTCAACATGAAATTTAAAGACAACCATAAGGCTCCTGCCGGTTGCCACAATATAATAATGATCATCTCATACATATTCATCATCACATCATGGCCATATCACATCACCAAACCCTGCAAAAACAAGTTAGACGTCTCTAATTTGGTTTGCATATTTTACGTGGTTTAGGGTTTTCGAGTAAGATCCAATCTACCTACGAACATGAACCACAACGGTGATACTAATGTTGTCAATATAAAGAGTAAATTGAATCTTCACTATGGAGGGAGAAACAGACACCCGCAAAGCCACTTATGCAATACAAGTTGCATGTCGAACGTGGAGCAAGTCTCATGAACGCGGTCATGTAAAGTTAGCCCGAGCCGCTTCATCCCACCATGCCGCAAGATGCAAAGTACACGAACTAAAGACAACAAAGCATCAACGCCCACAAAACAATTGTGTTCTACTCGTGCAACCAATCTATGCATAGACACGGCTCTGATACCACTGTAGGGATTCGTAGCATAGAAAACAAAAAATTCCTACCGCGAGAACGAAAAACAAGCCAAGATGCAATCTAGAAGATGGTAGCAATGAGGGGATAACGAGACTAACCCTTGAAGATTTCCAAAGCCTACGAGATTAGATCTCGTTGTTGCAGAAGATGATCACTTGCCGCTTTCAAAAGCACGTAGAAGATCTTGACGGTGCCACAATCGGGCAACACCTCCGTACTCGGTCACAGTACGGTGTTGATGAAGAAGACGTCCTCCTCTCCGTTCCAGCGGGCAGCGGAAGTAGTAGATCCTCCTCGGAATCCCGGCAGCACGATGGCGTGGTGACGGTGGTGGTGGAGATCTCCGGCAGGGCTTCGCCTATGCGCTGCAGGAGAGATATGTGGAGGAGGGGCGCTAGGGTTTGGGGAGAGGGGGTGTGTTGGGCGCCGGCCACTTGGGGCTGCGGCCAACTATGGCTTAAGGTAGCCGGCCCCCTGATACGTCTCAAACGTATCTATAATTTCTTATGTTCCATGCTACTTTATTGATGATACTCACATGTTTTATACATACTTTATGTCATATTTATGCATTTTCCGGCACTAACCTATTAACAAGATGCCGAAGAGCCAGTTGTTGTTTTCCGCTGTTTTTGGTTTCAGAAATCCTAGTAAGGAAATATTCTCGGAATTGGACGAAATCAACACCCAGGATCTTATTTTTCCACGAATCTTCCAGAAGTCCGAAAGGGAAACGAAGTGGGGAGACGAGGCGATGCCACAGTAGGGCGGCGCGGCCCTAGCGTGTGGGTCCCTCGTGGCGCCCCTGACCTACCCTTCCGCCTACATAAGCCTTCGTCGATAATAGTTCCAGTACCGAGAGCCACGATACGGAAAACCTTCCAGAGACGCCGCCGCCGCCAATCCCATCTCGGGGGATTCAGGAGATCGCCTCCGGCACCCTGCCGGAGAGGGGAATCATCTCCCGGAGGACTCTTCACCGCCATGGTCGCCTCCGGAGTGATGTGTGAGTAGTTCACCCCTGGACTATGGGTCCATAGCAGTAGTTAGATGGTCGTCTTCTCCTAATTGTGCTATCATTGTTCGATCTTGTGAACTGCCTAACATGATCAAGATCATCTATTTGTAATGCTACATGTTGCGTTTGTTGGGATCCGATGAATAATGAATGCTATGTTATGTTGATTATCAATCTATCATCTATGTGTTGTTTATGATATTGCATGCTCTCCGTTGCTAGTAGAGGCTCTGGCCAAGTTGATACTTGTAACTCCAAGAGGGAGTATTTATGCTCGATAGTGGGTTCATGCCTCCATTAAATCCGGGACGATGACGAGAAAGTTCTAAGGTTGTGGATGTGCTGTTGCCACTAGGGATAAAACATCAATGCTATGTCTAAGGATGTATTTGTTGATTACATTACACACCATAGTTAATGCAATTGTCTGTTGTTTGCAACTTAATACTGGAGGGGGTTCGGATGATAACCTGAAGGTGGAGTTTTTAGGCATAGATGCATGCTGGATAGCGGTCTATGTACTTTGTCGTAATGCCCAATTGAATCTCACCCTACTCATCATAACATGTATGCGCATGGTCATGCCCTCTTTATTTGTCAATTGCCCAACTGTAATTTGTTCACCCAACATGCTATTTCTTATGGGAGAGACACCACTAGTGAACTGTGGACCCCGGTCCATTCTTAACATCGAATACAATCTACTGCAATACTCGTTCTACTGTTCTCTGCAAACATCATCATCCACACTATACATCTAATACTTTGTTACAGCAAGCCGGTGAGATTGACAACCTCACTCTTAAGTTGGGGCAAAGTATCTTGGTTGTGTTGTGCAGGTTCCACGTTGGCGCCGGAATCCCTGGTGTTGCGCCGCACTACACTCCGCCGCCATCAACCTTCAACGTGCTTCTTGGCTCCTACTGGTTCGATAACCTTGGTTTCTTACTGAGGAAAAACTTGCCGCTGTACGCATCATACCTTCCTCTTGGGGTTCCCAACGGACGTGTGCTTTACCGTCACAAGCAGCAAAGCTTTTTCTGGCGCCGTTGCCGGGGAGATCAAGAAACGCTGCAAGGGGAGTCTCCACCTCCAATCTCTTTACTTTGTTTTTGTCTTGCTTTACTTTTATTTACTACTTTGTTTGCTGCACTAAAACAAAACACAAAAAAAATAGTTGCTAGCTTTATTTTATTTACTATCTTGTTTGCGTTCTCCATATTAAAAACACAAAAAAATTAGTTACTTGCATTTACTTTATCTAGTTTGCTTTATTTACTATTGCTAAAATGGGTACTCCTGAAAATACTAAGTTGTGTGACTTCACAAACACAAATGATAATGATTTCTTATGCACACCTATTGCTCCACTCGCTACTACAGCGAGAATTCTTTGAAATTAAACCTGCTTTACTGAATCTTGTTATGAGAGAGCAATTTTCTGGTGTTAGTTCTGATGATGCTGCTGCCCATCTTAATAATTTTGTTGAACTATGTGAGATGCAAAAGTATAAGGGTGTAGATGGTGACATTATAAAATTAAAATTGTTTCCTTTCTCATTAAGAGGAAGAGCTAAAGATTGGTTGCTATCTCTGCCTAAGAATAGTATTGATTCATGGACTAAATGTAAGGATGCTTTCATTGGTAGATATTATCCTCCTGCTAAAATTATATCTTTGAGAAGTAGCATAATGAATTTTAAGCAATTGGATACCGAGCATTGATACGCGTACAACATGCGACCATTGGGAACCCCAAGAGGAAGGTGTGATGCGTACAGCGGCAAGTTTTCCCTCAGTAAGAAACCAAGGTTTATCGAACCAGTAGGAGCCAAGAAGCACGTTGAAGTTTGATGGTGGCGAAGTGTAGTGCGGCGCAACACCAGGGATTCCGGCGCCAACGTGGAACCTGCACAACACAACCAAAGTACTTTATCCCAACGTAACAGCGAGGATGTGTAATATCCCAGGTATTGGGGTTACAAAAATAGAGGAAACAGATGTGTGCACTGCATTCATGCATAGAAAATCTGGGGAATTTTCGCGCTTTAAAGTAAAACAATCACGATGAATCGAAGTTTCACTTGACCTTGGTGGAATTGAAGTAGCTCATCAAGTCAAGCGCTATAAACCTCAATGTGACTTTGCTAAAACATTGTTTTGGGTAGAGATAATTTGATCTAAGGGATTAGATCAAATGGAATTAAAATCAACACAAGAACTTATTAATCAAGGATCAACTACATTATCTTATAAAAGATTATAATATGGTAATCCTTGCCACAACATATAAACATCCATTTAATTGGAAATCAAGTAACAATAATTGGAGTAACTATTCCTAACTTATCTTTTCCATGTCTTTAACTAATCCTTGGTCCTATCATGAACCCATGGTATTCATTTTACTTCATTCTTGGAAACAAGACATGGAGATCCAACTAAGGGATATAATTCTTCTCTATTCCAAATTATTAAGAATCAAACCTAGAGAGGTGAGAGTTCTATTATAATTATTAGAGAAGCATTAACAAACCTTGAGTTAAACCTTGGATATGCATCCAAGTATTCTAATCATCATCTTCAAGAGGAACCCTAGAGTATTATTCAAGTCCTTCCCCAAATGAGAGAGAGACCACTCATACTAATCTTAGTTTTACCTATTCAAGAATAAAGGACAACCTTTGAATTAAAGTATTAAGAGATTAACCATTTCATCTTGAAGTAGTGAGATAACCAAATACCAAGTGGAATTAAACTATATCCATGAATTAGTGAAATAAGGGTTGGACTAATCCAACTAAGTTAGACAATTGAATCTTTAGCTCAGCAACCTAAATAAATATTAGGAGTACACCATAAACCCTAGAATAAACCATTCCTATATGAGAGAACTCAAGCTATGGAGTTACACTAAAAATAGATGAGGCAACACCTGGATTTGAGAGAGAGAACTATTCTTATGACCAGATGATCATATCATCATTGTTGAGTAGGACCCTAACATAATATCTCAGGCATTCTCCTGGGATATAAACTTTAGAGGCAACCATAGAAGTTCCATTCTAGAAAGTGAAATAGAAGTACTATACCCTAGTGGATCAAGACAATGCTTGATCATAGAAGTGAGAAACTCATTTCATAAGAGATACTTTAGGAAGCCAAACCTTGATCATTATCAGTTGGTGAATGATCAAAAACCCTAAGAACTTGATGTATGTGAGGATAAGTTAAACCCTACTAGAATAAGTAGATATCATTCACCACATGAAATCATAGGGAGGTAACTAGTAAGCAACTCTAGACTTATATCCCAACCTTTACTTGTGAACCACTTGGTGATCATAAGTAGAATCCTACCATATCCATACTTCATAAATTAATTAACCAAAGAAAACATTAGAGTTAAACTCCATGCTTTATATGGTGAGAAACCATATACCCAAATGACCAAAGTTAACTATAAAAAAAAACTATAACCAATGTAGTTACTTAAATGATAAATTGAGGTTAATAATAGAAGCCAATTGGTAGAAGATTAAACCAATTCCCAAATCCTTAGTAATAAGAGAAGCACATAAAATATTAAGCAAGTAACCATCTTATCATGGTTAGGGGAGATTAAACCTAGCACATGCAATATAAGGTAATACCAATTCTATAAATTAGAATTCCATCTCAACCCTAGTTTATGCATCACTATGGTGATCATAATATAAACCTAGGCCATGACTATGATTCAAACTAATTGCCATTAGGTAGATATCATTAGAACTCTAATGGTTCATTAATTAAATCCAATGCTTCAATTATAAACATAAGAAACATCTAATGCTAAGCTCCATAATTAAAAGCCCATGTAAGGTGAATAACCACTCATGTCAACCATTTGACTTAATAACTAAGAACTAACTATGAGGAGAGTAATACCTACTCTAAGTACTTCAAGGTGCTATTTAAATATAATCCTAGTGATACCTTTGAAACATGGTTATAATAAAAACTACAAAACCTTACCAAGCAAGTGCTCACATAGAAATATGTGCAAGTGACAACATTCCCAAATAAGAGGTCAAGTCCTTAGACATATTTTAGTACATGAACTCATGTCATTAAGACACTCCCTTATTAAAATTCATTAATAAGTATTACCTTGAGAATGTTTCTTGCCAAGTAATACCAACAAAATTCTATATATCACTAAGTAAGAAAACTATCACATGTAAAACAATTTAACATTCTTCAAAAATAATATTCAAATTCATGCCCATATGGATAGCTGAATTCAAATCCTAAAAATAACAATAAAACCAATGTTATAGAACCCATATTAAATTTTCTAATACATAACCAAGGTATTTGCAGTATCTTAGGCTAATCCTTGTATTGTACAAATAAGAAATACCTGCAAATACAAAAGCATTCAAAAAAAAAATTGAATTAAAAACAGAATTCAAAAACAGAAAATAAGAAGAAAAAGAAAAACAGAGAAAAAAATGGAGCAGAGGCTTATCAGACCTCATCTGGCCGTGGCAGCCCGGCAGAAGCCTGCAGAGCAGCCCAACAACCGCAAGCCCAGCACGGCCCAAAACCCAGCCGTACCCCTTCATCCAAAATAGCGAGGACGAGTTCATCCTCATCTTCTCCATCGTGCTGGAGGCCACGGCGACGTCGTGATCGTCTTCCCCTTCGTGCTGGCACCCTCTCCGCGACCAACGACGTGACGAGGATCGTCCGAACGCCGTATAAAAGCCCCAGGACGAGCTCTAGCCCCAGTTTTCTTCCTCCCCTGCTAAATTTTCTCCAACCCGAAACCATGGCCGCCCCAGTCTCCCTTACCGCCGGTGAGAGAGGCCTTCCCGAGCCAAGCTAAGCTTACCATCGTGACCGCCGTCATCGACAAGTTACGCCCACGGGAGGAATTGGTCTGGGATGATCTCAGCCGGGATAATTTCACCGATTTCGTCCGCAGCACCTCGCCGGAATCCATGGCCGTGTCGTCGACTCCGACAACCCCGCGCATCACCAAGCATACCCACAGGTTTCTGGTGAGCTTGCGCTTCGCCTGAGCCTATTATTGCATCCTATATCCGCCTGTAGCAAGTTCTTGCATCTTGGCCGGAGTTCACCGCCACGGCATGTGCTCGCCGGAGCTACTCCGGTGACCATTCGCTGGGGGCACCGCCTACAAATTGTTCAGCGTGTAGTGCTGCGTCTAGCTCGCCCATTCGTCCGTGTCCTACCGGCCGGAATCGCCGTCGCCGGCAACAACTGCCTCGCCGGCAGTGTGCTCCTGTGCCTCGTCAGTAGATGGACTTGGTCCACGCCTGCGTGGCAGCTGGCGTGGCCTAAGGCCCACCAGTCAGCCACTGGGTGTAGACCAGTTCGGGTGTGTTTAGTATTTCGGTTTAATTTCAAATTACAGAAAATACCTGAAATTTTGAAAAAATGTAGAAAATTCATAAAAGCTCAGAAAAATACAAATAAGATATCAAAATTCTTATAAAAGAAAAATCTACCCAATAAAAATATAAAATGAAATTTATATTTTTAGCTAGAAATTCATTAAATAAGCCTTTTCTTTAATTCTAAATTGAATTAAAATTCAATAAATAGTAAAACCTTCTAAAATAAATAAAAACCAATAAGAAAAATAAAGAAAACATTAAAGCTATTTTTCTTTATTTGTTATTTTGTTAAATCTTTATTAGAGAGATTTAACCCCTTATTAATAATTACCTTAATTATTAATTCTTGAAAACTAATAAAATCCCAAATCCAATATCATTTCTATTTCCAAGTTATTAATAACTTCAAATTTATTAATGAAGTTATTAATCCAAAAATTATAGGGTAATTAGTAAACCCTAGTTCCATAAGAAATAAAACTAGAATCTCATCATCTCATGTGAAACCTAAAACTCTAATATCATTAGGAACCCTAGCTCCATTATTACATGGAAACCCTAGTTTGCTTCTAACCTAAACCCTAGGTTAGAGCATGTGATCATGGTACCTTATTACAAACCATAGAACCATAGTAGCAACTACATAATTGTCTTGGACACATAAAATGTAGAAGACCTATCACTAATATATAGGTACCCCATGTGTTCATCCTTATCAGACTTGACTAATCAAGTGGGATCAACCAAATATAAAACCCTAGTTCCTAACCCAAAGACCACCATCCTTAGTTATCCATAATTAGCATCACACCATTGTGATGAACCCTAATAGCAACTACACCTACTATTTTGTATTACATTCCCTACTCCACTAAACCCTACTAGTGTGAGGTACTTATAAACCATCCTATTTAGGAACCAACCATTCTCCACTTAGAGATCCAATGGTTAATACAAGACAACCTCAACCTTGATTGTAATACTTCTTATTATTTAAGAGGTATGTTCTTCAAAAGTTATTCTTTTGAAGAAAATAAGGAATCATCATCAATCCTGCCCAATAAGACCTATAGACAATAACCATCTAACACCAGCAAGGTAGCATCAACCTTGATAGCATCCATGTGTAATTAATTGCTTAGGATGCCTAGACATAACTCCACCTACTATTGATGAACCCAACTCTGTTGTGATCCATCTAATACTTACTCCAGAAACTAGATGAAACCATAGTCAACCATAGAACCCCACCAATCTAATTATCATACTTGTTCTTTATTCAAGAACATGTTCTTCAAAAGTTATTCTTTTGAAGTATATAATAATCAATCATTAACCATGACATATAGTGCTAAAACCAACCACTATTTATTACATGTTAGGATTACACCAAATCTTATTGTTGTGTGTTATTAATGCTATTGTTATGCTATATTGCAACACCTGTTTATGATACCAAGTAATCACACCTGAATAAGAACCTTGTTTGTGAACACTCTAAAAGTGCAACACACCCTGAACCAATCATTACAACTCACTGATCTTAAATCATCGGGGTTAGGTCACGCTTAGAGTGATTGCATCTCATTCTTATGCATTATTGCATCCTTGCCAATCTTTTAAACATCGTCCTTACCGGACGATGATGCTATTTCAGAATTTGGAGTTATTGCGTATCGAAGACCTTGCCTGCATAATCTTGCGGTCAAGAAAGGCAAGTTCATCACTTGCTCATGTCATTTGAGTATTTCTATCAAATTACTTGCAAAGTATTATGGTTATCACTATTGCATAAAAACCAAAACCACTATTTTCATAACTATGAATATGACTATGTGGTGGGCAATGGAACCATGGATTGTGTTGATATGGTGGAGGTTCCATTGCAAGGGTTTATATCCATCTAGGATTAAACAACAAATGTTGCCGAGTGATTCTTGTGCCGTAATACCCGTGTTAACCATAAGATCCGGAGTGGGACGGAGTAGTCAAAAGTGTTTCCACCTCTCGTTCATCAACGAATGCGCTTTACCGTAGACACTTGTATCTGTCAGGGCAAGCGGTTGGCTGGGGAAGCCTTAAGTCCCCACGGCATAGTCCGTAGACACTTGTCGCTCGAAGTGCAAGCGGTTGGCTGGGGAAGCCTTAAGTCCCCACGGTATTGCGGTCTATGATGGGTTGCAGCTACCGGCGAAGGAGTTTGGTTCGATCCCAAACTGTCGTCGTGGTCGGGGTCCACCCGTGAGTGGGAATAATGGGACCGGCGAGGACCCAGGGTCGGGGCATGCAACAAATGGTGGGTGTTCGAGGTAGCGGAGGAACATGATTGGCTAGACCTTATACCGGGCCTCACACCATAGGAAGTGTGGACGAGCTCGCGGCTCGGTTGGCACCAAGGTTAAGATCTCTTATGGGTAAAGCAACACACCTCTGCGAGTGTAAAGAACCGTGACCTGTCACTCCCTGTTCCGGGATATGGAACTGCGAACGCGGCCGGAAAGGAGCTCCATGAAGTTCTAGTAAACCGGTGAAGGCTGACGGACATAGTTCTTCCGAATAAAAGCAACCTTTTGAAGAAATGGTTATGAAAACTTGCATTGGTATTAGACTTTCGGTCTAATGCCGTAGCTAGTGCATTAAACACCTCTTTCCTATAATGAACTTGTTGAGTACGCTCGTACTCATCCCACTCTTAAATCCCCTGCTTAGATATGGAGGCATCGAAGGAGGATCTACGAGTGCAACTCGAAGACAGAGGGATCAACAAATACTTCAAGGGACAGGAACCTGACAGAAGAGTCAAACACTACCTCCAACAAGGATCAAACCTAGCTTAGCAATAGAAAGGAACTAGTTTCCTAAACCTAGCTCCTATTTAGCTAGAATCTATTCACAGCCTCTAGAGTTAGTCAAATACTCTACAAATAGAGTTCGTGATAGGATTAGACTACGAGTCGTTCTTCCGGAGTTTATTTGCGAGATTTACCTCATTGTAAAGTAGGAGGCCGTGATGATCTTATGTAACTGAGTCAATGTTGTAATTCTATAGACATGCCTTGGACCCGCATATGTTTCGTTGTACCACTACGAGCGATATAATACCCGTGGAACTGTGTTTCATTGGTGTTATATCGGACTTGCATACTACACCATGCGGTGGTATGCCGGGTCACCACAGGTTGGTATCGGAGCAAATGCTTTGACCCTAGGATTAAAACCCTTTAAAGGAGACCTATAGGATTGGTAGTGTCTATAGGAAGTTGTCTTAGTTAAACCAAATACTGCATATGACTTGAGATGGATATTCACTTGAGAATAATCCTGACACACTTGAGTCAACCTTTCTTAACTATTATTCCTAAGTGAAGTTAGTTAGCTAATCCCAAATATGTAGCATACATTAAGTCCTTCATACCATAGATGAGTAGATCACAGTTGGTATACAATACATGGTAGTCCAAAGAGAGGATACAACCATAAGTAAGATATCCTATTGGAAGATGTGTACCAACACTTGATATGGTTAAGTAAGAATTATCCAGACCTGTAATAGGAGTGATGCCAAGTAATGAAGATAATTAAGATATCATAATAGAAAATATATACCAAGTTAAGTAATGAGTAAGTAATTATCCAAACTTGTGAAACAATTGATAGTAAGTGATAACTATAAGTTATGTGAGGTAGTATGGACCATGATGAGTCAATCATGGGAAATAAGGAAGAGTGATAGGAATAATATATGTCTACTTACATGGTAGAGTTGTTACTCATATATGATTCACTCGAGAATCATTATGTGATGGACTAGAACCTCTTAATTAATTAAAAAGAGTACAATAAGAAGCCAAGTGCAAAACAATAAGTGCAAGAATTGTGTTCCAAAACAATGGGAAGTGTGCCAAGCACATCAAGACCATATGTTTATGGTAGAAACACTTAGAAGTATAGGAACTATATCCGAATAAATATGTATTTAGAGTAACCATATTATAACTAGTGGTATCATACAAAATAGTCCTCAATAGCACTTATATATGGTATGATACTTTGTTAGTACTTCCAAACAAAATTAGGTTAACCTCAACTATCCTAGACCACTTTGTTTCAAGTTTATCTCATTGCAATTGTGCAATTAAGGTAAATGTTGAGACAAATAGTAGAATCCCATATAATCGTGCTAACTATCACGATATAAACCTATATTATGTGGTGTTATATACTACACATCTCAGCCTGATGTTTAGAGATGTCTTACTCAATTATTATACTCGGGCTTATGATGGTGTGTACTATAAACACAAAGCTGAATCTTCTTGGATTTTAATGGATTTTCATTGTTTGACTAGATCCATACCTGAAGTTTGACTTTGATATGCAAATGCATGTTGCAATATCAAGTCCTTACTTGATGCTATAGATCTAGAGGGTAATAGTATTCGTGTGAGGAAGTGACGAATTCTGGAAGATTCCGAAGACAAGATGAAGGTTCATCAGAGAAAGGAAGCAAAGTTGTGGGAAGCAACCACAAAACTTTGAAGGAAGTATCAATCAAAACTCATGCTTTACCTCAACAGAGGAGTACTTTAGTACATAAGAAGCATGAAGGTAAGAAATCTGGTGATTATGGTGAAGCTGAAGCAGATCCATAGTCAACATAGAAGAGGGAATGCATGGGAAATCACTAAGGATACTATATTCATAGTGACAGTTAGTGGTTTTCTTGCAAAATAAACCCTGAATGAAGGAAGATGATATATGAAATCATAGCAGATATAAGAAGACCATAATGGGTATCAGAAGACCACAGTTGTGGTATAGGATCAATACTAAGAGATAAAGTAGAAGATGTCTCGTCCAGTTGATCAGAACCTATAATAGAATCCATTTTTTAGATATCAAATAGCCACAGTTGGTATAATAACCACAGCTGGTATCAGTTGGTATTATAAATAGTCCATGATTTAATTAGTTGTAACAAAAGTTTGTGAACAAATAAAAATCTTGTCAGCCAAATAGCTAGATCTATAAACATTTAGTCAAAGGATTCACATTGGATGTCCACAATTGAGTGGATACACCACAAAGTTTCTACGCAAAACCTTAGAGGAATATAAATCATAAACAAGATCTATACCAATATTCTACTCATAAGTCCAATGGCTGGAAGAAAAAGGAGTTGAAAACCATAAGAAAACTTTAAGGGGTAGAGTAAAGATTGAGTTGGATGTACCACGACTCAATACTTTGAGTTAGATATAAGAAGAAGGTCTGAACTGAGAGGAAGTTCGATCTTATTTTCATAAGATTATTGAACACTACTTTCAGAGGGATGTCAGACCAGAAGCCAAGGTTTATACCTCGAGGAAGTAAGAAGTGGACTATAACTTGAGAAAGTGAGTAGTATTTACTCAGAAGTTCAAAAGCTCAAGTAAGTCAAGCATAAAGAAGTTGGATGAACAAAATATAGTAGATCAAATACAGTTCAAAAAGGCCAAAGACCGAAGAAGATTGAACATACCAATACCAAAGACTAATAGAATGATTCCTTTCATGGAACCTAAATAACCCAAAATAGTTATATGTATCAACTATAAATCATGATTGGATGGACTAAATGAGTCTAATCCATTCTTAGGAAAATAAACCATCACGACCATTCCATGCTAAGTACATTACTAAGTACCATTATTGCAGTTCTGGTAGTAAGGGAAAACAAAGACCTATTTACCAATCAGGAGTATGTTGTTAAATTAGTCCTCAGTTAAGACTAGCAGCACCAGAAAAAGTCCCATCATTGATTCTTCAATGAGAAAGGAAACAAGCTTATAAAGTTTGAAGAAATCAATGAATCAAAGTAAGAACCATAGTTCAGAGACAAACCCTAATGGATTCCAGGAAGAATCTGGACAAGGGATATATTCAATTATATCCAGTGAGATCACCAAGGAGTTTGCGAAAAGATGTATTCTGCACAAGTCAGATCCACACTCCGAAACGTGAGAGATATCAAACTTCGAGGACGAAGTTTAGTTTAAGGGGTAGAGACTGTAATATCCCAGGTATTGGGGTTACAAAAATAGAGGAAACGAGATGTGTGCACTTGCATTCATGCATAGAAAATGCTGGGAATTTTCGCGCTTTAAAGTAAAACAATCACAGTAACTGAAGTTTCACTTGACCTTGGTGGAATTGAAGTAGCTCATCAAGTCAAGCGCTATAAACCTCAATGTGACTTTGCTAAAACATTGTTTTGGGTAGAGATAATTTGATCTAAGGGATTAGATCAAATGGAATTAAAATCAACACAAGAACTTATTAATCAAGGATCAACTACATTATCTTATAAAAGATTATAATATGGTAATCCTTGCCACAACATATAAACATCCATTTAATTGGAAATCAAGTAACAATAATTGGAGTAACTATTCCTAACTTATCTTTTCCATGTCTTTAACTAATCCTTGGTCCTATCATGAACCCATGGTATTCATTTTACTTCATTCTTGGAAACAAGACATGGAGATCCAACTAAGGGATATAATTCTTCTCTATTCCAAATTATTAAGAATCAAACCTAGAGAGGTGAGAGTTCTATTATAATTATTAGAGAAGCATTAACAAACCTTGAGTTAAACCTTGGATATGCATCCAAGTATTCTAATCATCATCTTCAAGAGGAACCCTAGAGTATTATTCAAGTCCTTCCCCAAATGAGAGAGAGACCACTCATACTAATCTTAGTTTTACCTATTCAAGAATAAAGGACAACCTTTGAATTAAAGTATTAAGAGATTAACCATTTCATCTTGAAGTAGTGAGATAACCAAATACCAAGTGGAATTAAACTATATCCATGAATTAGTGAAATAAGGGTTGGACTAATCCAACTAAGTTAGACAATTGAATCTTTAGCTCAGCAACCTAAATAAATATTAGGAGTACACCATAAACCCTAGAATAAACCATTCCTATATGAGAGAACTCAAGCTATGGAGTTACACTAAAAATAGATGAGGCAACACCTGGATTTGAGAGAGAGAACTATTCTTATGACCGGATGATCATATCATCATTGTTGAGTAGGACCCTAACATAATATCTCAGGCATTCTCCTGGGATATAAACTTTAGAGGCAACCATAGAAGTTCCATTCTAGAAAGTGAAATAGAAGTACTATACCCTAGTGGATCAAGACAATGCTTGATCATAGAAGTGAGAAACTCATTTCATAAGAGATACTTTAGGAAGCCAAACCTTGATCATTATCAGTTGGTGAATGATCAAAAACCCTAAGAACTTGATGTATGTGAGGATAAGTTAAACCCTACTAGAATAAGTAGATATCATTCACCACATGAAATCATAGGGAGGTAACTAGTAAGCAACTCTAGACTTATATCCCAACCTTTACTTGTGAACCACTTGGTGATCATAAGTAGAATCCTACCATATCCATACTTCATAAATTAATTAACCAAAGAAAACATTAGAGTTAAACTCCATGCTTTATATGGTGAGAAACCATATACCCAAATGACCAAAGTTAACTATAAAAAAAAACTATAACCAATGTAGTTACTTAAATGATAAATTGAGGTTAATAATAGAAGCCAATTGGTAGAAGATTAAACCAATTCCCAAATCCTTAGTAATAAGAGAAGCACATAAAATATTAAGCAAGTAACCATCTTATCATGGTTAGGGGAGATTAAACCTAGCACATGCAATATAAGGTAATACCAATTCTATAAATTAGAATTCCATCTCAACCCTAGTTTATGCATCACTATGGTGATCATAATATAAACCTAGGCCATGACTATGATTCAAACTAATTGCCATTAGGTAGATATCATTAGAACTCTAATGGTTCATTAATTAAATCCAATGCTTCAATTATAAACATAAGAAACATCTAATGCTAAGCTCCATAATTAAAAGCCCATGTAAGGTGAATAACCACTCATGTCAACCATTTGACTTAATAACTAAGAACTAACTATGAGGAGAGTAATACCTACTCTAAGTACTTCAAGGTGCTATTTAAATATAATCCTAGTGATACCTTTGAAACATGGTTATAATAAAAACTACAAAACCTTACCAAGCAAGTGCTCACATAGAAATATGTGCAAGTGACAACATTCCCAAATAAGAGGTCAAGTCCTTAGACATATTTTAGTACATGAACTCATGTCATTAAGACACTCCCTTATTAAAATTCATTAATAAGTATTACCTTGAGAATGTTTCTTGCCAAGTAATACCAACAAAATTCTATATATCACTAAGTAAGAAAACTATCACATGTAAAACAATTTAACATTCTTCAAAAATAATATTCAAATTCATGCCCATATGGATAGCTGAATTCAAATCCTAAAAATAACAATAAAACCAATGTTATAGAACCCATATTAAATTTTCTAATACATAACCAAGGTATTTGCGAGTATCTTAGGCTAATCCTTGTATTGTACAAATAAGAAATACCTGCTAATACAAAAGCATTCAAAAAAAAAATTGAATTAAAAACAGAATTCAAAAACGAGAAAATAAGAAGAAAAAGAAAAACGAGAGAAAAAAATGGAGCAGAGGCTTATCAGACCTCATCTGGCCGTGGCAGCCCGGCAGAAGCCTGCAGAGCAGCCCAACAACCGCAAGCCCAGCACGGCCCAAAACCCAGCCGTACCCCTTCGTCCAAAATAGCGAGGACGAGTTCATCCTCATCCTCTCCATCGTGCTGGAGGCCACGGCGACGTCGTGATCGTCTTCCCCTTCGTGCTGGCACCCTCTCCGCGACCAACGACGTGACGAGGATCGTCCGAACGCCATATAAAAGCCCCGGGACGAGCTCTAGCCCCAGTTTTCTTCCTCCCCTGCTAAATTTTCTCCAACCCGAAACCATGGCCGCCTCAGTCTCCCTTACCGCCGGTGAGAGAGGCCTTCCCGAGCCAAGCTAAGCTTACCATCGTGACCGCCGTCATCGACAAGTTACGCCCACGGGAGGAATTGGTCCGGGATGATCTCAGCCGGGATAATTTCACCGATTTCGTCCGCAGCACCTCGCCGGAATCCATGGCCGTGTCATCGACTCTGACAACCCCGCGCATCACCAAGCATACCCACAGGTTCCTGGTGAGCTTGCGCTTCGCCTGAGCCTATTATTGCATCCTATATCCGCCTGTAGCAAGTTCTTGCATCTTGGCCGGAGTTCACCGCCGCGGCATGTGCTCGCCGGAGCTACTCCGGTGACCATTCGTCTGGGGCACCGCCTACAAATTGTTCAGCGTGTAGTGCTGCGTCTAGCTCGCCCATTCGTCCATGTCCTACCGGCCGGAATCGCCGTCGCCGGCAACAACTGCCTCGCCGGCAGTGTGCTCCTGTGCCTCGTCAGTAGATGGACTTGGTCCACGCCTGCGTGGCAGCTGGCGTGGCCTAAGGCCCACCGGTCAGCCACCGGGTGTAGACCAGTTCGGGTGTGTTTAGTATTTCGGTTTAATTTCAAATTACAGAAAATACCTGAAATTTTGAAAAAATGTAGAAAATTCATAAAAGCTCAGAAAAATACAAATAAGATATCAAAATTCTTATAAAAGAAAAATCTATCCAATAAAAATATAAAATGAAATTTATATTTTTAACTACAAATTCATTAAATAAGCCTTTTCTTTAATTCTAAATTGAATTAAAATTCAATAAATAGTAAAACCTTCTAAAATAAATAAAAACCAATAAGAAAAATAAAGAAAACATTAAAGCTATTTTTCTTTATTTGTTATTTTGTTAAATCTTTATTAGAGAGATTTAAACCCTTATTAATAATTACCTTAATTATTAATTCTTGAAAATTAATAAAATCCCAAATCCAATATCATTTCTATTTCCAAGTTATTAATAACTTCAAATTTATTAATGAAGTTATTAATCCAAAAATTATAGGGTAATTAGTAAACCCTAGTTCCATAAGAAATAAAACTAGAATCTCATCATCTCATGTGAAACCTAAAACTCTAATATCATTAGGAACCCTAGCTCCATTATTACATGTAAACCCTAGTTTGCTTCTAACCTAAACCCTAGGTTAGAGCATGTGATCATGGTACCTTATTACAAACCATAGAACCATAGTAGCAACTACATACTTGTCTTGGACACATAAAATGTAGAAGACCTATCACTAATATATAGGTACCCCATGTGTTCATCCTTATCAGACTTGACTAATCAAGTGGGATCAACCAAATATAAAACCCTAGTTCCTAACCCAAAGACCACCATCCTTAGTTATCCATAATTAGCATCACACCATTGTGATGAACCCTAATAGCAACTACACCTACTATTTTGTATTACATTCCCTACTCCACTAAACCCTACTAGTGTGAGGTACATATAAACCATCCTATTTAGGAACCAACCATTCTCCACTTAGAGATCCAATGGTTAATACAAGACAACCTCAACCTTGATTGTAATACTTCTTATTATTTAAGAGGTATGTTCTTCAAAAGTTATTCTTTTGAAGAAAATAAGGAATCATCATCAATCATGCCCAATAAGACCTATAGACAATAGCCATCTAACACCAGCAAGGTAGCATCAACCTTGATAGCATCCATGTGTAATTAATTGCTTAGGATGCCTAGACATAACTCCACCTACTATTGATGAACCCAACTCTGTTGTGATCCATCTAATACTTACTCCAGAAACTAGATGAAACCATAGTCAACCATAGAACCCCACCAATCTAATTATCATACTTGTTCTTTATTCAAGAACATGTTCTTCAAAAGTTATTCTTTTGAAGTATATAATAATCAATCATTAACCATGACATATAGTGCTAAAACCAACCACTATTTATTACATGTTAGGATTACACCAAATCTTATTGTTGTGTGTTATTAATGCTATTGTTATGCTATATTGCAACACCTGTTTATGATACCAAGTAATCACACCTGAATAAGAACCTTGTTTGTGAACACTCTAAAAGTGCAACACACCTCGAACCAATCATTACAACTCACTGATCTTAAATCATCGGGGTTAGGTCACGCTTAGAGTGATTGCATCTCATTCTTATGCATTATTGCATCCTTGCCAATCTTTTAAACATCGTCCTTACCGAACGATGATGCTATTTCAGAATTTGGAGTTATTGCGTATCGAAGACCTTGCTGCATAATCTTGCAGTCAAGAAAGGCAAGTTCATCACTTGCTCATGTCATTTGAGTATTTCTATCAAATTACTTGCAAAGTATTATGGTTATCACTATTGCATAAAAACCAAAACCACTATTTTCATAACTATGAATATGACTATGTGGTGGGCAATGGAACCATGGATTGTGTTGATATGGTGGAGGTTCCATTGCAAGGGTTTATATCCATCTAGGATTAAACAACAAATGTCGCCAGTGATTCTTGTGCCGTAATACCCGTGTTAACCATAAGATCCGGAGTGGGACGGAGTAGTCAAAAGTGTTTCCACCTCTCGTTCATCAACGAATGCGCTTTACCGTAGACACTTGTATCTGTCGGGGCAAGCGGTTGGCTGGGGAAGCCTTAAGTCCCCACGGAATAGTCCGTAGACACTTGTCGCTCGAAGTGCAAGCGGTTGGCTGGGGAAGCCTTAAGTCCCCACGGTATTGCGGTCTATGATGGGTTGCGGCTACCGGCGAAGGAGTTTGGTTCGATCCCAAACTGTCGTCGTGGTCGGGGTCCACCCGTGAGTGGGAATAATGGGACCGGCGAGGACCCAGGGTCGGGGCATGCAACAAAGGGTGGGTGTTCGAGGTAGCGGAGGAACATGATTGGATAGACCTTATACCGGGCCTCACACCATAGGAAGTGTGGACGAGCTCGCGGCTCGGTTGGCACCAAGGTTAAGATCTCTTATGGGTAAAGCAACACACCTCTGCGAGTGTAAAGAACCGTGACCTGTCACTCCTCGTTCGGGATATGGAAGCTGCGAACGCGGCCGGAAAGGAGCTCCATGAAGTTCTAGTAAACCGGTGAAGGCTGACGGACATAGTTCTTCGAATAAAAGCAACCTTTTGAAGAAATGGTTATGAAAACTTGCATTGGTATTAGACTTTCTGGTCTAATGCCGTAGCTAGTGCATTAAACACCTCTTTCCTATAATGAACTTGTTGAGTACGCTCGTACTCATCCCACTCTTAAATCCCCGCTTAGATATGGAGGCATCGAAGGAGGATCTACGGTGCAACTCGAAGACGAGAGGGATCAACAAATACTTCAAGGGACGAGGAACCCGACGGAAGAGTCAAACACTACCTCCAACAAGGATCAAACCTAGCTTAGCAATAGAAAGGAACTAGTTTCCTAAACCTAGCTCCTATTTAGCTAGAATCTATTCACAGCCTCTAGAGTTAGTCAAATACTCTACAAATAGAGTTCGTGATAGGATTAGACTACGAGTCGTTCTTCTGGAGTTTATTTGCAGATTTACCTCATTGTAAAGTAGGAGGCTGTGATGATCTTATGTAACAGAGTCAATGTTGTAATTCTATAGACATGCCTTGGACCCGCATATGTTTCTGTTGTACCACTCTGAGCGATATAATACCCGTGGAACTGTGTTTCATTGGTGTTATATCAGACTTGCATACTACACCATGCAGTGGTATGCCGGGTCACCACAGGATGTCAATCTCACCGGCTTGCTGTAACAAAGGATTAGATGTATAGTGTGGATGATGATTGTTTGCAGAAAACAGTAGAACAAGTATTGCAGTAGATTGTATTCGATTAAAAGAATGGACCGGGGTCCACGGTTCACTAGAGGCGTCTCTCCGATAAGAATAAGCATGTTGGGTGAACAAATTACAGTTGGGCAATTGACAAATAAAGAGGGCATGACCATGCACATACATGATATGATGAGTATAGTGAGATTTAATTGGGCATTACGACAAAGTACATAGACCGCTATCCGAGCATGCATCTATGCCTAAAAAGTCCACCTTCGGGTTATCATCCGAACCCCTTCCGGTATTAAGTTGCAAACAACGGACAATTGCATTAAGTATGGTGCGTAATGTAATCAACAACTACATCCTTAGACATAGCATCGATGTTTTATCCCTAGTGGCAACAGCACATCCACAACCTTAGAACTTTCTGTCACTATCCCAGATTTAATGGAGGCATGAACCCACTATCGAGCATAAATACTCCCTCTTGGAGTTACTAGCAAAAACTTGGCCAGAGCCCCTACTAATAACGGAGAGCATGCAAGATCATCAACAACACATAGATAATAGATTGATAATCAACATAACATAGTATTCTCTATCCATCGGATCCCAACAAACACAACATGTAGCATTACACATAGATGATCTTGATCATGTTAGGCCGCTCACAAGACCCGACAATGAAGCACAATTAGGAGAAGACGACCATCTAGCTACTGCTATGGACCCATAGTCCAGGGGTGAACTACTCACTCATCACTCCGGAGGCGACCATGGCGGTGAAGAGTCCTCCGGGAGATGATTCCCCTCTCCGGCGGGGGTGCCGGAGGCGATCTCTGAATCCCCCGAGATGGGATTGGCGGCGGCGGCGTCTCTGGAAGGTTTTCCGTATCGTGGCTCTCGGTACTGGGGGTTTCGCGACGAAGACCTTAAGTAGGCGGAAGGGCAGGTCAGGAGGCGTCATGGGGGCCCCACACAACAGGGCCGCGCGGGCCCCCTTGGGCCGCGCCGCCCTAGTGTGGCGGCGCCCCGTGGCCCCACTTCGTCTCTCCCTCGGACTTCTGGAAGCTTCGTGGCAAAATAGGCCCCTAGGCGTTGATTTCGTCCAATTCCGAGAATATTTCCTTACTAGGATTTCTAAACCAAAAACAGCGAACAATGACAGCGGCTCTTCGGCATCTTGTTAATAGGTTAGTGCCGGAAAATGCATAAATATGACATAAAGTATGCATAAAACATGTAGATATCATCAATAATGTGGCATGGAACATAAGAAATTATCGATACGTCGGAGACGTATCAGCATCCCCAAGCTTAGTTCCTGCTCGTCCCGAGTAGGTAAACGATAACAAAGATAATTTCGGAGTGACATGCCATCATAATCTTGATCATACTATTGTAAGCACATGTAATGAATGCAGCGATCAAAACAATGGTAAATGACATGAGTAAACAAATGAATCATATAGCAAAGACTTTTCATGAATAGTACTTTCAAGACAAGCATCAATAAGTCTTGCATAAGAGTTAACTCATAAAGCAATAATTCAAAGTATAGGTATCGAAGCAACACAAAGGAAGATTAAGTTTCAGCGGTTGCTTTCAACTTGTAACATGTATATCTCATGGATATTGTCAATGTAAAGTAATATAACAAGTGCAATATGCAAGTATGTAGGAATCAATGCACAGTTCACACAAGTGTTTGCTTCTTGAGGTGAAGAGAAATAGGTGAACTGACTCAACATAAAAGTAAAAGAAAGGCCCTTCGCAGAGGGAAGCATTGATTGCTATATTTATGCTAGAGCTTTGGTTTTGAAAACAAGAAACAATTTTGTCAACGGTAGTAATAAAGCATATGTGTTATGTAAATTATATCCTACAAGTTGCAAGCCTCATGCATAGTATACTAATAGTGCCCGCACCTTGTCATAATTAGCGCGGATTACCTGGATTATCACCGCAATACATATGTTTTAACCAAGTGTCACAAAGGGGTACCTCTATGCCGCCTGTACAAAGGTCTAAGGAGAAAGCACGCATTGGATTTCTTGCTTTTGATTATTCTCAACTTAGACATCCATACCGGGACAACATAGACAACAGATAATGGACTCCTCTTTAATGCTTAAGCATTCAACAACAATTAATTTTCTCATATGAGATTGAGGATATTTGTCCAAAACTGAAACTTCCACCATGGATCATGGCTTTAGTTAGCGGCCCAATGTTCTTCTCTAACAGTATGCATGCTCAAACCATTGAACTCATGGTAAATCGCCCTTACTTCAGACAAGACGGACATGCATAGCAACTCACATGATATTCAACAAAGAGTAGTTGATGGCGTCCCCAGGAACATGGTTATCGCACAACAAGCAACTTAATAAGAGATAAAATGCATAAGTACATATTAAATACCACAATAGTTTTTAGGCTATTTGTCCCATGAGTTATATATTGCAAAGGTGAAGGATAGAAATTTAAAGGTAGCACTCAAGCAATTTACTTTGGAATGGCAGAGAAATACCATGTAGTAGGTAGGTATGGTGGACACAAATGGCATAGTGGTTGGCTCAAGGATTTTGGATGCATGAGAAGTATTCCCTCTCGATACAAGGCTTAGGCTAGCAAGGTTATTTGAAACAAACACAAGTATGAAGCGGTACAGACAAAACTCACATAAAAGACATATTGTAAACATTATAAGACTCTACACCGTCTACCTTGTTGTTCAAACTCTTACTAGAAATTATCTAGACCTTAGAGAGACCAATTATGCAAACCAAATTTTAGCAAGCTCTATGTATTTCTTCATTAATAAGTGCAAAGTATATGATGCAAGAGCTAATTAGACGACATTCCACCGAGAGGGCCCAGAGTATATCTATCCGTCATTGGGATGGACAAATCCCACTGTTGATCCATATGCCTCAACTCATACTTTCCGAATACCTAATCCCACCTTTATAACCACCCATTTACGCAGTGGCGTTTGATGTAATCAAAGTACCCTTCCGGCATAAGTGATTTATATGATCTAATGGTTGAAAGGACTAGGTAACTATATATCGAAAGCTTATAGCAAATGAACTTAATGACGTGATCTTATGCTACTCTTAATTGGGTGTGTCCATTACATCATTCATCAATGACATAACCTTGTTATTAATAACATCCAATGTTCATGATCACGAAACCATGATCATCTATTAATCAACAAGCTAGTTATATAAGAGGCTTACTAGGGACTCCTTGTTGTTCACATAACGCACATGTATCAATGTTTCGGTTAATACAATTATAGCATGGTATGTAAACATTATCATAAACACAAAGATATATTATGATAACCATTTTATTATTGCCTCTTGGGCATATCTCCAACATGATCAACTACTCTGAATGGCACACTGAAAGGACTCCTCAATGTAAGAAGGTAAATTCTGTTGAAGAAACCTCTTCCTTGAGTGATAAGATTGATGTTATTATGTCTATGCTTGTTAATGGTAAATCTCATGTTGATCCTAATAATGTTCCTTTAGCTTCATTGGTTGCTCAAGAAGAACATGTTGATGTGAACTTCATTAAAAATAATAATTTCAACAACAATGCTTATAGGAATAATTTTGGTAACAACTATAGGCCATATCCTTCTAACGGTGGTAATTCTTATGGTAATTCTTACAACAATAGTAGGAGTGTACCCTCTGATCTTGAAGTCATGCTTAAAGAATTTATTAGTACACAAACTTGCTTTTAACAAATCTGTTGAGGAAAAGTTTGGTAAAATTGATGTTCTTGCTTCTAAGGTTGATAGTCTTGCTCTTGATGTTGATCTTTTGAAACTGAAAGTTATGCCTAATGAAGTTAAAGATATTAAGTCATTTGCTACAGCAAATGCTATCCAAGTTCGAGTTAATGACAGTATTAGAATGATGGCTGAATTGCATGCTAGGTGGGAAAGAGAAGAAAAACTTGCTAAAGAGAATAATATAGCTAGAGTTTGGACTATTACCACCACTAGTAATGTTGATGCTTCACATGTTGCTAAACCTCCTACTATCAATGGTAAAATAATTGGTATTGGCAATGTTTCTACTTCTACAACAAAGCGTGCAAAATTGCTTGAAACTGCTGAAACTGTTTGTGATAAAAGTGCTGAAAATTTTCAAAGTGTTGGGGACAATGGTCCCATTGCTTTAGATCATAATGGTTTTGATTTTGATAATTGTCATATTTCTGAAGTTATTAAGTTCTTGCAAAAACTTGCTAGAAGTCCTAATGCTAGTGCTATAAACTTGGCCTTTACAAAACATATTACAAATGCTCTCATTAAAGTTAGGGAAGAGGAATTAAAATGGAGGTTGATGTCTACGCACGCTTCTGTTCATGTAGACAGTGTTGGGCCTCCAAGAGCAAAGGTTTGTAGAGCAGCAGCAAGTTTCCCTTAAGTGAATCACCCAAGGTTTATCGAACTCAGGGAGGTAGAGGTCAAAGATATCCCTCTCAAGCAACCCTGCAATTAAGATGCAAGAAGTCTCTTGTGTCCCCAACACACCTAATACACTTGTCAGATGTATAGGTGCACTAGTTCGGCGAAGAGATAGTGAAATACAAGTAATATGGATGATTATAAGTAGTAATTGCAATCTGAAATAAAAAATGGCAGAAAGCGAACATGTAGCAGAACTTGTTGGAAACGGTGTTTCAATGCTTAGAAACAAGGCCTAGGGATCATACTTTCACTAGTGGACACTCTCAACAATGATCACATAATTGACTAAATAAATGATACTCTCAAAGACTCTCTTGTTGGATAACAAACACCATTCATTGTGTAGGGCTGCAAAAGCACACCTCAAGCCGGAGTAAACAAGCTCCACAACGTCATAAAGGAATCACACACGATGTGCACACTGTCACCATAACACCGTGGAGAGTGACTCCGAAGTTCATATTAAAGTAACCTCTAGAATGCATAATAAACAAGAGTAACATCTACATATTCAACTAGATTACAAAGCTCATGATCACATAAAGATCACACCATGGGAGAGAGAAATGAACCACATAGCTACCGGTAGAGCCCTCAGCCTCAGGGGAGAACTACTCCCTCCTCATCATGGGAGTCAGCAACGGCGATGAAGATGGCGACGGAGTCAATGGAGATGGATTCCGGGGGCACTTCCCCGTCCCGGCGGCGTGCCGGAACAGAGATTCTGTCCCCCGAAACTTGTCTTCGCAATGGCGGCGGCTACGTAACTTTTCGTGGAATATGACTGGATTCTTTAGGGTTTTCGCATCTGGGGCAATATATAGGCGAAGGGGCAGCATCGGTGGAGTCCCGAGGGGCCCACCCCACATGGCGGCGTGGCCAGGGGTGGGGCCGCGCCCCCTATGGTGTGGGAGCCCCTTGGCCCCCCTCTGGCCCCTCTCTGGCTCTCTAGGTCCGTCTCGGCAAAATATTGACTTCTGTCTTCGTGGGGTCCAATTCCGAGAATATTTCCTGTGTAGAATTTCTGAAACCAAAAACATCAGAAAATAGGAACTGGCACTTTGGCATCTTGTTAATAGGTTAGTGCCGGAAAATGCATAAAAATGATATAAAGTGTATATAAAACATGTAGCAATTGGTATAATATAAGCATGGAACATCAGAAATTATAGATACGTTGGAGACGTATCAAGCATCCCCAAGCTTAGTTCCTACTCGCCCTCGAGTAGGTAAACGATAAAACGAATAATTTCTGAAGTGACATGCTACCAACATAATCTTGATCAATACTATTGTAAAGCATATGAGATGAATGAAGTGACTCAAAGCAATGGTCTATAGTTTGTTAACAAATATATAATGACTAAACAACTGAATCATATAGCAAAGACTTTTCATGAATAGTACTTTCAAGACAAGCATCAAAAAGTCTTGCATACGAGTTAACTCATAAAGCAATAGATTCTTAATAAAAGGTTTTGAAGCAACACAAAGGAAGATTTAAGTTTCAGCAATTGCTTTCAACTTTTAACATGTATATCTCATGGATAATTGTCAACACAAAGTAATATGATGAGTGCAATAAGCAAGTATGTAAAAATCAATGCACACAATTGACACAAGTGTTTGCTTCTAAGATAGAAGGAAGTAGGTAAACTGACTCAACATAAAGTAAAAGAAAGGCCCTTCGCAGAGGGAAGCAGAGATTAAATCATGTGCTAGAGCTTTTCGAGTTTTGAAATCATAAAGAGAGCATAAAAGTAAAGTTTTGAGAGGTGTTTGTTGTTGTCAACGAATGGTAGTGGGAACTCTAACCCTCTAGTCAAACATACTTTCAAAGAGCGGCTCCCATGAAGGACGTTATCTCTACCAGCAAGGTAGATCATCCCTCTTCTCTTTTGTTTACACATGTTCTTTAGTTTTATTTAGGGATGACACTCCTCCCAACCTTTTGCTTTCACAAGCCATGGCTAACCGAATCCTCGGGTGCCTTCCAACATTTCACATACCATGGAGGAGTGTCTATTTGCAAAATTAAGTTGCTTACTGATGAATCATGGCAAAATATGTGAAGAGAATTATTAATGAAAGTTAATTAATTGGGGCTGGGAACCCTGTTGCTAGCTTTTTTTGCAAAATTATTGGATAAGCGGATGTGCCACTAGTCCATTGGTGAAAGTCTGCCCAACAAGATTGAAAGATAAAACACCAAATACTTCCTCATGAGCTATAAAACATTGACACAAATAAGGAGTAATAAAGTTTTGAATTGTTTAAAGGTAGCACATGAAGTATTTACTTGGAATGGCGAGAAAAATACCACATAGTAGGTAGTTATGGTGGACACAAATGGCATAGGTTTTGGCTCAAGGTTTTGGATGCACGAGAAGCATTCCCTCTCGGTACAAGGCTTTGGCTAGCAAGGTTGTTTGAAGCAATCTCAAGTATAAACCGAGTACAGACAAAACTTACATAAGAACATATTGCAAGCATTATAAGACTCTACACTGTCTTCCTTGTTGCTCAAACACTTTTACCGAGAAAATATCTAGACCTTAGAGAGACCAATCATGCAAACCAAATTTCAACAAGCTCTACGGTAGTTCTCCACTAATAGGTTTAAACTACATGATGCAAGAGCTTAAACATGATCTACTTGAGAGCTCAAAACAATTGCCAAGTATCAAATTATTCAAGACAATATACCAACTACCACATGAAGCATTTTCTGTTTCCAACCAAATAGCAATAAATGCAGCGGCTTTCAGCTTTTGCCATGAACATTAAAAGTAAAACGAAGAACACCAGTGTTCAAATGAAAAAGCGGAGCGTGTCTCTCTCCCACACAAGGATGTTAAGATCCGATTTATTCAGAGAATGAAAATAACAAAATGAAAATAAAAGCACACAGACGCTCCAAGTAAAGCACATAAGATGTGTGATACGTCTCCAACGTATCCATAATTTCTGTCGTTCCATGCTTGTTTTATGACAATACTTACATGTTTTGCTTGCACTTTATAATGTTTTTATGCATTTTCCGGAACTAACCTATTAACAAGATGCCACAGTGCCAGTTCCTGTTTTCTGCTGTTTTTGGTTCCAGAAAGGCTGTTCGGGCAATATTCTTGGAATTGGACGAAATCAACGCCAAACATCCTATTTTTCCCGGAAGCATCCAGAACACCGAAGAAGAGTCGGAGAAGAGCCAGGGGGCCACCAGGAGGGTGGGCCGCGTGGGCCATGCCCAGGCTGCGCCCCCCTATGGGGAGGCCACCCTGTCGACCCTCATGCGCCGCCTCTTCGCCTATATAACCCCTTTCGAACTAAAAACGCAGTACCAATTGACGAAACTCCAGAAAGACTCCAGGGGCGCCGCCGCCATCGCGAAACTCCAATTCGGGGGACAGAAGTCTCTGTTCCGGCACCCTGCCGGGACGGGGAAGTGCCCCCGGAAGCCATCTCCATCGACGCCACCGCCTCCATCATGCTCCGTGAGTAGTTCCCCCAAGGACTACGGGTTCTAGCGATAGCTAGTTGGTATTCTCTCCTCCATGTACTTCAATACAATGATCTCATGAGCTGCCTTACATGATTGAGATCCATCCGATGTAATCGGTGTTGTGTTTGTTGGGATCCGATGGATGATACATTATGATTAGTCTATCTATAAATTTTGTGAAGTTATTGTTGCTGCAATCTTGTTATGCTTAATGCTTGTCACTAGGGCCCGAGTGGCATGATCTTAGATTTAAGCTCTATATTTATTGCTTAGATTGTATCTACAAGTTGTATGCACATGTCACTGTCCGGAACCAAAGGCCCCGAAGTGACAAGAATCGGGACAACCGGAGGGGATGGCGGTGATGTGAGGGACACATGTTTTCACGGAGTGTTAATGCTTTGCTCCGACACTCTATTAAAAGGAGTACCTTAATATCCAGTAGTTTCCCTTGAGGCCCGGCTGCCACCGGCTGGTAGGACAAAAGATGTTGTGCAAGTTTCTCATTGCGAGCACGTACGACTATAATTGGAAAACATGCCTACATAATTAATAATCTGGATGTTCTATCTTAATGCTTTGATTCCTATCAATTGCCCAACTGTAATTTGTTCACCCAACACTTGTCACTTATTGGAGAGTTACCACTAGTGTAGATCGCTGGGAACCCCGGTCCATCTCTCATCATCATATAATAGTTCTATATGTCATTGGAAGCAGTATCAACTATTTTCCGGTGCCATTGCTCCTGTGTTACTGCTGCTGTGTTACTATTACTATTGCTCTCATATTACTGCTGCTTTCACATCACCCCTGTTACTAGTGCTTTTCTAGGTGCAGCTGAATTGATAACTCAGTTGTTAAGGCTTATAAGTATTCTTTACCTCCCCTTGTGTCGAATCAATAAATTTGGGTTTTACTTCCCTCGAAGACTATCGCGATCCCCTATACTTGTGGGTCATCAAGACCGTTTTCTGGCGCCGTTGCCGGGGAGGAAAGGTAAAAGGCACTCATACTTCGGTTCCAGGTAACAGTACTTTTCTGGCGCCATTGTGTGCGTGCTCGAAGCTATTTCCTTTAGATCCTGCAATTGCATCTTTTTGTTTCTTGTTTACACTAGTTAGGCATAATGGAAAACAACAAAAATATGAGAGATCTTTATGAACTTTATCTTGAATTAGGACATGATGTGTTTGAAGAGAGATTTAAAAAACCCATGGAACTTTATATGCATGCTAATGGGTATGTTATTAATATGAATGCTTTGAACACTATTGTTGCTAATGCTATGGAAAATTCTAAGCTTGGGGAAGCTGGTTTCGATGAGCATGATCTTTTTAGTCCCCCGGGCATGGAGGAGAAAATTTACTTTGATGATACTTTGCCTCCTATTTATGATGATTATAATAATATTAGCCTTTTGGTGCCGCCTGTTATGGAGGATAAATTTGATTATGATTACAATATGCCTCCTATATTTGATGATGAGAATAATAATGATAGCTACTTTGTTGAATTTACTCCCACTACAACTAATAAAATTGATTATGCTATTGTGGAGAGTAATAATTTTATGCATGAGACTCATGATAAGAATGCTTATATTGTTGAGTTTGCTCATGATGCTACTGAAAGTTATTATGAGAGAGGAAAATATGGTTGTAAAATTTTTTATGTTACTAAAACACCTCTCTATGTGCTGAAATTTTTGAAGCTACACTTGTTCTATCTTCCTATGCTTGTCACTTTACTCTTCATGAACTTGTTCATTTACAAGATTCCTATGCATAGGAAGCATGTTAGACTTAAATGTGTTTTGAATTTGCCTCTTGATGCTCTCTTTTTCTTCAAATACTATTTCTTGCGAGTGCATCATTAAAACTGCTGAGCCCATCTTAATGGCTATAAAGAAAGAACTTCTTGGGAGATAACCCATGTGTTTATTTTGCTACAGTAACTTTGTTTTATATTTGAGTCTTGGAAGTTGTTACTACTTTAGCAACCTCTCCTTATCTTATTTTGTTGCATTGTTGTGCCAAGTAAAGTCGTTGATAGTAAGGTTCATACTAGATTTGGATTACTGCGCAGAAACAGATTTCTTTGCTGTCACGAATCTGGGAAAAATTCTCCGTAGGTAACTCAGAAAATTATGCCAATTTACGTGAGTGATCCTCAGATATGTACGCAACTTTAATTCAATTTGAGCATTTTCATTTGAGCAAGTCTGGTGCCTCAATAAAATTCGTCTTTACGGACTATTCTGTTTTGACAGATTCTGCCTTTTATTTCGCATTGCCTCTTTTGCTATGTGGGATGGATTTCTTTGTTCCATTGACTTCCAGTAGCTTTAAGCAATGTCCAGAAGTGTTAAGAATGATTGTGTCACCTCTGAACATGTGAATTTTTGATTATGCACTAACCCTCTAGTGAGTTGTTTTGAGTTTGGTGTGGAGGAAGTTTTCAAGGGTCAAGAGAGGAGGATGATATACTACGATCAAGAAGAGTGAAAAGTCTAAGCTTGGGGATGCCCCGGTGGTTCACCCCTGCATATTTCAAGAAGACTCAAGCGTCTAAGCTTGGGTATGCCCAAGGCATCCCCTTCTTCATCGACAAATTATCAGGTTCCTTCTCTTGAAACTATATTTTTATTCGGTCACATCTTATGTACTTTACTTGGAGCGTCTGTTTGTATGTTTCTTGTTTTTGTTTTTGTTTGAATAAATGCTTGTGTGGGAGAGAGACACGCTCCGCTGGTTCATAGGAACACATGTGTTCTTAGCCTTTAATTTTCATGGCAAAGGTTGAAACTGCTTCGTTAATTGTTATATGGTTGGAAACGGAAAATGCTACATGTAGTAATTGGTATGATGTCTTGAATAACTTGATACTTGGCAATTGTTGTGCTCATGTTTAAGCTCTTGCATCATATACTTTGCACCTATTAATGATGAAATACATAGAGCTTTCTAAAATTTGGTTTGCATAATTGGTCTCTCTAAGGTCTAGATAATTTCTAGTATTGAGTTTGAACAACAAGGAAGACGGTGTAGAGTCTTATAATGTTTACAATATGTCTTTTATGTGAGTTTTGCTGCACCGTTTCATCCTTGTGTTTGTTTCAAATAACCTTGCTAGCCTAAGCCTTGTATCGAGAGGGAATACTTCTCATGCATCCAAAATCCTTGAGCCAACCACTATGCCATTTGCGTCCACCATACCTACCTACTACATGGTATTTCTCCGCCATTCCAAAGTAAATTGCTTGAGTGCTACCTTTAAACAATTCAAAACTTATCACCTCTGATTTGTGTCAATGTTTTATAGCTCATGAGGAAGTACGTGGTGTTTATCTTTCAATCTTGTTGGGCAACTTTCACCAATGGACTAGTGGCTTCATCCGCTTATCCAATAATTTTGCAAAAAGAGCTGGCAATGGGATTCCCAGTCCCAAATTAATTAATAAAAATAGACACTCCTCCATGGTATGTGATTGTTGGACGGCACCCGAAGGATTTGGTTAGCCATGGCTTGAGAAAGCAAAGGTGGGGAGGAGTGTCATCATAATAAAACTAAAATAAAAAGGCACTCCTTCATGGTATGAGATTGTTGGCAGGCACCCGAGGATTCGGTTAGCCATGGTTTGTGAAAGAAAGGTTGGAAGGAGTGCCACACAAAAATAAAATAAAATGGGAGCCGCTCTTTGAAGGTTTGCCTGGCAAGGGGGTTAGAGTGCCCACTACCATTCGTTGACAACAACAAACACCTCTCAAAACTTTACTTTTATGCTCTCTACATGTTTTCAAAACCAAAGCTCTAGCACAAATATAGCAATCGATGCTTTCCTCTATGAAGGACCATTCTTTTACTTTTATTGTTGAGTCAGTTCACCTATCTCTCTCCACCTCAAGAAGCAAACACTTGTGTGAACTGTGCATTGATTCCTACATACTTGCATATTGCACTTATTATATTACTTTACATTGACAATATCCATGAGATATACATGTTATAAGTTGAAAGCAACCGCTGAAACTTCATCTTCCTTTATGTTGCTTCAATACCTTTACTTTGATTTATTGCTTTATGAGTTAACTCTTAAGCAAGACTTATTGATGCTTGTCTTGAAGTACTATTCATGAAAAGTCTTTGCTATATGATTCATTTGTTTACTCATGTCATTTACATTGTCTTGAGTCACTTCATTCATTTCATATGCTTTGTAATAGTATGATCAAGGTTATGTAGGTAGCATGTCACTACAGAAATTATTCTTTTTATCGTTTACCTGCTCGGGACGAGCGAGAACTAAGCTTAGGGATGCCGATACGTCTCCAACCTATCCATAATTTCTGACGTTCCATGCTTGTTTTATGACAATACTTACATGTTTTGCTTGCACTTTATAATGTTTTTATGCGTTTTCCGGAACTAACCTATTAACAAGATGCCACAGTGCAGTTCCTGTTTTCTGCTGTTTTTGGTTCCAGAAAGGCTGTTCGGGCAATATTCTCGGAATTGGACGAAATCAATGCCAAACATCCTATTTTTCCCGGAAGCATCCAGAACACCGAAGAAGAGTCGGAGGAGAGCCAGGGGGCCACCAGGAGGGTGGGCCGCGCGGGCCATGCCCAGGCCGCGCCCCCCTATGGGGAGGCCACCCTGTCGACCCTCCTGCGCCGCCTCTTCGCCTATATAACCCCTTTCGACCTAAAAACGCAGTACCAATTGACGAAACTCCAGAAAGACTCCAGGGGCGCCGCCGCCATCGCGAAACTCCAATTCGGGGGACGAAGTCTCCGTTCCGGCACCTGCCGGGACGGGGAAGTGCCCCCGGAAGCCATCTCCATCGACGCCACCGCCTCCATCATGCTCCGTGAGTAGTTCCCCCATGGACTACGGGTTCTAGCAGTAGCTGGTTGGTATTCTCTCCTCCATGTACTTCAATACAATGATCTCATGAGCTACCTTACATGATTGAGATCCATCTGATGTAATCGGTGTTGTGTTTGTTGGGATCCGATGGATGATACATTATGATTAGTCTATCTATAAAGTTTGTGAAGTTATTGTTGCTGCAATGTCACTGTCCGGAACCAAAGGCCCCGAAGTGACAAGAATCGGGACAACCGGAGGGGATGGCGGTGATGTGAGGGACACATGTTTTCACGGAGTGTTAATGCTTTGCTCCGGTACTCTATTAAAAGGAGTACCTTAATATCCAGTAGTTTCCCTTGAGGCCCGGCTGCCACCGGCTGGTAGGACAAAAGATGTTGTGCAAGTTTCTCATTGCGAGCACGTACGACTATAATTGTAAAACATGCCTACATAATTAATAATCTGGATGTTCTATCTTAATGCTTTGATTCCTATCAATTGCCCAACTGTAATTTGTTCACCCAACACTTGTCACTTATTGGAGAGTTACCACTAGTGTAGATCGCTGGGAACCCCGGTCCATCTCTCATCATCATATAATAGTTCTATATGTCATTGGAAGTAGTATCAACTATTTTCCGGTGCCATTGCTCCTGTGTTACTGCTGCTGTGTTACTATTACTATTGCTCTCATATTACTGCTGCTTTCACATCACCCCTGTTACTAGTGCTTTTCCAGGTGGAGCTGAATTGACAACTCAGTTGTTAAGGCTTATAAGTATTCTTTACCTCCCCTTGTGTCGAATCAATAAATTTTGGTTTTACTTCCCTCGAAGACTATCGCGATCCCCTATACTTGTGGGTCATCAATGTGACGGAATTAAAATATAGTTTCACTAGAGGTGACCTGATAAGTTATTGATGAAGAAGGGGATGCCTTGGGCATCCCCAAGCTTAGACGCTTGAGTCTTCTCGAAATATGCAGGGATGAACCATGGGGGCATCCCCAAGCTTAGACTTTTCACTCTTCTTGATCATATTATTGTTGGCCACCAAAACCCACCGGCGAGTAGCGACGGGCAACACGTAGAGCCGGGAGGCTCCCAGAACTGCGGTTGGCCCTGGTCCCTCGAGCGACGGCCCGCAAAGCTCCGGCACGCACGTCCGATGCTGGTGCAAGGGCGTGCCACCCGACCTATACCTGGTCGGGAAGGTGATGGATTGCTTCGCTTAGTTCCTGCATGGCATACACGTAAACATTAAATACGAGCCTCGATCGGCTCTCAGGTTGTCCTGTGAATCGGCTCAAGGAGCCGATCCACCCATGATTCGTATGAAGTCTACGATAACATGGTGGTCCTGCTTGATCAATATTAAGCTAAAACGACCTACGACGATTTAGGGTTTTCACCACATAATCGGAACATCCTACACGTGACTGAGCCTGGCAGCCACGCAAGATGATAATAAGCCAACCCTAGATAAGGCCTAAAAACCAACATGGAGTTGATTCCCGGAACATCTTCTCTAGGGCTAACAAACTACACCCTACGTACTACTGGATCCTTCAACCCGTTTGCAAGGCCTAACTATGTAGATATTAAACTAATCCTTGAAGAACAAGGAGCAATCGTAACGGATCGGATCTACTAAACAATGACTAAGCAAGGTGCCACCCTTGCACCTCAGATCGGTACAAGGGTGGCTAGATATCTAGAGGCAGCATGGCTAAGCAAATACATCAAGAAAGTACTGATGCTAACCCTAACATATCTATGATAACTACGTTGCTCGCCATCAACAAGGCTTCGAGCACGAGCAACGCACGAACAATGAATAAACCCGATCATCGCCTAGATCGCGAGATGCGATCTAGGCAGCATGTCGCTTGCTGCCGGAAGAAACCCTCGAAACAAGGGGTGGCGATGCGCCTAGATTGATTTGTTGTGAACGTGATCGTCCTCCTTCTCAATAACCCTAGATACATATTTATAGTCCGTAGACTTTCTAACGTGGGAATAATCCCAACCGTGCACGAGCCAAACTCCTTTAATCCTAACCGACACGTATCCTACTATATTTACAGATACACGGGCAACTTAGCCCAAACTCTTGCACAAGGCCGATTCATGCATATTTTCCGTGTATATTCTCCAAGCCCATCTTAATCACGGCCCACCTCTGATCCGGTTAAATTCTGGTGATAACACATGCCCCCCTGGTTTTGGTAATGATAATTCCAAAACCACTCTGTTTTTTCTTCGTCGGGTCATGTCGTGGCAGAGCAGAACTGTCACAGTATCCTTCATCATGATGTCTTGCCTTCTCGACTTCTCTGCAAGATTTGATAGTGTTTTGGCATCGCCTCCTCGAAAACTGCTACGGCATTAAATTTCCACTATATCCTCTTTATTTAACCGCATCGAACAGTTCACCTCTTCATCCCCTCGCTCTGTTTTAGCCATCGGCACCAAAAAAAACCCTCTTTCCCTGTAGCAATGTCTTCTTCTTCCTCCGCCTCATCGGGCCTCTCTTTTCAATCCTCCTTCTCCAGCGACGACCTTCCCCCAGCCGCCGTCGGGTCGGACGACGACCTGTCAATGACCGACGGGGAGGTGGACCTCTGGTTCCTGATCGACGGGGAACTGGAGAGCGAGAGCGAGGATGACCTCCACTCCTGGGCAAGCTTTACCTCTTCTGACGAGGAGGAGGAAGAGGAGGCAGAGGAGGAAGAGGAGGAAGAAGAGGGAGAGGAGGAGGACGACTCCTCCTCCGCCGGATACCCGCCGGCAAAACGCTTCCGAGCTTGGTCGGAGAGTGACGACGATGATGATGACGAGGAGGAAGAAGCCCCGACCGAGGGCTGGGGTAGCAGCGACGAGGAGCCCGCCGGAAGTAGCGCCAACGGCAGCTACGACGCCGATGACAAAGCAAGTGACAGCCCTTAGAATAGGAGCTATTAGTACAGGGCTAGCAGTAGTTCTTGAGCAATCGGCTCTTCTTTTGTTCTTCCTTCCTTGAGCAATCGGCTCTTCATTGTAAAAAACCATTTTATTAATGAAGAAGTGCTTTCAATTAATCTTGCCGATAGTCAAAGTCAGTCAACTCCCAAAGAGCCGATGGCATCGCATCGGCCTTTACCATAAAACGCGAGTAAGGCCAAACCGGTTGTCTCTTCAAACGGTAACCTGCGACCTCCGTCTGAGAGAGTAAACTCGGATCCCCAAATCGCCGCTCGAACAGATCCAATCTCACGGCCACACAAATCTCAGATCTCAACCGCGCCGAACCAACTCCGCAGCGCACCCAATGGCGGAATCATCCAACGCCAACGCTATGGTCTCCGGTCTGAAGGTAATCCTTAACCGCTCCTCGACATTCGAGTAAATGTTAGGATTAACAGCAAACACCTGAATTAATGTCCCATTTCGTTATTAATTTTAGGTTTCAGACATCCTGCTGCCGCATCCTTCTCTCCCAAATTCTATGTGTCTTGGCCCCCGTTCTTCCGAGGGTCCCGCTCATTTAATTTCATGCGAGGCCAACAGGATCCCCTTTGTGAACCAGAATTTAGGTCTGACTTCCTGGGCCGACTGCTTGCGAGCCTGGCCTAATCCTCCTGAGGGTTGGGTGGCATGGTACAGTAGAGTGTCCAGAACCCATTATGCCACCTGGGAAACTATAGGGATAGCCGATGCTTTGTCATTATCATTGTCTCCTCTTGAAAAGAATGAGAACATTCTGAAAACCATCGGCTACTTCTGGTCTGATGCACTGAATTGCTTCATGTTCGGCCATGGCCCCATGACACCCACTCTGTTAGACGTGGCCATGATCACAGGCCTAGATATTGCATCCACATGCCCTTCTGCCTTTATGCTGCCAAAGGTTCCTTTCACCCTCTCCTCCAAAACAGAGTGTACAAGCTGGGGTGCCTACCTCAGACGTTATATGAAAACCAAAGGCCCTGTGACAGAGAAAGAACACACGGCCTTCCTGAACTTCTGGTTGGAGCACTTCATATTCTGTGGCCCTTCACTCACCCCAACCAAGAATTACCTTTCCCTGGCCTATGAACTCGCTAAAGGCACTCAGCTTGGCATCGGCAAACTGTTCCTTGGAGAGGTCTATCGCTCTCTCCAACTGATGTCTGTCAAACTGTTCTCCCAAAAGACAGTTAAAACAGGAGGCCCCTGGTGGTTTATTCAGCTATGGGCTCAGCTATACTTCCAAAACCAGATCCCAAACTTTCCACCTTTGGCCACCTGCACCTTCCCCAATGCTAGTGGGAAGCAGATCCGATGCACTAGCTACGGCCAAGCTCTGTACAGCCTCCCAGGCAGCAGGCTGATCCCTAAGGAAGCATCAGAGTGGTTCAGAACTTTCTTCCAAGGCTTGGACAATCCTCTGTTCTTTCCTTACACTGAATCTGAAAATTTTGAGAACCCAGTTTCCTTCAGGTTGGACAGCTTTGCCGATGACCCCAGCACTCGGCACTTGTACTCTATCATGATCCGTCCTTGCTTTCTTCCAGTTGGCATGAGTACCTCAAACAGGATCATCAAGCCTGGTTATGAGTCTTACCAGCCGGTGGTAGTAGCCCGGCAGTTTGGTCTCGGGCAAGTGTCTCCACACTTCTTTCTTCACCATTTGACAGAAAGCAGAGCTGAACTGCCTGACATCCTTACTGGCCAGAGGTGCTATTCCTTCTTTGACGCTCTGGCCATTCCAATTCCTCATAACCTTCGTTTCACCACCACTACCGATGGTTTTGAGACTTGGTGGTCCATGTGGAAGACCCATGCCTTCAGAAGAGCTCTAGGACCGTTGCTGAAGCAACTTGATGCTGAATACGATGTCCCTGCAGACCAGGTATCATTACTTATAAATTTCTTGCAATGGCTCACGATGATTGTCTGTAACCTGGCTCTATTTCCTTGCAGCAGCACGATGGCCCGGAACCCATGCAAGCCGATGGCTCCCCCTTCAAATTCCTTCCACCAGCTCCGGTGGTTCTCTTCTGCCAGAGCTCGCCACCCCTGAAGAAGGTTATGATGCAGGGTCAGCCGATTTCTCCGAAATCGGCTTCCAAGAGCAGAGCATCCTCGGGGCCAGCTGCCCCCCGAGCCTCAATCCAGGCGAGGAAAGCAGTGAGGAAAGTAGCTGCCAGGAAGACCTTGAAGCACCAAGCCCCTACTCCTGCTCAAGAAAGCCTGCACGTAAGCTGATCTATGCCTTGACTAATTTCATCTGTCCTTCTGGGCTTTTGCAACATGCTTGTATTTCTTTTACAGACCTCCACCGAGGAGAACCCCAGCGAGGAGACACAGTCTAGTCGAAGGGACTCGAGCTCAGGTGATTCCGGGAGAACCACCACACAGAGCCAGACAGACTTGCCATCGTCGGCTTCCAAGAAAAGGTCAGCTCCCGAACCTGCTGCTTCTCAAGCTCCGATCAGAACAGGGCTACGTATGAAGAGCCGATGCATCAAGAGGGCTCGCAAAGAACCGCGAGCTTCTTCACCAAGCAAAGAGGTTTCGAATGTAATTAGCTCCCTTGGTTAATATTCCATACTATCCCATCGCTACTCGGATCGGCTAACCATTTCCCTTGTAGACTGATGACACCCCTAGTGGGGACATTGAAGAGATAGTGATGTCATCCGCCACCCTGGATCTAGCAACTTCAACGATCGTGGCTGACAAGGTGGCCAACCTAGCCAAGCCCACAGCAAAGCCGATTACCACAACATCGGCTGCTCCTCCTGTCTTAGGAGAGGTACGCTCCATTCCCTTGGCTCTACCCTTTTCCTTTGCTGTGTACTAATGCTGTTCTTGTCCGTCTGTCAGGGTTGTGATCTCTCAAGCTTGCTGACATTCGACCCGGAATCCATCGAACCAGCTACTTCCAGGGCAGGTGAAGAGCCGAGACCTAGCACGACCCATGGTCAACTCCAGCGTCTCAAGACTTTTCTCTCCTCCTCAGTTGAGACCTTGGTTGAAAATCCTGAGGAAGTGAAGGGCATTCTCGAAGACATTCAGCCTCATCTCCCGGTGACACTGCAGGTGAAACTTTGGCCAGCTGTGACCCTGTCGGTCTTCAGGTCAAGGGTGCAGTTGGCTCGTCAGAGAATTAACCTTCGCCACGCCCAGCTACCGTTGAGAGCCGATATTGCAGACAAGTGTCAACGGCTCAACGAGAAAAAGGCTGCCTTGGACGCCAGGACTGACACCTCTGCGAGTCACGCCGAACTCAAGACCTTGCGTAAGGAACTGGAGGACCTTGAAGAGAGGGTCAGGGTGACCAAGCAGCTTATCCAAGACAAGGAAGCTCTTATTGCCCGCTCTAAAGAGGAAGCAAAAGGCCTCACAGCTGACCTGAAGACCGATCTGGCTGAAATTCGCGCCCCGAACGAGCTCGGTGGTGACGGGCAAAGACGAGGATGACGAGGCTGAGATCGCCGAGGTGGATCGTATCCGTGCTGACGCCCTTCATGCCCTTAACGTGTTTCTTCAGTAGAACCTTTCTTTGTAACTGATAACAACTCTGGAGTCGATGGCTATGCATCGGCTTTTATTCTGAAGTCGATGTTTGTGCATCGGCTGTGATTTGTATGTACATTTTTTTACCGGCCGATTTTTTGTATCGTATCGGCCCCCACATTTCACTGTCCATGTGTCGCACATGTTTATCCGTTTAGGTGCCCCCGAGCCGAGTCTATCAGGTAACTGCAGATATCGGCTCTGTAGTCATCTAAAGAACTGTACCTGAACATCGGCTCCGTCAGGACCAATGTCGACTTTTTCTAGCTCATCAGCCGATGTAAACCCATACCCTAGCTTTCCGTCTCCTGTTAGATCGATGCTCAACACAGGCAAAACGTATGGCGAGGATAATATGGGCCGATTGCTGGAATCGGCCCCCACTTTGATTGTATTGCTCAATGAGGGTTTACATCTTTTTCGTGCTTTACTACGACTACGTGACATGCTTGAGACAAGATCACCACTTTTTATTTTTTGGGGCCGATCGCATGGATCGGCCTTGCCACATACGTCCATAGTCTTCGCTCTTGTTACACAGTCAGGCCGGTGGATAAGACCAGCCTCACCCCATTTTTTGTCACGTCGATGCGCTCACAGTCGTCCAAAGTGACTCCAGAGAGTGGCTCTTGACCTGCCGCCTCCCAAACGTTCATGCCAGCCGTTGAGATCTCGGCTGAGTCATCTGCGTGGACGACCTCTACTTCATCTCCATCCCACTGTATTAAGCATTGATGCATCGTGGATGGAATGCCGCAGTTGGCGTGAATCCAATCTCTCCCTAGCAAGACAGCGTAGGTGCTCTTGCTATCGACAATGAAGAATGTCGTAGGGATGGTCTTCCTTCCTACGGTCAGATCCACGTTCAGAACACCTTGTGCTTCGATGCTTGGCCGTTGAAATCGCTCAATGTGACGTTGGTCTTGATCAGATCCGAGCTAGAGCGTCCCAGACGACGTAGCATGGAGTATGGCATGATGTTGCCTGCCGCTCCGGTGTCAACCAGCATCTTGTTGACAGGCTGCCCATTGATATAACCTCGTAAGTACATGGCCTTCAGGTATCTGTAACTTCTTTCTCGTGGCTTCTCAAAGATAATCGGCCGTGGGCCGCAGTCAAGTTGTGCCACAGGTGCTTCTTCGGTTCCAGGAGCACAAAACTCCGCCGGAAGAATGAACACCATGTTTGTGCCAGCCGATGTCTCATCATCGGCTTTCTTCTGTTTGGGGCGCCACTCTTTCTTCTGTGGTCGACCCTCCTCGTCCGCAGTTCGCTGAATTTTCGCGGCTAGATCAGGCCGCGCTTTCCTCAACGTATGCAGGTATAACCTTTCGGCTTCCTCCAAGCAACGTAGTCGCTGAACCCTACGTTTTTGGGAGTGGCTGAGTCCATCAGGGCACCACCTTGGACGGTGGTATTTATCTTCTTCTTCTTCTTCTTCTTCTTCTTCTTCTTCTTCTTCTTCTTCTTCTTCTTCTTCGTCTTCTAACTCCTCGAGATCTTCCACCCGAGAGGACTCAGCTTGCTTGTTCCGAGATGGGAGAGGTCCTAGACGCTTGAACACTGACACGTCTCCCGTGCCCTTCTTCTTCCGTCTACATTCAGGCGCTTGCCGATTGTGGGCAATCGGCTCATTCCTGAATCCCAGCAGTGTTTGAAGAAGGGACAATCCCAGTGCATGTCCACGTCATCCTGCTCTCTAGATTTTTCCTTGGCATGGCGCTCATATCTTTCATCGCCCCGATCATGCCGACGATATTTCCTGGCGTCCCTGCTAGCCCGACGATCTCTTTCGTCGTCGTCGTTGTATCACCGGCGTTGGTCATACTGACGCTCATATTTGTTGAGGAGATGATCAGAGAGAGGTTGCTGATATCGCACATTCTTCACTTCTCCCTCTGTGATGTAGCGCTTGCCATCGTGTCGGGGCCGGTCGCGCGGAACGGCCTCCTCTTTGTCCTTGCCACGAAAGCGGCTGCCCTCGTCTCTGTCCTTACCAGGGTGGTGCACAGGCCCGACCATGTTAATGCTGAACGAGAAACCTGGCTGGCACCTCCTGAGGTAAGCGTACTCCACCATGTTAACGGCGGGGAAGGGGTGTGAGTCAACCTTCATGGCATACTGGCTGAAAATTAGACGGCCTTGTTCTATCGCCATTTGGATCTGCTGACGCCACACCCTGCAGTCGTTGGTGGTATGGGTGAACGTGTTATGCCACTTGCAATATGGCTTTCCGTTCAGCTCTTGCGTCGTAGGGATTTTATGGCCTTCGGGTAGCTTCAGCTGCTTCTCCTTGAGTAAGAGGTCGAAAATCTGCTCAGCTTTGCTTACGTCGAAGTCAAACCCTCTTGGAGGACCTTGTGGCTTAACCCACTTGCAGGACACGGGGCTTGCCCCCGAGCCCATTCAGCCTATCGCTACCTCCCGATCTCCCCGCAGTCTTCTTCCTTCTGTCTCAACCAGGACTACCGCGCGCTTGAACTTGTCCTCGGTACAACTCGGGTGGCGCCGTTCATATAGTGACAGCTTCGAACCATATGCGCCGGTGAAGCGTACTCGCTTGGGAAGCCATATCCTTGATCGGCGATGCGAGACCCACCACCGCGCACTCGATCGCTTCTTTTTCAATCAAACGAGCCGAATAGCATCGGTTCTCGATGGTCCCGAAGCGCCGGATGTATTCCGACACTCGTTTCTCCGCGCTTCGCCGTACTTGTGCTAGATCGGCAATGCCAACCTCGGAAGCCTCTGAGTGATACTGCATGTGGAACTGCTCTTCCATCTGCTTCCAAGCCCGGATTGAATCTGGTGGCAGCGAGGTGTACCACCCGAAAGCCGATCCCGTGAGGGACTGTGCGAAGAACCTCACACGTAATGGGTCTGATGCTGAGATCGTGCCCAACTGCGCCAAATATCGGCTCACATGCTCGATTGAACTGGAGCCATCTGACCCGCTAAACTTGGAGAATTCAGGGAGCCGATATTTGGGTGGTAGTGGGATCAAATCGTACTCGTTGGGGTACGGCTTGAAATAGCCGATTGTCCTCCTTTTCGGCACCATGCCGAACTGGTCTCTCAAGATTGCACTGATCTGATCCACGGTGTTAGCTGCAGGAGTCGAGCTTTGAAGATTTGCTGGAGTAGCATACTTAGCTAGCCACGCCTGCTTCTCAAGATCTGAGCTAGCTGCAGGAGTCGAGCTTTGAAGGTTCGTTGGAGTGGCATACTTAGCTAGCCACGCCTGCTTCTCAAGATCTGATCCAGAAGCCCCTCCTGCTGTTCCGAAACCCCCGTCGTTGCGTGTCCGGCTCGTGCGTGCCCGATTCATCGCAGTCTGGCACATATGTGCACATGTATCCGTGCGGGATCTCCTTAGGCGCTTCATACAAGAACTGGTAATCACTAGGATCGCCACCGATCTTGTAGACGACGTATGCCGGTGAACTCGGCACTTCTGGTGCTGCCAGCGCGAATGGCAGCTGTGGTCGGGTCTGGAGTGGTATCTCTCCTTGGTGAGTCCCTAGAGCAGGTCCTGACGGAGAGTACTGATGCTTCATGATTTCCTGGACCACACGAAGCGCGACTCGCTCCAAGGCGTTCACCAGGCTCTCCGAATGGCGGTGTAGCGAATGAGCTACCATGTGATTAACTTCCTGACGCAGAGACCTGGTGCGTTCTTCTGAAGGAGTAGACAGATCCACTCCATCGAGCGCGCCTTCAGGTGAGAACCCTTTCCACCTGATGCCGTGTGAGCGGGTCCTCTGGAAAGAGCCGATGAGGTCGGCTTCGAAGAGAGCTTTGATATCGTCATACTTATTCTTGAGCTCCTCCGTCAGATCCTCGTACGTGACTGGATCTTCCGCCATCTCTGATGCGGATGATGATGCAGTTGATGTCGAAGACTGTCCCACCGGGCGTGCCAGAATGTGTTGGCCACCAAAACCCACCGGCGAGTAGCGACGGGCAACAGGTAGAGCCGGGAGGCTCCCAGAACTGCGGTTGGACCTAGTCCCTCGAGCGACGGACCGCAAAGCTCCGGCACGCACGTCCGATGCTGGTGCAAGGGCGTGCCACCTGACCTATACCTGGTCAGGAAGGTGATGGATTGTTTCGCTTAGTTTCCTGCATGGCATACACGTAAACATTAAATACGAGCCTCGATCGGCTCTCAGGTTGTCCTGTGAATCGGCTCAAGGAGCCGATCCACCCATGATTCGTATGAAGTCTACGATAACATGGTGGTCCTGCTTGATCAATATTAAGCTAAAACGACCTACGACGATTTAGGGTTTTCACCACATAATCGGAACATCCTACACGTGACTGAGCCTGGCAGCCACGCAAGATGATAATAAGCCAACCCTAGATAAGGCCTAAAAACCAACATGGAGTTGATTCACGGAATATCTTCTCTAGGGCTAACAAACTACACCCTACGTACTACTAGATCCTTCAACCCGTTTGCAAGGCCTAACTATGTAGATATTAAACTAATCCTTGAAGAACAAGGAGCAATCGTAACGGATCGGATCTACTAAACAATGACTAAGCAAGGTGCCACCCTTGCACCTCAGATCGGTACAAGGGTGGCTAGATATCTAGAGGCAGCATGGCTAAGCAAATACATCAAGAAAGTACTGATGCTAACCCTAACATATCTATGATAACTACGTTGCTCGCCATCAACAAGGCTTCAGCACGAGCAACGCACGAACAACGAATAAACCTGATACTGCCTAGATCGCGAGATGCGATCTAGGCAGCATGGTGCTTACCAGGAAGAAACCCTCGAAACAAGGGGTGGCGATGCGCCTAGATTGATTTGTTGTGAACGTGATCTTCCTCCTTCTCAATAACCCTAGATACATATTTATAGTCCGTAGACTTTCTAACGTGGGAATAATCCCAACCGTGCACGAGCCAAACTCCTTTAATCCTAACCGACACGTATCCTACTATATTTACAGATACACGGGCAACTTAGCCCAAACTCTTGCACAAGGCCGATTCATGCATATTTTCCGTGTATATTCTCCAAGCCCATCTTAATCACGGCCCACCTCTGATCCGGTTAAATTCTGGTGATAACAATTATATCATCCTCCTCTCTTGATCCTTGAAAACTTCCTTCACACCAAACTCAAAGCAATCTCATTAGAGGGTTAGTGCATAATCAAAAATTCACATGTTCATCAAGGACACAATTACTATTATTAGAAGGATATGGCCTATAGTTGTTACCAAAATTATTCCTATAAGCATTGTTGTTGAAATTATTATTTTTAATGAAGTTCACATCAACATGCTCTTCTTGAGCAACCAATGAAGCTAAAGGAACATTATTAGGATCAACATTAGATCTACCATTAACAAGCATAGACATAATAACATCAATCTTATCACTCAAGGAGGAGGTTTCTTCAACAGAATTTACCTTCCTACCTTGTGGAGTCCTTTCAGTGTGCCATTCAGAGTAGTTGATCATCATATCATCAAGAAGCTTTGTTGCGGCACCCAAAGTGATGGACATAAAAGTACCTCCAGCAGCTGAATCCAATAGGTTCCTCGAAGAAAAATTCAATCCTGCATAAAAGGTTTGGATGATCATCCAAGTAGTCGATCCATGGGTAGGGCAATTCTTTACCAAAGATTTCATTCTTTCCCATGCTTAGGCAACATGTTCATTATCCAATTGCTTAAAATTCATTATGCTACTTCTCAAAGATATAATTTTAGCAGGAGGATAATATCTACCAATGAAAGCATCCTTACATTTAGTCCATGAATCAATACTATTCTTAGGCAAAGATAGCAACCAATCTTTAGCTCTTCCTCTTAAGGAGAAAGGAAACAATTTCAGTTTTATAATGTCCCCATCTACATCCTTATACTTTTGCATTTCACAAAGTTCAACAAAATCATTAAGATGGGCAGCAGCATCATCAGTACTAACACCAGAAAATTGCTCTCTCATAACAAGATTTAGTAAAACAGGTTTAATTTCATAAAATTCTCGTCGTAGCAAGACAGTGGAGCAATAGGTGTGCATATGAAATCATTATTATTGGTGCTAGTGAAATCACACAACTTAGTGTTCTCAGGAGTACTCATTTTAACAATAATAAAAATAAGTAAAGCAAACTAAATTAAGTAAAGTAAAACAAGTAACTAATTTTTTTGTGTTTTTGATATAAAGAAAGCAAACAAGATAGAAAATAAAATAAAGTAAAGCAAGACAATAAACAAAGTAAAGAGATTGGGTGTGAGAGACTCCCGTTGCAGCGTGTCTTGATCTCCCCGGCAACGGCGCCAGAAAAAGATTTGCTGGCATGCAGTTGACGTGGGAGTTAGAAATCTCTGTGGTGTAATTTTCCTTCACGTCCCCGGCAACAGCGGCAGAAAAAGAGCTTGATAACGCGTGAAGCACACATCCGTTGGGAACCCCAAGAGGAAGGTGTGATGCGTACAGCAGCAAGTTTTCCCTCAGTAAGAAACCAAGGTTATCGAACCAGTAGGAGATGAAGGCCACTGAAGGTTGTTTGTGAAGGAGTGTAGTGCGGCGCAACACCAGGGATTCCGGCGCTAACGTGGAACCTGCACAACACAATCAAAATACTTTGCCCCAACTTAATAGTGAGGTTGTCAATCTCACCGGCTTGCTGTAAACAAAGGAGTAAACGTATGGTGTGGAGAATGATGTTTGTTTGCAAAGAATAGCGAGAGAACAATGATTGCGATAGATTGTATTTCAGATGTAAAAGAATGGACCGGGGTCCACAGTTCACTAGTGGTGTCTCTCCAATAAGATAAATAGCATGTTGGGTGAACAAATTACAGTTGGGCAATTGACAAATAGAGAGGGCATAACAATGCGCATACATATCATGATGACTAATATGAGATTTACTTAGGGCATTACGACAAAGAACATAGACCGCTATCCAGCATACATCTATGCCTAAAAAGTCCACCTTCGGGTTAGCATCCACACCCCTTCCAGTATTAAGTTGCAAATAACAGACAATTGCATTAAGTACTGTGCGTAATGTAAACAATACAAATATCCTTAGACAAAGCATTGTTGTTTTATCCCTAGTGGCAACAAGACATCCATAACCTTAGAACTTTCCGTCACTCGTCCCGCATTCAATGGAGGCATGAACCCACTATCGAGCATAAATACCCCCTCTTGGAGTCACAAGTATCAACTTGACCAGAGCCTCTACTAACAACGGAGAGCATGCAAGATCATAAACAACACATATATGATAGATCAATAATCAACTTGACATAGTATTCCATATTCATCGGATCCCAACAAACACAACATGTAGCATTACAAATAGATGATCTTGATCATGATAGGCAGCTCACAAGATCTAAACATTATAGCACAAGAGGAGAAGACAACCATCTAGCTACTGCTATGGACCCATAGTCCAAGGATGAACTACTCACGCATCAATCCGGAGGCGGGCATGGTGATGTAGAGTCCTCCGGGTGATGATTCCCCTCTCCGGCAGGGTGCCGGAGGCGATCTCCTGAATCCCCCGAGATGGGATTGGCGGCGGCGGCGTCTCTGGAACTTTTCTCGTATCGTGGCTCTCGATAATAGGGTTTTTCGCGACGGACAGAATAAATAGGTGAAGAGGCAGAGTCGGGGGATGCTCGAGGGGCCCACCCCATAGGGCGGCGCGCCCCCCCTTGGCCGCGCCGCCAGGTGGTGTGGGGCCCCCTCGGCTCCTCTTCGTCTCCTCTTCGGACTTCTGGAAGGCTCCGTGGAAAATAAGACCGTGGGCTTTTGTTTCGTCCAATTCCGAGAATATTTCCTGTGTAGGATTTCTGAAACCAAAAACAGCAGAATACAGGAACTGGCGCTTCGGCATCTTGTTAATAGGTTAGTGCCGGAAAATGCATCAAAATGATATAAAGTGTATATAAAACATGTGAGTATTGTCATAAAACTAGCATGGAACATAAGAAATTATAGATACTTTTGAGGCGTATCAGCAGTATCCCCATCTCTCTTCGCATGCAGGCCGAGGTGAGCAAATTGTTACTTCATTCTTTCAATTCACGTTATATATTGTTAACTCCGCAAGGGTGTGCCATTTCACTTAATTACATGTTCTCTTTTGCAGGAAGTCGGGACAGGAGCGAAGCCAAACGTCTTTAGCTTGCTCAAAAAGATGAAGCAAAGGAAGACGCCGCATCCTGAGATGGGGTCCATATGGGTTAACCCGCAATCCGAGACCCAGTGTACTTCGTATGTCTCGAAGTTCAAGCAGAAGTACGGCGAGGGCGCCAACCCAGATGCCGAGGACTTTGACCCTGAGGTTGCGGGTGCTTGCGGGAGAAGGCATGAAGCATGGCCACCTATGGCTTGGTGACGGGTGCGTCGACCCAGCGACTGTTCCCTCTCTCCGCCAGATCCGTCGTGGTCGTAAGAGCGGCCAGCCTCAGGTAGAGACCTGGCCACGGGCTTCAGATCTAGCTGTCGAGCGGTTACGGGTATGTTCTTCCTCGGGCCTCTACCTTTTCTTTATATGCTTTCCATTGAAATGTTAATGATATCACGGCAACACAACATAGGCGGAGATGGCAGCAAAGGAGCAGGCGGACCAGGAGCAAAGGGCGTAGATGGAGCAGCAGGTCTGGACTACCAGCAGCACCAGACACAGATGATGCAGCAGATGCAACAGCAGCAGCAGCAGATGATCCAGCAGCACCAGGCATAGATGAACTGGCTGATGAGCCAGACCAATCTGTCTTCTCCACCGGGGAGTCTTCCTCTTCCTCCTTTCTCCTTGCCGTGGATGCCGCCACCGTCCACTCAGAGCCCGGTGACCACACCTTTCACCGTGAACAACACGAACATCATCAGGAACCTGATCCCCGGTGAGTCCTCCTACAATTGTGCCCAACCCGCTTCTTGTACTTGTTCAAGTGTAGCCATGGATCCATGCTTGTTCAGTTCCATGTCAACATGCAAATGATACTACTTGTTCAATTTCATGTCAATATGCAAATGCAAATGCTAATTCCATCAACCATGTAGGGAGAGGATAAGGCAATGACGATGATGCCATGGGAAGCAATGGAGGAGGACAAGGTTGATGGCATCGATTCTATGAACTCTTCGTCGTGCACTTATCGTTGTTGTAATGGATTGTATGCACTTGTAATGAACATTGCTATTTAACTTGTATGGATGGACTCTATGTAATGTATGGTATGCATGAACTATGTGTGTTCGATGTATTTGTGGTGTTGTTGATGTGTTTGGTGATGATATGTTGAATATGCTATATTTGTGAAATGCAATATTTAAAATGCAGAGATTAATGAAAAACAGCAAAAAAATGAAAAATATGGGGCATCTGCCGTGTGTATGCACACGTCAAAGGACTTTTGGTCACTTTGTCGTGTGCACACGCACGGCAAAAGGGCCACGTGGCGCGCAGCTGTGCTCCTGGGAGCTCCTAGGGGGCATGCTGCATATTCTTTGCCGTGCGGCCTGGGGCACTTGCGCACGGCAAAAGGCACGGCACGTCAAACCTTTAGCGCACGGCAATGACAACGCACGGCAAAGCAGCAACGCACGGCGAAGCGAGCACGCACGGCAACGAGGTGGGCGCACGGCAACGAAACTTTGCACGGCAAAGAGAGGGTGCACGACGAAGAAAAGGGGGACGGCAAAGATGATTGCGCATGGCAAAGCCCTGAACGCACGTCAACGTCTTTACCGTGCAAAACTGGCGATGCGCACGGCAACGAACTCGTTGTCGTCGAATTGTTTGCCGTGCGATCTTTGCCGTGCCTTTACCGAGCGTTTAGGGCCCTTTGCCGTGCGATATGTCACACGGCAAAGTCTAGTTTTCCCATAGTACCTGCAAGTTGGTGAATTGATCGATTCGACGATCGCTCAAATTGGTTTTAGCAGTTACAAATGGATAGATGTCGATGTGCCAAATTGACAATGCGCATGCGCATTCGCGCGTGCAGCTAGCTCCATGTTGCCTGGTCTCCATGGCGACCGAATACGTGCCCCCTAACGTCTCAGAAAAATTCACTGTCTTAGACATGCATGCCTTGTCAGCCTTGGCATCATGCAATCTCCATCTCCTATATATACTCCATTTTAAGCATTTGCAGCTAGTCAACCTGCAATCTCCATCTCCTATATATACTCCGTAATTAAAGAAAAGTAGATCTTGTCAGCAGTCGTCATGTCTGAATCATTTCACATTATTTTGAAGCTGCAGAAAACTGGCCTTGGAATATCACTTTTCATTGGCAAGCTAGGATTATGATCGAGTTGTACACTATAGTGTCCATATTAACTCGTCATCCTAGATTAAGATACACAATAGTTAACTATAAAATTGTAGGACATACTACTACTTTATTGCTATATGATCCACATTTCACTCACACAAAATGTCTAGGATCACGTGTTGCATGCCTGCAGAATATACACAATAGTTAACCCTATTTTTGAATAACCAGCGATGAAAACACCGGTACAACTTAGTACTTCTCCCGATACATATTACTTGATGCTAATGTAGATGTATCTAGACACATTTTTGTTGTAGATACATCCATTTTAGTATCAAATAATATGGATCGGAGGGAATAGCTTATATCATCCACGGTCCTGTGACAAATGGAGCCCAGAGAAGGGCTCAGCTGCTTTGCAAAAGAGAGAAAAAAAGTACGTTCTCTTAGCTTTGCAAAATTGACATGCTACATGCCCACTTGAGATACGCATGCATGCAAAATGCAATGCACATATCCTTCCGTCCAATGGTCAACAAAGTGCTCAGCCGATCCACAGCAAGGAGCTGGCGGCTGCCTGGTCCCTGGTCCCATACGATCTCTTGGAATGCATCTTTGGGCTCAACTTGAGGTTGTTTGAGAAGTGGACGTTTGACCAAATTTTAACCGGTCTCGATCTTGAGCTACATCTTCTTCAGAATACAAATAAAGTCTTGAGTCTAAATATAGATCTTGAGCTTGCTCGAATCCGCTGTAAGTCATAACTAAGTGAAACGAGGAGTTGCATTAATTTTTCAATGTTTTTATTAAAAAAGGTGCTTTCCTACATAGGGTTCGCCAAGTGCGGATGGACCTAGCTAGACCACTTGTTCTGCATACCCCCATGCTAACCGGTCGAAATCATCAACACTAGGGAGTACATTGTAAGTAATACAGGAGCCTTTTGTGGCCATATATTGTGTAGCTTTCTTATTTTAGGACCATAATGTTACTTTCAGAGATTACTCGAGATTAATAAAACAAATTAAAGGCTGTGTGACGCACACGAAATTTAAAGACATAATTGGGTGAGTAGCGCCAGCAGGGTATTGTGGCGCACGGAAAGCTTAAACAACCTCCTTGCCATCTAGTTAGTAGCTTTACTAGGACCATATGTTTAAAAATATAAGCACACTCAACCGTAACTTAAGTACAAGTTGTCGTAATTTAACTGTTGTCCCGGGTCATAAACTTCCACGCTACAGCCAAAACTTGTTAGCGGCGAACACGATGTCATAAAAAAAGTAAATTGTGGAACTGATTATACCAATACAAACAAGAGTAGAGAAGTCCTTTCAGCAGTCTAACCAGCCGTCAACTACCCCCTCCCAATGCCTCGCGATTCTCCCACAAAACAAAGGAAAAACCCCTGGAAACAAACAGCCAGTGGACACACACACACATACTCATATATATATATTGGCATCTGCCTACCTCATGTGCCAAGTGAACACCCAGCAACATGTGTGTGCACCTTATAAAATATGCCCCTACTTGTAGTAAGTAGCTGCAGATTGTACCTTATTGTATGCTCCACATGTGTATGCGTGACCATAGAATAGGCGCCTCTCACTCCTGGGGCCGAATCAGATGTGAGCAGCCATGCTGACCCCTCTCTCCTAATCTTCTCTTCCTGCCACAGTAGCTGGCCCTGCAGAGGCTGTATCCAATTTTTATATTGCAAGCAGATAACCTGAAATAAATTCAGAGCCAGTTCGGCCTAATCAAAAACTGCCCTCAACAGACTCACGTTACAACTATAGTACTATCTTTATGTATTCATGTTTTTATTTGGGGATCTTAGGTGTTGAGATTTGAGGAAGCATGTATCAACATATTATGCAATCACTTCAATTTAATACACCAACAAAATAAGACAGCCATGTTCGGTTTTCAGTGGCAGATCAATCTTGTGCAGGTTTCAGCAATACCGTTCAAACTTAGCATCTGGATGTGATAAGAACCTGCCAGCTAAGACTAACCATATGCATGATAATAATATCCAGATGTTTACATATATGAGTCCATTAAATATATTATGATAGCCTAGTGCTGCCAAAAAAACAAAACTATATCGTAGCAAAATTATTCCTTCAGATTCGCTATTTCTCATTCGCCTGGAAATTACTTAGAACCCCCATAAAAAACCTGGTACAATTCTATATATCCTGAATTCTGAGAAAATATCTATTTTTTTCACCGGATGGTCAAATTATTACTCCAGCGTGAGCATTTTCTTAGATTGATATGAACATATTTGTAAAATCATCAAGGAGTTAGTTATTTGTCAATCGACTCAGATATTTTTTTTAAAATTATTTTTGATATAGAGACATTTTTTAGATTTGGATGAACACCTTTATATTATTGACTGAGAAGTCAACTAAGACATATAGGCTCCAATAACCATTACCTTTTGCCAGCTTAACCCGAAAGTTCAAGGAAACTTCGGAAGGGACGAAGAGACACTGCAAACTCAAGTCAAATTGCAATGCAATAATATAGCCACCAGTTGATACAGCTAGCTAGCAAACACTTGGATTGTTTCATTTCTCAACATCAAATAGAATATAATCTTCCATATATAAAAGACTCGGATGACATCAAACAATACTCTACGCAAACAAATCCTATATTCAGCCGAAATATCACATAAAATACAGCAATTTCGATACCTACCAATACAAGGTAGAAAATGCTAATCCAACAACTGGCATTTTGGGGCTCCTCATCACCTGCCTAACTCACATAAAGTCTCTCCCTATAGCATGACAAGGACAAGCTCACATGAGCTCAACCAGATAATCCATGGGCCCCTCCCTAGCTAGCTAGCCCTCTCACGCCCCATCCCTCTCTCTCATCAGCCATCCTCCCTTTAAAAAGCAAGCTACATGTATTGTGCCCACCCTTTCCTCCCTCTATCGGTACACCACCATCACCCCCTCCCTCTACATACACAAACACACACGTATACATACACACTAGTTAAGCTAGGACAATTACCTTTGGTGGCAAGACAAAAGTAAGCATCCATCCATCTATCCTCATCTCCCTCCACCCCTTCATTCTTCCACCACATAGTACTCCTCACTCCTCATCAGCCTTCACGCATCTAACAAGCTCACCTCCATTACTTCCTCCAGCCTCTCTCCATCCTCCTTACCTCTTCTTCCTCGATCGTCCTTCTCGGCCTCTTCTTGCTCGATCTCAAGTGTCCGAAACCTCCAAGAAACTCAACCTAGTCGGCCAGGAGAGAGACACCGGAATTCTAAATTCCTTCTCAGTTCGCCATCCACTAACCGATCGAAGAGGGTGCACTTTTCCTGCCAATTATAATAAGCCCAGCCAATCCTATACTAACAATAGTAGTCACAGCCCAGCTGAAGCAGCACAGCACCAGCTGCAGCTTGCTGCTGGTCAAAGGTCAAGGAGAAGCAAGGCAAGCAAGTGAAGGGAAAGAGGAGGCATCATCTACCTACCTAACCTACCTCTCGATCGATCGGTGGTGCGCGAGGTCTGCTCTGATGGAGTTCACCGCAATCAGGGCCTCCACGGTGGCGGCGGCTGGTGCCGAGCACGGGCAAGACAGGATCGGCGGCGGATGCCCGTCGCCGGATCAGCCGGCGGCCGCGGTGGAGAAGGAGCACATGTTCGACAAGGTGGTGACGCCGAGCGACGTGGGGAAGCTGAACCGGCTGGTGATCCCGAAGCAGCACGCGGAGAAGTACTTCCCGCTCGACGCCTCCTCCACCGACAAGGGCCTCCTGCTTAGCTTCGAGGACCGCGCCGGCAAGCCGTGGCGGTTCCGATACTCCTACTGGAACAGCAGCCAGAGCTACGTCATGACCAAGGGCTGGAGCCGCTTCGTCAAGGAGAAGCGCCTCGACGCCGGGGACACCGTCTCCTTCGGCCGCGGCGTCGGGGAGGCCGCCAGGGACAGGCTCTTCATCGACTGGCGCCGCCGCCCCGATGTCGTCGCCGCGCCGTTGCTCGCGCACCACCACCGCGGCCACTTCGCCATCCCCTCCATGCCCTTCGCGCCGTGGACCACGCACCACCCTGTTGGAGGAGGCAGGATGTTCATGCCGGCGCCTTCGCCAGTGTCCGTCTACGAGTACGACGGCCACCACCACCACACCCGGAGACACGTCGGGTACGATGGTTACGAGGCGGCGTCCGGCAGGCAGGTGCTGTTCTACCGGCCGCAGCAGCAATACCACCACCACCAGTCGGTGGTCCTGGAGTCAGTTCCGGTTCGCCTGGCGGTAGCTCCGGGGCATCCGGAGCCGTCGGTGGCGACGTCAGGGTCGAAGCGGGTCAGGCTCTTCGGGGTGAACCTCGAGTGCGCGACGAGCACCACCGAGGACGATTTCGGAGGCCCCGGGAGGATGGCGCCGCCGTCGCTGCAGCTGCTGTCTCCGGCGTCCTCGTCGTCGTCGTCGTCCGGGAAAGCGAGGTGCTCTTTGAATCTTGACTTGTGAAGCGCTAAAAAGTGGACGGTGGTACACTACGACCCACCACTACTGCTGCTACTCCAATTCTGACAGAAACGGAACCGCCGCCGTTCTTGTGGTCGAGACTCGAGAGGCCGGCAGGAGAAGTAAACAACAGCGGCGCGCGACGGCGGCCGCCGGTGCATGCGTGGACATTGGAGTACTCATCTAGCTTCTTCCTAATCTCTCTTCGTATATAGCTCATGATATCTCTTTAATTAGCCAGTGCAGTGTGAGAAGAAACACGAAAAGAACAAAGCAGCAGCAACCAAAAAAATATTCTTTCTAGCTTGATGCATAATTTCTTGCTTCGATTTGGTCTGATTTTCCATTCCTTTCCTCCCCCTCCCTTGTGCTTAATTATATATTTTAGTTGTCTTAACATGATATCTTGTTCTTTTGTCTTGGGGGGAACACAAATAGACACTGCCACTCCTATCTAATGTTGAAGAAGAAAATGAAACACATTGAGCTTCCCACATATGATAACAATTTACACACACACCGCTATATAATTATACACACAAGTATCTTGTCGATGGAAAGCAATGTTTAATTAACTATATGTTGTAGATGGGCACATGGATTGTTCTTGTTGTTGCTGGCTCTAGCTAGTGTGGGCATGCAGGTCAATTGGGCTCTCCTTCCAAAGAAGCAGCTAAGCCTAGCTGTAGGTGAGGCCGGTGATGCCCTTTAAAATGTGGGAGAGCTAGGGCAGGGCCAGGCCAGGCCAGGGCCAGGGCCAGCGCGCCAGCATTCTTTCTAGCTTGCTTGCTAGGACAGTCAGTTATGGGAAAGGCCTGGAGGTCAGATCCTAAATCCTTCTACTACACATGCATGCCGCTGCAATTGCATACATTCATACCTCTCTCTCTCTCTCTCCACACACAGAGAGAGTGCACTATTGCACTCCTTGATTTGGCTTGCGCATTTGTCCCATATGCAATTCCTTCTCCCCTGCTGCCTCTGCTGTTTCTTCTGAGGCAGCACCACGGCAGCATGCCTAGTGTGTGAAATGTTCATCAGGGGTATAGTACACCATCTGTACATACCACAGAAGTACTAAATGCCAAGATTTGTATACGCAACCCAGCCCAGCCCAGACGACCTTTCTGCACCGGGGAGTAAAAAGAAGAATTAAAGCTGTCCGTTACAGAGCAGTTGTAGATCCTTCCCTCCTGCTGCCCTTCGGTTCTTCCCCAGAGAGAGAGAGAGAGAGAGAGAGAGAGAGAGAGAGATGAATGTGGATATAGTGCAAGACTGCAGAACACATTGCGTATTGTACGTACTGCTACTATTACAAAGCATTTCATGACACGTACAGTACCACTTCAAAGCATTGCATGGCACAGTTAATTAAGTATACACTTGCACAGTTGCACGTAATGGGGATCTGAATTCAGGTACTGGGGCAGCAGTTATAATCTGCAGAAGAGAGTAATTACTGGCAGGAGATGAGATGAGAGATGTGGGAGCTTTAGATTATGCATGCTAGAGTAACTTTTAGCCATGTGTTGTTCATTATTTGGGTTCAATGCCAGGCATACTGCTACCACAGTCCAGGATGTATGTAGCTGCCTGCCTATATTATTGATCTTGATTTGAGTCATTAGTTCAGTCTCTCCTACATCCATATGGCCTTGTCCCTTGTCAGGGATTCAGCCTGGACTTGGTAGCTTTGTTGCTATTGCCTTTGGATAGGAGGGTTACTCCGGTGCTCCCCCCTAAAATAAGTTGAAGGGTCATAGTTGATATTTTTTCCTATGTTGGATCCGCCGAAATTCATATCTAACCCATGTATACATGTCTATATTAATACGGTATGTATACGTCGCGCAAGGAAAAAAGAAGAGGTCACATGAGCAAGATCTTTATAGCATTTTTCTATTTCGGCACACGCACGTGACCGTAGATACGTATAAAACGAGGTACAACACAACACGGACCATACGGACCTGTACATGGCTGTACGGACGGTGGACCTACACTCAAAATTACGATCGTGGGCCCTCTTACGAACATCTATGGGAAGATCTCCACCATAATTGTATTTTATGCGCCCATATTTTTTTCAGGGGAGGAGCACCGGAGCAGAAGCTTTTGGATAGACGTCCTTGACTTGTTTGGAGATCATACACTCTCATCTTTTATTCTAGGCAACGTACACTCTTATCTGACTCAACCACTATGGATTGAAAGGAATGTTTTTTCGATCTTCTTACCGGCCATTCAAAAGAGTTGAGTGAGATTGTAGATGAAATACTAAATTTGTGCACCTAGATTTCTAATAGAATTAATGGAAAACCAAATAACTAGGTGTTTAGCTAATTCATTTCTTTCATTTGTTTCTTTTAACATTGATATGTGGGTACACACTTTCTGTTCATCTATTTGTTTGGCTACTACTTATTTTTTGAGTAGTCTAAGTTGATTGCATGTGATTATTTTGAATGTTAGTAGTAAGGCCATGCCATCAGGAGCATGATTTGCTTGGTTTGACTAAGTTGAATATATACATAAAACTGGCCCCTAAAAAGGAAATGTACTTACTAGCTACATATTGTTATAGTCAACAATAATTAGATTTGTGCCTAGGACAAAGAGTGATCTCTTCCTTTGTCTAAATATAAGATTTAGGCCTATATATATACAACTGAAATATAAGCATCTTGTAAGATGAGCCTATGGGTATTGTTAGGCATGTTCACTTTAGACTCCTCTGATATAGGACGAAATAAAATCACATTAATCTTTCGGGTGATAACCATTAAGCACTATACAAGTACAAAACATCATTTTGGCGTATGGATTTTTTTTTTTTAAAGAGAAGGCCTAAGCCCAGCTTTATAGATAAAGCCAACACGGCAACCACCGATACAAGTCATACAATAACCAGTTCCATACAAGATAAGTCTTAAGAAACATGAAGATAGCCAACCCCCCGGGTCCTAAGAAGAGGCAAATAGCTACGGAACAAAGAAGCGGCTGCAACGGATACGATCCTCATCATGGAGTCCTGTCGCCTCTAGTCCGCGAGTATAGCCTCCGGACGTCGCCCACCGCCGTGTCCACCGGTGCCGGGTCCGTCGGTCCGACCAGAGCCCTCCAGTCGTTGCATGTGAAGAAGCATATGATAGAAAGCATCAGCTGGGCAGCCAATCAATTTTCCCTCGATAGTTAGTTTGTTTCTAATGTTCCAAAGGGACCAGCATTGGGCCGCAAAAGTGAACCAAACTAGCCTACGCAAGGGGCCCGAAAGACCATTGGCCAACGCGATGAAATCCCCTGCCCCTGCGGGGTTCCGGTCGCACCGGAGAAGCTCCCTGACTCCGGCCCACATGAATCTAGCCATAGGACATAGGAAGAAGATGTGGTTGCAGTCCTCAGGTTCGTGGCAAAGCGAGCATAGACCATCCGAAGGTCCGCGCCTTTTGGCCACCTGAGCCGAGGAAGGAAGTCTGTTACGGATCAGTTGCCAGAGGAAGACTTTGATCCTGGGTGGAACACGAGTGCGCCAAACTTCCTTGAAGCAGGTAGTAGTCGCCCCCCGCGACAGGTGGAGGTAGGTCGAGTTGGTCGTGAAGCGACCAGAGGGCTCCAGGGACCAGGTGACAATATCCTCCTGGGTGGAGGGAAAAAGGGCGTGAACCTCCCTGCAAAGGTTGTCCCATTCCACCCGCTCAGCCATCCCAAGCTGGCGGCGGAACCCTATCCGCCACTCCCCATGCGCACCATCAATGACACGCGCGTCTTTGACGGTGGCGAAGGGGGACAAACAACAGCTGAACAGGCGTATGGATTTTCATGCTTAATGCAATTAGTATCTATTATTCTGCATCTTCGACATGGACAGACAAGCTTACATCAATACAAGTTGACGCTTTGTCTAGAATGATAGTAGCTTGGTAATATTACTATGTGGACAACATGCATGCGCCATAAATTCCTTTCTCCTTGATACTATATTGGTAACATGGAAAATCTTCTCTTGTGTCGAGCTATTTTTGTTTGTTATTGGATAACTTATTCATCGATGAATCAGTGAAATTTGACTTACCACTATATTGCAATTCTGCATTTTGTTTTGACAAGATGAGCATTTCATATGTATAGATAGCTAGTTCCATATTCATTGACCCCATGTAGGTATTACGTTTTTTGTTAATAATGCCATTTTCTCATATAAATTTAACAGGCTTATATATATATATAGACGTAATATATCTAACTGCTTATCTAACCGATCTTTTTATATATTCATTCATATGCATGAGTATGCATCTGGAAGAAAAGGCATCACTGTATTTGTCAAGTGGATTGCGTTAGAAAAGATAGATTCTGTTTGAACTTCATGATCAGAGTGCATCTGTTGGAAGGAAAGGCATAAACTGGGGTAGTATATGAGTACTGAATACTGATACGTGCAGATATATGCATGGAGGCATGCTTTTCCTTTTCAGAACCATATCATGCATGCAGGTTTTTTTAATCTTTAGGACGGTATGCATGATCCTCTTTCCGCAATTCTGCGTATGGCTGATCCTTAATTAGTTTGCGATCTATTGAATAGTTTGGATGGGAGATCAAGCAGATTTTCCATGATGTCTGGAAAGTGAAGTGTGAACAAGTGTAGATCGCATATGAACACATGATGAGACAACGACTTACTAATTATATGCACGTTTAGAAGTCTGAAATTATTAATATTTTTCTGATAAAAATGTGATTAGTGTTAATTTTAGGGATCAAATGGATATATTTAGCAAAGCATTATGTTAATCACTGTAGCCTTAAAATCATCACATACTATTAGCTTAGTCCACGTACCTACAAGGTACTCAAAAATATGACCACTACTCCCTTTCATCACCGCCTTAACTTGGTTTTGCCAATTCATTTTGCCGAGTCTGGAGATTTTCCTCCTGGTTTGTTTGTCAGTTCCTTAATTACTATCATTGTTGGTGAAAGATTAGTTACCGGTAGTGGCGACTCTCTATATATGATGGCACCAGTCAGCTTGTTAGGGTTACGTTAGTTTTGGTTGTTTCTTAAGTTATCAATTTATCAGCAGAGTAGTTTTGCATAAACTACCGTAGACAAGTTATCCCGTGAATGTTCAAGACGTGTTCAAGTTTATCCAGTGAATCTTATGTCCCACGCACACAATATCTAGAGATTGTAACTCGTAATCATCTCAGGCAGTTCATGATGCTTAATTCATCTGAATTCTTAAGTTGGTTAAACTTGATCAGACATGGTGAGAAAGAGGGATGACCTCCAATACAATGGAAAAATGAGTCTTCCCCATTATAATCATGTACATTCATATTAATACGTATTTTTGGTTCCTTTTTTTCGATAAAGAGCATATATTTTTGGTTCGTATGGGGTAGGTTTGGCACTTCACTATGTGATTTTGATAATGTATAGCGAAAATAGCAGAACGCTCTACCTATATTTTCATGAACACGATTGCAAATCTCATAAAGTTGGAGATTAAGACGTACATTCCAAGCGAGTTTCATGGTTCTCCTTAATTAGAGCAAACTACAAAAGATGTTTCTTCTACAATCACAACTCAGGTTGGAATCTTATATGATTCACAATGTTATATACTAAGGTGGGGTGCTAGAAAAGGTGGAAATAAATTTTTTTGCGGAAAAAGTTTGAAATAATTAAACACAAGTGAGGTGACCATAGCCACCCACTACGCGAGAGCCGGCATGTGCCGACGGCCACCCGATGTGCCGACGGCTAAATGTCGGGGCCGTCGGCACAGAAGCCCTCGTCGACCGGCGACGGAGTTGACCGTCGGCACAGGCCGGCTGTCGGCACACTGCATGTTATACCGACGGTCACCGTCGGCGCAACAATGGCCGTCGGCACAAAAATATGGCGCCCGAAGGTCACCGTCGGCATAGATTCACCCGTCGGCACGAGCACGCGATAGGTGGGCCCAGCCGTTAGGGCTAGTCACGGCGCCGTCTAGGCTGTGCCGACGGTGGCCCACGGCGCAACCGCGGCCATCGGCCCGAGCACGACAAGCTGGGTCCCTTCTCCTACTCGTGCCGACGGCTGCCCACGGCACAACCTCGGCCGTCGGCACGGCAAATGATGCCCCACCTTTTTTAACATTTTTTACTACATATAATTGTTAATCCCAATCATTTTTATTTGTTTATTTTTTTCTTACTGCTAGTTTGGCGAACCCCTTTGCGGGAAACCTATATATGTATAAGGGCGGTATAAGGGCACAAAAGTGATATACTTAAGAACTTAAGACCCAGACACGATACAAAACACTTAAATAACTAGACTCACACACATACCAAAGCGCTTACAGAACTAGACCCACACACGAACCGAAACAGTTAAAGAACTACACCCACACACAGGAACCAAAACACTTAAAGAAACTACACCCACACACAGGAACCAAAACACTTAAAGAACTAGACCCACACACAAACCAAAGCATTTAAAGAACTACACCCACACACAAACAAAGCACTTAACACTCGGGTCGACACATGACCCGCTAGACACACGGACTCGACACACACACATATTAATCGGAGAAGTCGAAATCTTCATCCTCGCCTGGGGTGTCCTGCGGACGGTGGTTGTGAGGTTCCATGACCAACGTTCATCATTCTCCCCCCATGTCGACGCCTCTCCTTTGGCGTACTCTGCTTCAACCTCGGCCTTCCTCTGCCGCTTTCCCGCCCTCCTCTCTCTCCTGTACGTCTGCTTCTCCTTCCAGAATGCGCGCGTTGCCTCGACGTCTCCGGGATGGTCTCTGCGCCACTGTGCCATGAACTGCTCGTCCGCCTCGGTGGTATCAATCCACCGCTGGCCAGCCCTGTACCGCCGCGTTTCACCCTGTGAGCGAAGTAGCGGCTCGATGAGAGACTCGAGCTTCCGTCGGAGACCCGACCTCCGGGAAGTTCATTTCGTGGCGCGGCCGGCCAAACCTCCAAGCCGCAACGTCGTATGCGCGGGCAGCAGCCTCCTTCGTGTAGAAGGTGCCGAGCCACACACGCGTACCACCGGCGGTGATTTCAGCCGCGAAATGTCCCGCAGGCCGCAGGCAAACGCCAATGAAGCCCGTGTTGCTACAGCGACGAGGAGCCATCTCAGCGGCAGCTCAGCTCAGAGGATTTTGTGGTTCTATTGGATGAGAGAAGTGATGAAGGGGGAAATGTTGCTGGTGCTGTTAGTGGAGAAGCCATGGCTATATATAGGCCGACGAGGGGCTGAAACGGCGGGAAAACATGGCGGGAGAGAATGGGCGGGAAAGGGTGGGCGGGAAAAAAGGGCGGGAGAGAAGCAGCGGGAAAGGGTGGGCGGGAAAAAGGGCGGGAGAGAAGCAGCGGGAAAGGGTGGGCGGGGAAAAAAAGGGCGAGAGAGAAGCAGCGGGAAAGGGTGGGCGGGAAAAAAGGGCGGGAGAGAAGGAGCGGGAAAGGGTGGGCGGGAAAAAAGGGCGGGAGAGAAGCAGCAGGAAAGGGTGGGCGGGAAAAAAAAGGGCAGGAGAGAAGTAGCACGACAGGGATGCAGTCTCAGGGAATCACTACAAGGAAAAGGCCTACCGCCGGCGAACCTAAAAGGCCCATTGCCGGCGCACCACGAGCCCGCCGGTGCGAACGCGCTGGTGATAAATGGCCACTGCCGGCGCACCAGGCAGTGCGCCGGCGATAGATGGATACTGCCGGCGCGCCATCGACGCTTCGCCGGCAAAGGACAAGTTCCACCGGCGCACCATCAGCTGCGCCGGCAGTAGTGCTACCAGCAGTGGCGCATGCCACGTGTGCCGGCAGTAGGTCATTTAGGTGCGCCGGCAATAAATTCGAAAATTCTTTTTTCAGCTTTTTTCCAGCATATTACAATACATATTTGACAGCAGTATATATTTACAACGCAGTTCATATTTATACAGACATTACATGCAATATGAGAAGCACATAGAGAGCCAAGTTTCATTTCGGTATCAATACACAAATACGCAAGTCTCGTTTCGGAATGTTGATTCATACAACACATGTGCATATGCAACACCGAACGACGAAGTTTCACAAAGTTAGAAGTCTTGGTACATAGTCGTCACAAGTATCGTCATACACCTCACAATGTAGGTCCTAACCTAAACTACAATCACATAGAACATGACCAACATGGTCATGATGACCATCATCACGAAGGCCATGGTCTTCATCCGGTTCCTCCTCATGTCCCTCATCTCTCCCGCTAGATAACGGGCGTATCTTCCTTCCGCCTCCACCCTAGTGGGGTATCCCTTGTAGCCGTTGCCGCTGAAATGGTGCACTGTCTCCGACAGTCCTCCCGATCGTCGTAGACTCCAGGAGCCCTCCCCTTGTACACGACATATGTCGTCGGCATCTCCATTCACAAGACAAGTAAAACGTTAGTACCAATGCAATGAACAAGTGCCAACTCAAATAAGAGACAAGTAGTATGAACTAAATAGCATGTGCCTCATACTTTGTTGGTCGAAATAAATAATAACATACAGGGATGGGGTCGGTGAGGCTAGGTAGGATGCACAATAGATTGATATTTGTGGCCATCACACCAAGCCTCACCGGCCCCACCCCGGAGTGTACAAGTGACCGAACATTTTAATCATCGGCCAATGCAATTAAGAAGTGCGAACTCAAATAGAAGACAAGTAGTACGAATTAAATAGCGTGCCTCATACTTTGTCGGTCGAAACAAATATTAACATCCAGGGATGGAGTCGGTGAGGCTAGGTAGGATGCACAATAGATTGATACTTGTGGCCGTCGCACCAAGGCTCACCGGCTCCACCCCCGAGTGTACGAGTGACCGAACATTCTAATCATCGGCGAACTCCAAATACGAGGCAAGTAGTGGTCGAGTAAATGCAAATAATTATTAAGCTATGTACGCCATAATCTTGAAATATATAGCAAAGTAAATGAAACTATAGACACATGTTCACATGCACATTCATACAACTAAATAAAAGCAACTAGTCGATTCTATGGGAATATATAGCAATTATTACAATACGGAAGTTCAAGGACATATCGTTTAAGCTTTAGCAAGTGTTCCCGTCGTAGGATCAGGTTGTACGCCTAGGGGGAATGGACGGCAGCCCTCAAGCGAGTTGAACGGCCTCTCATCACGCGACATCTCCAAGCGGAGTTCTATCTCGTCATTAGGTGGTAGACCGTAGCCGTAGAAGAACTCGCCGGACCTATTGTTGACATCCTCGCAGGATTATCGTGCAAATGAACCGCTGGATGCGGCCCCGGCTCTTTCTAATCTCTCTATCGGGGACATCCGCCATGTTTGCAAACCTGTTTCGAGATTCTCTCGGCAGCAACATGTCATCTGCGTACTTTATGTACTCCTGCATCCGAAGGATGGCGTACCACGCGTCCATCCCATTGTCGGGCGTCGATCGCCCGAGGCGGGGAAGTTGGTTGTGTGGGTTAAGACCAAGCCTCCTCGGGATTTCCTCTCTACTTTGAGGGGGCCTGCCTTCTTGGTGAAGCCGGTGAGAGCATCATTGAGAAGGGCCTTGATGTGGGTGTAGTCTTTCTTGTGGTCCCTACCCGAGTCGAGATAGACTGCATGCGAGTGTTGCGGGTGCATGACGATGAGGGTGCAGAACTTGTCTCTGCGGAAAACACACGGATTAACCTTTGGAAATGCAAATGGAGATATAGGATAGAATGGTAATGGGGGACTAGCGAGTGATTACTTACTCGGGAAGTAAGGGATGAGAATGGCGCCCTTTTAATGTTCGCCAAGCATGAAATCCTCGACTCGCTGGGTGGCAATCGCCCGATCCCCGGCGTTGCGATGATGCTCTCCCGCATATAGAAGGGGTCCATTATCGCGATGGTCGGCGTCTCCTCCTTAACAATCTGGGCGAGACAAGCTAAGAGCAACTAGGCGAACCACACTAAAGTGGAGCGCTTGCATGCGATAGATGCTGAAGATGTCGTTGAACCGGATGAAGCACAAGTCCGCGGGGTACTTCTAGACGAAGTTCATGCCAGTTGGCACCTTCGCCACCAAGAGAGGGTAACCAGGATCTTTTGATTTGAGAAGAAGGTTCTCCACATGCAAGACAGTCTCATGCAAGCTCCTCATATCCGGGGTGAGTTTCTTCACGACATGCTCCAGCAGCATCGGTTGACCCAAGTGATGCAGAGGTCGCCAATTGTTTGGCAACTTGTCAAGGAGTGGGACCTTGTCCTTGGATTTGGCCGCCGCCGCCTTGTCTTGGGCGTCCTTCTTATTTTGCCTCTTCCTCTTCTTCGGTTGTACTGATGGACCCTCCATCGCCGTAGTGGCCATAGCACGGAGTGTGTTTGGGCTCAACATATTTTTGACGGCGGCGGTGGCGACCTCCTCAGGATTTTCCTCCTCAGCCGTTTCTTGAGAATCGAACAGCTTCTTGGAGCACACATATTTCAAGGCCGGCACATCCTCATGGACAACTTGTGAAGACGTAGGAATATCCCATTGGAAGTTGTCACGTTCGTATTCCTCGGCCTCTGGCGCAGCCTGGCCGTTGTGGTGGGGCGCCGACCTCCGGCGCAGCTGGCCGTTCCGGTGGGGCGATGACCACGGGCGCCGCCGGCTGTCGTGGAGGGACGCTGACATGTGGCGCCGCAAGGTGCTTGTCTTTGCTTGCCGTCGACCCCGAGTAGGTGTTGATCCGAATTAGGGTCTTCGGCCATAGCAGTACCCAACCCTTCAGTGAGGCCAGATTCAACGGGCTATCATCATCGGCACCATGCGGTTGATTAGGAGGAAACAAATCCTCATAGCCCGGTAACGCCCGATCCACTTCAACCCGGTAAACGTCATCCGCCATATCTCGTGTGTGCCACTTCTTATCCAGGGGCCGAAGGATGGACCCCTCGCGACGTCTTTGAGTTCGTCGTTTACTCTCATCAGGAAGGTGCATGGCGTTGAGAGCGCCTGCGAGAACATGTGTATGGCATTAGAGAGAGGGCAAGGATGACGAAACTAATATATTAACTTGATGTACACATTAGTTAATTACCGTGAGGGCGTTGAGCTCGGCTAATGTCGACGGGCCAGCACATGCGGCGGCGGGCGTGCAAGTGACGGAGGGGCTGCTACCCGTCATGGACGGTGAATCCCTAGCACCAGCCGACATTGCCGGCGGCCGGAGGAGTCTCCATTATAACATTGTCATTGCCGGCGGCCGGAGGAGTCTCCATTATAACATTGTCATTGCCGGCGGACGGCGGCGCCATCGAGTTGCTACCGTCGAAGCTAACCACTTGCATTTCCGGGGGGGGGGGGGCCTTGTTTGCCACCCTCATACCACGCACGTAGAGCGTTGAAATCTGCTTGGACTGAAGCGGCGACTTCAGCTTTGACTTCAGGTACGAGTGTAGCTTTGAGTTGCGGTACCAGTTGCGGTACCAAACCAGCTTGGACTTGGGCTAGGATTGACTCCCTCATTACCTCCGCCTCCCGCTGCTTCCTCTCATTGCGCGCATTTTTATCGGCCGCAGACGACAAGCCGTAGTGATCATGCTTGTGGCCTGTACCGGCGCCAGCCACACGGCCTCTATGCGGCCTTCTCGTAGGTGAATGCTCATTGACGATGTTTAGCGCCCGTACGAGAGGCTTGTCCCATGCTACCCTGCCCGTCGACGCCTGGGACGAGGAGCCTTCGTCACCTTGAGAAAGTCTTTGTCTTTCTTCTTCCGGCGGAAGAAACGTGAGCCATTTAGAAATGTTGCTACTATTATATGAACGATACTTGATCTAATAAAACCGGTAAATTGCTTACCAGTTTTTTCTCCAACGACAGGACCTTCTGGTCGTTCGTGAACCAAATTATGTCGGTTACGACCTTGGGGCCCGTGACAAGTTCCCCGGTTAGTTTCTTCTTATGGTACCGCGACCTGATGAATCTTCTTTCAAGCGGGTCCTTGTACTTGAGCCAGGGGTTCTCAATGCCGGCATTTACATACGCCTCGTCCTCCTTCGCCCAATAGGGCTCCTTTCCCTCGTACCCACGGCTCCCAAGGTTGTGGTTGCCGATGTTAAGCTCCCGCATTTCCTTCCCCCACAACTTGCGATTCTTCATCGCTTGTAGCTCTTCATTGGCCACAAAAGCATCAAAGTCCGCCTGGGAGACATGCGGAAAGGCGGAGTGGACCTCTTCGAAACCTTTGCCGTCAGCAATCATCTTCCGCACCATGTACTTATAGCTGCTGAGGTGTTTGGTGAACTTCAAGAGGGCTTGTGAGTTCACAATGTTCTTGGATTCATCGGCTGGAGGCGTAGTCGCCTAGGAACTTGTATCGTGAGTGCAACCTCGCAATGAGCTGGGCTCGCAAATGCGCTTTGTTCTCGGCTCGGAGATCCGTCTCGTTGAGATTGATGACCTCTCGGAGGATACATGCCAGTTGGTTGCCGTACCCCTTGGCAACATCCTTAGGCTCCACCGGCAAACCACTGGCGGGGTCCACCTCTTTGACTGTGTCTCTGCCGGTGCCGACCGTGTTTTGGCGCCTTGCCTTCCGCGGCCTCTTGGCTCCACTTGTCCCGGTGGCAGTACTCCCGGCGGCGCCGCTAGGATCGTCGCCGCTTGTCTCGCCGCCACCCCCGGTGGCGCCGGTTGCCTCATCGCCGCTAGGCTCGTAGGTACTACCCCCGGCGGCGCCGCTTGCCTCGTTGCCGCTTGGCTCGTCGGCACTACCCCCAGCGGCATCCTCCATCTCATGGTCCTCGTTGCCGCCAACACCAGCGGCCTCGGCATCCTCCTCCATCCTAAAGAAGTGCCTATTGTAGTGCTCCTCTAACTCTTCTTGAGACGACATGGTGGCTTGCACTAATAGAAGATGAAAAAGAGTTAGAATTCACGGAAAAATTCGGCATGACCTTTGCTAAAAATTGGTCATGCCGAGTGCTAGAATTGCCGGAACGGAAATGAATCGACATTCCGGCACTCAATAGCAACTCAATCCCTGTGTAACGTAAATGCAATTCACATATATATAGCCATGAACACCATAACCATCACCATAAACGAGAGACAATATAACTTGACCATTACAAGAAGGGAGCAGCTTGATTTTCATTTTCATTTCACCATAACCATCATAATACATAACAATAACTAGGTGCATTAGAAATACACATTAGATTAAATGAACCAGTAGCATTTAAATGAGTAGCATTTCATTAGGCATTTAAATGAACCAGTGCATCAACCAAACATCACCATTCTCATCAAGCAAACACCAACATATATGCCAAATGCAAAATTCATCGTCAAGACAAAATATGCAATATATACCAACTGGAGCTAAACCAAATTACAACAGCACATAGCACAGAGCTACAACATTACTGCTAGCATTTTATTGTGATGCCAAACCATAAGAAAATGATCCCAGAAATAGCACTTACAGCATTTAACCAGTGACAACCTAAGCATCATCCTGGATTCCTAAATTGCAAAAGAGCAACATGTTGATTCACCTGACACAATCACTAAGTAAATAACTAGCAGGTTGTTTTTCTACAAATATTCTGGCCATGATTGTTCCTATACATATTTGATTAACCAACTAAATCAACCGAAGCAGGAGTAGCATGACCATTTTTTCATCATTTTTTTAAATGAACCGTGAGAATGTACTGCATCATCTGCTACTAGCATGAGCAGGGGAATTCAGCATTTTTGCATGACCATGAGCATGCAACACCTACACTGCCAGCAATTCATTCTCTAGGTACTGCAAGCATAAAAAAAACTAATTTAGCTAAATGAACCAGAGAATTGCTAACATAATATCATCATTTCATTTAAACTTGCTACTGCATTTTCATTTTCGTAGCAGCTTCAAACAACCAGTGAGCATGCATGAGCATTTTGAACATGAGCAAGCAATTTTGCATTTCATTCATGTTATGAGCATGAGCATGAGCATGCAACAGAACCAAAGGAGCCCAGTAGCATTCTTTCTTTTTTGATCCAAAGAATAAATGCAGTAGCATTTTTAAACCAGAGAACACCATTCAAGATGCTAGCATTTTCTGGGCATTTTATAAATGGTTTGGTGAACTAAACCTGCTGCTTCTTTACCTAGCAAACTAGAGAATGAATTCATTTTAGTGCTCTGTCAAAATTTCAAACCAGAGAATGAATTCATTTTAGTGCTCTGTCAAAATTTCAAACCAGAGAATCAATATGAGGTAGCATAGCATACTTCAAACCAGAGAACACATTTTTAGCATTCTGTAACAAATTCCAACCAGAGAACAAATTTTATCAACTAAACCAACTAATACTAGCTATTTACATTTTTTCATTTAGTTATTTCTATGGTAGTAGCATAAGCATTGCATTTTGCATTTCATTTTAAAATTGGTTTAGTTTCAAACCAGAGAGCTTAATTGTTACTTTAATTTATATGAATTGGCAGTAGCATAACCAAAAAACCCTACTGCCTAGCTACCTAGGTACTGCAAGCATTTTTATTTTCATTTTCACATTTAAAAGAATGAATTGAACCAGAAGAAGTCATAGGGCATCTAGCAAAACCATTTTCATTTTCATTTTCATTTAATGAAGAACTAACATACTGCTATAGCTACTCCTAAACTAAATGAACCAGAGAACCATGTACATCATTTTCATTTTGTTTTAAATGAAACATAGAATGAATTGAACCCTAAAGTGTTCATTTCATCATTTTTTAAATGAACCAGAGAGCATTATTGCTATATCAACCAGCCAACATCTATAGAATTTATAGAATTTAAATGAACCAAAGAGCATTGTCATAGAAGGCACTACATTTATAGAATTTGCAAGAACTAGCACCAATTTGCAAGAATTAGCATTACAATTTTCAAGAATTTGCAAGAACTGGGCGCGCGGGGCAATTTGCAAGAACTGGGCGCGTGGGGCAATTTGCAAGAATTAGCAAGAATTTGCAACAAGAGGGAGGGGAAGAGGGAAGGGGAGAGGATGCTTACCGTGGCTGGCCCGCGGGGCAGGTGGTGGGGGCTGGTGGAGGGGACGGTGAGGACGGTGGTGCCGACGTCCCCGACCTGCTCCTCTCGGCGACTGCTCCTCTCGGCGATGGTGGCACGCGCGTGACTGCTCCTCCTCTTGGCGACGCCCTGCTCCTCCTCGTGGCGGCGTTCTCCTCCTCTCGGCGGCGCGGAACGGGGGCGGGTGCAGGGCGGCGGCACGGTAGCTAGGGTTGGTTTGGGAATGGGGAAGAAGGAGGAAGGAGAGTCGCGTGGCGGTTAAGTCCTAGGTATAGCCGGACCATCTTATTGCCGGCGCACCACTTGTTTCGTTCGCCGGGGACAATTATACCCCCGGCGAACCAAATAGGTGGTGCGCCGGCAATAAGATGGGTCCGGCTATACCTGGGACTTGTCCCCCAGCCCTGGCTAGCCATTTACTTTTCTTTTTTTATTTTCTTTTTCTTCATTTCTTTATTTCTTTTCACTTTCCTTGATGTTTCTTTTCTTTTCCCCCAAGTCATATACAAAAATGAGTTATGCATTACAAAAAATATGAGTTATGCATTGCAAAAAATATTAGTTATACATGTTGACCAACACAATATTAATTAGTCATACATAAAATATTGGCCATGACCATATGAGTAGTTATGAATTACATAAAATATGAGTTATAGATTGCAAATAAAGTTTTACATCATCGATTGAGAAGAGTGTTTCGCTTTCTTCTTGCTTTTCTTGCTCGTCGTTGAATAATTTAGCCCCGTGTCGTGACTTCTTCTTTTGAAGGGTCGACTCTGACCTCGGTAGCGTGGTCCTCGCTACTTCTTGTGGTGTATGTTGTGTCTTCGTCCTCGGATTCTTCCATCATTGGGTCTCCGACTTGTCCTTCGAAGTCTTCCTCGTTGGCGACTCCATCCATTCCGACGATGGTCCTCTTGCCTCTCCTCACGATAACACGGCTAGGCCTGGATGGGTCGGTTATGAAGAAGCATTGGTGCACGTGTTCTCGCCGGCACCCATGGCTCATTCCGCGCGGTGGCGTTCGTGGACTTTGATTTGTTGGCTTCGGGTAGAAACATGGTGGTGAAATACCGGTCTTCTTTTGTGACGCTCTTAGCCCATCCGATACGGAACATCGGCACTTTCTCCCCAGACGTAGCTAAGCTCCCGCATTTCCTCGATTCTTCCGTAGTATCTAGTCTTTACGTCACCCGTCCAGGAATCCATCGTTACCCCCGAGTTCGGTAAACACTCGTTCTTGTCTTTTTCTTCCGTGTAGAATGTGTACCCGTTGATATCGTACGCTTGGTAAGTCATGATGTTGGGCGCGGGGCCATGTGACAAGGCCAATACTAGTTTATCCTTGTCAGAATCCATTGGTGGGGGATTAGCATCAATGTGGTCTTTGAACCAGCTGTTGGCGTCCGAAACTCACCGGCGAGCTACGGCTGGCAACACGAAGAGCCGGGAACAACCTTAGGGCTGCGGCTGGCCCTGGTCCCTCCGAGCGATGGCCCGCAAAGCTCCTGGTACACACGTCCCGATGCTGGTGCAAGGGCGTGCCACCTGATCTATACCTGATCAGGAAGGTGATGGATTTGCTTCGCTTAGTTTCCTGCATGGCATACACGTAAACATTAAATACGAGCCTCGATCGGCTCTTAGGTTGTCCCGTGAATCGGCTCAAGGAGCCGATCCACCCATGGTTCGTATGGGGTCTACGATCACATGGTGGTCCTGCTTGATCAATATGTAGCTAAAACGACCTACAACGATTTAGGGTTTTCACCGCATAATCGGAACATCCTACTCGTGATTGAGCCTGGCAGCTACGCACGGTGATAATAAACCGGCCCTAGACAAGGCTTAAAAACCAACATTAAGTTGATCCCCGGAACATCTTGTCTAGGGTTAGCAAACTACACCCTACGTACCACTGGATCATTCAACCCGTTTGTAAGGCCTAACTATGCAGATATTAAACTAATCCTTGAAGAATCAAGGAGCAATCATAACGGATCAGATCTACTAAACAATGATCAAGCAAGGTGCCGCCCTTACACCTAAGAAAGGTGTAAGGACGGCTAGACGTCTAAGGGTTGCATGGACGGAAGCATGTAGCACGGTAGAACAATGCTAACCCTAACACATCTATGATAACTACGTTGCTCGCCATCAAAAAGGCTTCAGCACGAGCAACGCATGGATAACGAATAAACGTATACTGCCTAGATCGCAAGATGCGATCTAGGCAGCATGATGCTTACCGGAAGAAACCCTCGAAACAAGGGGTCGGCGATGCGCCAAGATTGGTTTGTGATGAACGTGATTGTTGTTTTTCATGATAACCCTAGATACATATTTATAGTCCGTAGACTTTCTAACGTGGGAATAATCCCAACCGTGCACGAGCCAAACTCTAACTAACCGACACGTATCCTACTTATATTTACAGATACAAGGGCAAACTAGCCCAAACTTCATGTACAAGGCCGGTTCCCGTATTCTTCCATGTATATTTCTTCAAGCCCAATCTTGATCGCGGCCCACCTCTGACTCGGTCAAATTCTGGTGATAACACATGCCCCCCTGGTTTTGGAATTGATAATTCCAAAATCACTCTGCTTTTTCTTCGTCGGGTCATGTCGTGGCAGAGCAAAACCGTCGCAGTATCCTTCATCATGATGCCCTGCCTTCTCAACTTCTCCGCGTGATTTGACCGTTGTTTTCTTTTTTTCTTTGGGCACCACCTCCTCGGAAACTGGCTGTGGCATTGAATCTCCACTATATCCCCTTTATTTAACCGCGCCGAACAGCTTCGCCTCTTCATCCCCTTGCTCGTTCTGGCTATCGGCACCCAAAAATTCCCAATCCAGAGCAATGGCTTCCTCCTCTTCCTCCTCCGCCTCATCGGATCTCTCCTCCCAGTCCTTCTCCTCTTCGTCCTCCTCCAGCTCGTCGGTATTCTTCGATTCTTCCTCATCCCGTGAGCCGACGCCGGAGTGGGACCCGGTGGCTGCTCAGATGAGGGCGCACAACAGGCGCGCCCCAGAAGAGTGGGACCAGGAGGACCACGCCTCCTCCGTTTGGTCCGAGGACGACAAGTCCTTGACCAGCGGAGACGAAGAGCTCCAGTTCCTCGCCGACGGGGAACTGGAACCGGAGAGCGAGGATGACTCGTTCTCCTGGGACGGGTACACCTTCTCCGAGGAAGAGGAGGAGGAAGACGACGACACCGACTCCCTCGAGGATTACCCGCCGGCGAAGCGGTTCCGCGCCGGGTCAGACGACGATGACGATGACGACGACGATGACGTCGACGATGAGGATGATGAGGCCCCCCCTGGGGGCCGCTGGAGCAGTGACGAGGAGCCCGCCGGTAGCAGCGCCGACGAGAGCTCCGACGACGACGAGGGCAGCAACGGCCCGTAGACTAGGACCTAGTAGCATAGGCCTAGCAGTAGTAGATCGGCCAATAGGCCTTTCTTTTGTTCTTCCTTCCTTGAGCAATCGGCTCTTTCTTTGTAAGAAACCCTTTATTAATGAAGAAACATTCCCCAATTAATTTTGCTTCCTTGTCGATTTTGCCGATTGTCAAATGAAGTCAATGCACAAAGAACCGATGGCAGGGCATCGGCTTATGCCATAAACATGCTTTAAGGCCATAAAAGCTGCCTACTCACACGGTCAACAAATCCAATTCGTGTCCACGCCATCTCCTGGTCTCAAACGCACGGATTCAGCAAAATCCACAGGAAAATCACCTCAGATGCCATGAACTCTGGCATGAAACCGATATGTTAATCCGCTTCATTGAGTTTTGTTCCTCTAGAGTCGATGGCTACACATCGGCTTTTTCGTTATTCTAAAGTCGATGTCCATGCATCGGCTGTACTGATATCTATATTTCTCAAGTCGATGCCTGCGCATCGGCTATGATTTGCATAAATTTTTTTTTTTTACTGGCCGATTTCTTGAATCGGCCCCCATTTTACTGGTCATCCCACATGCTTGGGAAATATTTCTTGAGATGCTGACCATTGACAGCCACTGGGAACTTAGCGTCGTCCAGCTTCTCCAGCATGTATGCATTACCCTTCAAGGCTTGAACGACCTTGTATGGACCGTGCCAATTAGGAGACCATTTGCCATATGCTTTATCCTTGGTTCCTAATGGCAACACGGCTTCCCACACTAGATCACCAACTTGGAACTCCTTTGGTCTCACCTTCTTATTGTATGCACGAGCCACCCTGGCTTTATTCTCTTTAATCTTTTCCAACGACCAAAGTCTAAGTTCCGTTGCATCCTCAATAGTGTCACTCATCAAAGCTGCATATTCTTCAGCTGTTAGATCATTCTGAAACGTGACACGTCTTGATCCAGCCGTAATTTCCCAAGTCAATACGGCTTCCTGCCCATAGACAAGTGATACGTCTCCGACGTATCGATAATTTCTTATGTTCCATGCCACATTATTGATGTTATCTACATGTTTTATGCACACTTTATGTCATATTCGTGCATTTTCTGGAACTAACCTATTAACAAGATGCCGAAGTGCCGGTTCCTGTTTTCTCGCTGTTTTTGGTTTCGTAAATCCTAGTAACGAAATATTCTCGAAATCGGACGAAATCAACGCCCAAGTTCCTATTTTCACCGGAAGCATCCAGAACACCCGGAAGGACCGGAGGGGGCACCGGGCCCCGGACCATAGGCCGGCGCGGCCCAGGCCCTGGCCGCGCCGCCCTATGGTGTCGTCGCCCCTTCGACCCTCCTGCGCCGCCTCTTCGCCTATATAAAGCCCCTGGATCGAAAACCCTGATACGTTCGACGAAAACCACAGAAACCTTCCAGAGCCGCCGCCATCGCGAGGCCAAGATCTGGGGGACAGGAGTCTCTGTTCCGGCACGCTGCCGGAGCGGGGAAGTGCCCCCGGAAGGCTTCTCCATGGACACCGCTGCCATCTTCACCGCCATCTTCATCACCGCTGCTACTCCCATGAGGAGGGAGTAGTTCTCCATCGAGGCTCGGGGCTGTACCGGTAGCTATGTGGTTAATCTCTCTCCATGTACTTCAATACAATGATCTCATGAGCTGCTTTACATGATTGAGATTCATATGAGTTTTGTATCACAATTCATCTATGTGCTACTCTAGTGATGTTATTAAAGTAGTTCTATTCCTCCTGCACGTGTGTAAAGGTGACTAGTGTGTGCACCGTGTGGTTCTTGTCGTAGGCTATGATCATGATCTCTTGTAGATTGTGGAGTTAATTATTACTATGATGGTATTGATGTGATCTATTCCTCCTACATATGCATGAAGGTGAAAGTGTGCATGCTATGTTAGTACTTGGTTTAGTCTGTTGACCTATCTTACACTATAAGGTTACTAAAACATGAACATTATTGTGGAGCTTGTTAACTCCGGCATTGAGGGTTCGTGTAATCCTACGCAATGTGTTCATCATCCAACAAAAGTGTAGAGTATGCATTTATCCGTTCTGTTATGTGATCAATGTTGAGAGTGTCCACTAGTGAAAGTGTAATCCCTAGGCCTTGCTCCTAAATATCGCTATCGCTACTTGTTTACTACTGCTGCGTTACTACTCGCTTGTTTACTGTTTTACCGTATTACTGTCTGCTTTGCAATACTACCACCATCAACTACACGCCAGACAAGCTATTTTCCGGCACCGTTGCTACTGCTCATATATATTCATACCACCTGTATTTCACTATCTCTTCGCCGAACTAGTGCACCTATTAGGTGTGTTGGGGACACAAGAGACTTCTTGCTTTGTGGTTGCAGGGTTGCATGAGAGGGATATCTTTGACCTCTTCCTCCCTGAGTTCGATAAACCTTGGGTGATCCACTTAAGGGAAAACTTGCTGCTGTTCTACAAACCTCTGCTCTTGGAGGCCCAACACTGTCTACAGGAAAGGAGGGGGAACGTAGACATCAACAAGCTGGTAAGGCGAAGTCTTTATGGCTCCATGGCATGACATGCGGTAGGCCCACAAAGCTTCTGACAGTGTTTCATGCCACACCCTAGGGTTCTCGTCAATCTTCCTCTTGATCAGCTTGATCAGGCTCTGATTAGACGCTTCAGCTTGCCCGTTGGCTTGAGCATAATATGGAGATGATCGGATCAGCTTAATCCCCATGTCATCGCAGAATTTTCTGAATTCTTTAGAAATAAAGACCAAACCTCCATCGGTCGTGATTGTTTGGGGAATCCCGAACCTATGAATGACGTGTTCTTTCACAAATTTGATAACATCTTCTGATTTTACCTTCTTCATAGGGACGGCCTCCACCCATTTGGTGAAGTAATCTGTAATGGCCGGGATCCACTCGTGGCCTTTGCTCGACGCGAGATGGATTTTGCCGATCATATCCATGCCCCAACCTCGGAATGGCCAAGGCTTGATGATGGGGTTCATTGCTGATGCGGGTACCATCTGAATTTTCCCGAACATCGGACACGCTTGGCATCCCTTGTAGTACTTGAAGCAATCCTCAAGCATAGTGGGCCAATAAAACCCTGATCGCCTAATCAGCCACTTCATCTTATGAGCCGATTGGTGAGTTCCACAGGCGCCTTCGTGCACCGCATGTAAGAGCCGATTAGACTCAGTTGGCCCCAGGCACTTGAGTAGTAACCCTTCCAACGTCCTGTAGAACATGTCATCTCCTATAAGAACATATTTCATGGGCTTGTATCTTATCCGTTTAGGTGCCCCCCGAGCCGAATCCTTCAAGTAATTGAAGATATCGGCTCTCCAGTCATCCTGTTCCAGGAACTGCACCTGAACTTCTGACCCATCTGGTATGTCCTTGTACCCTGACGCCATTTGCGCGAGATCATTGGCGTCGGTATTCTGAGATCTTGGGACCCAATTGAAATTGATGTACCGAAAATGTGTCATCAGCTCACGACATTCCATCCAATATGGGAAGAGCGACTCACTCTCGCACTTGTATTCGTCCGTGAGTTGGTAAATTATCAACTTCGAGTCTCCAAAAAGCTCCACCGCTTCTGCCCCGGCTTCCAGCAGCAACTCCAGTCCCTTGCGTACTGCCTCATACTCAGCGACATTGTTTGTGCAAGGAGTAGAAAGTCTGATGGAGAAGGAGTATGTTGCCCCCGAGGCGACACGAGCGGAATGCCGATGCCACAACCATCGTCACAAGCCGATCCATCGAAGAACATAGCCCATGCACGTATAGATAGTGCTGCTATATTAGTATTGATTCGTTCAGCTATGAGATCGGCCAACGCTTGTCCCTTGACTGCTTTTGCAGGTTGATACCGGAGATCAAACTTCGATAGCGCAAACATCCACTTACCAAGTCGGCCTTTCAAAACAGGAGCCGACAGCATGTGCTTGACAATGTCTGACTTGCATATGACGATGATTTCTGCTGTCAAAAGGATGTGATGGAGCTTGGTGCAGGTGAAGAACAGGCAGAGGCATAACTTCTCGACCTCAGGATACCTTGTCTCTGCATCCAACATCCTTCTGCTGAGGTAGAATACAACCTTTTCAACGCCCTCGTAGAGTTGCACCACCACTGAAGCAATGGACGTGTCAGCTACCGATAGGTAGATGTAGAACGGCCTGTCCTGCTGAGGCGGAACTAGCACAGGCGGTGTTGTTAGATACCGCTTAATCTCGTCAAACGCCTGCTGCTGTTCTGCCCCCCAGTGAAACTCGTCATCAGATTTAATCTTGACCAACGCCATGAACGGCTCAATTCGTCCTGAGAGATTAGAGATGAATCGCCGGACGAAATTGATCTTGCCGATCAGACGTTGGAGCTCCTTCTTCGTGGTAGGCGGCTGCATGGTACGTACCGCCTCCTCGACTTTTCAGGCCGATCTCAATTCCTCGTTCATGAACAAGAAAACCTAGGAACTGACCGGCCGTCACACCAAAGGCACACTTCTTTGGATTCATTCTAAGTCCGAACTTCCGAGTTCGGTCTAGGATGCGTCGCAAATCATCTAAGTGTCCTTCCATGGAGACGGACTTGACCACCACGTCATCGATGTAGATTTCCACCAACTTGCCGATCAGATCATGAAAAATATAATTCATGGCTCGTTGGTATGTTGCACCGGCATTCTTCAAACCAAAAGTCATGACCACATATTCGAACAAGCCCACTGATCCTGGTACTCGGAATGCAGTCTTGTGTATATCTTCTGGGGCCATGAAAATCTGGTTGTAGCCGGCATTGCCATCCATGAAACTCAACACCTTGTGGCCAGCAGCTGCGTTGATTAATGTTTCTGCCACAGGCATTGGATATTCATCCTTTGGGGTGGCTCTGTTAAGCTCTCGAAAATCTATGGCCACACGCCATCGGCCGTCCTTTTTCTCCACAGGTACAATATTGGAGATCCATTCAGCATACCTGCATGGCCTGATGAACCCGGCGGCTAACATTTTCTCGATCTCTTTCTTGACTTCTTCGAGGATTTCGGCCTTCATCTATCGTGCTCGTTGTTGGAATGGCCGAAATCCTTTCTTGAGAGGGAGCCGATGCTCAATGATGCTCCTGTCTAAACCAGGCATCTCTGTGTAATCCCATGCAAAGCAATCTGGGTACTCTTTTAATAGAGCTATCATCTGGCTCCTGAGATGTGGATCTAACTTCTTGCTGATGAAGGTTGGTCGTGGCTTATCCCCAGGACCAATGTCGACTTCTTCTAGTTCATCAGCCGATGTAAACCCATACCCTAGCTTTCCGTCACCTGTTAGATCGACACTGAACACAGGGAAAACGTGTGGCAAGGATAATATGGGCCGATTGCTGGAATTGGCCCCCATCTTGATTGCATTGCTTAAAAGAGGTTTGCATCTTGTTCGTGCTTCACTATCACTACGTGACATGCTTGAGACAAGATCATTACTTTTTATTTTTTGGGGCCGATCACAAGGATCGGCCTTCCCATGTACGCTCATAAACTTTGCTCCTGTTACACGGTTAGGCCAGTGGATAAGACCAGCCTCACCCCGTTTTTTGACACGTCGATGTACTCGCAGTCGTCCAAAGTGATGCCTGAGAGTGGCTCTTGGCCTTCCGTCTCCCAAACGTTCATGCCAGCCGTTGAAATCTCGGCTGTATCGTCTGCACGGACGACTTCTACCTCATCTCCATCCCACTGTATTAGGCATTGGTGCATCGTAGATGGAATGCAACAGATTGGCGTGGATCCAATCTCTCCCTAGCAGGACAGCGTAAGTGCTCTTGCTATCGACAATGAAGAATGTCGTAGGGATGGTCTTCCTCCCTACGGTCAGATCCACGTTCAGAACACCTTGTGCATCAGATGCTTGGCCGTTGAAATCGCTCAGTGTAACGTTGGTCTTGATCAGATCCGAGCTAGAGCGTCCCAACCGACGTAGCATGGAGTATGGCATGATGTTGACCGCCGCTCCGGTGTCCACCAGCATCCTATTGACAGGCTGTCCATTGATATAACCTCGTAAGTACAGGGCCTTCGAGTGTCTGTAGCTTCTTTCACGTGGCTTCTCAAAGATAACCGGCCGTGGGCCGCGATCAAGTTGTGCCACAGGTGCTTCGTCTAATCCCGGAGCACAAAACTCCGCCTGGAAGGATGAACACCATGTTTGTACTAGCCGATGTCTCATCATCGGCTTTCCTTTGCTTGGGGCGCCACTCCATCTTTTGTGGTCGACCCTCTTCGTCCGGGGTTCGTTGAATTTTCGCGGCCGGATCGGGCCGCGCCTTCCTTAGCGTGTGCAGGTATAACCTTTCGGCTTCCTCCAAGCCACGCGAGCCGCTGAACCCTACGCTTTTGGGAACGGCTGAGTCCGTCGGGGCACCACCTTGGCCGGTGGTACTTGTCCTCTTCTTCTTCGTAGTCATCTTCTAACTCCTCGAGGTCTTCTTCCCGAGAGGACTCGGTTTGCTTGTTCCTAGATGGGAGAGGCCCTAGACGTTTGAACACTGACACGTCTGTTGCACCCTTCTTCTTCTGTCTACATTCTGGGCAGTTGCCGATTGTAGGCAATCGGCTCATTCCTGAATCCCAGCAGTGTTTTAAGAAAGGACAGTCCCAGTGCTTGTCCATGTCGTCTTGTTCTCTTGACCTTTCCTTGGCGCGGCGCTCGTATCTCTCCTCATCGCGATCATGCCGACGATGTCTCCTGGCGTCCTGATACGTCTCCGACGTATCGATAATTTCTTATGTTCCATGCCACATTATTGATGTTATCTACATGTTTTATGCACACTTTATGTCATATTCATGCATTTTCTGGAACTAACCTATTAACAAGATGCCGAAGTGCCGATTGCTTTGTTTTCTGCTTGTTTTTGGTTTCAGAAATCCTAGTAAGGAAATATTCTCGGAATTGGACGAAATCAAAGCCCGGGGGCCTATTTTTCCACGAAGCTTCCGGAAGTCCGAAGACGAAACGAAGAGGGGCCACGGGGTGGCCAAACCCTAGGGCGGCGCGGCCCCACCCCCGGCCGCGCCGGCCTATGGTCCGGGCCCCCGAGCCGCCTCTTGACTTGCCCTTCCGCCTACTTAAAGCCTCCGTGACGAAACCCCCGCATGCGAGAGCCACGATACGGAAAACCTTCCAGAGACGCCGCCAACGCCGATCCCATCTCGGGGGATCCAGGAGATCGCCTCCGGCACCCTGCCGGAGAGGGGAATGATCTCCCGGAGGACTCTACGCCGCCATGGTCGCCTCCGGTGTGATGTGTGAGTAGTCTACCCCTGGACTATGGGTCCATAGCACTAGCTAGATGGTTGTCTTCTCCCCATTGTGCTATCATTGTCGGATCTTGTGAGCTGCCTAACATGATCAAGATCATCTATCTGTAATTCTATATGTTGCGTTTGTTGGGATCCGATGAATAGAGAATACTTGTTATGTTGATTATCAAAGTTATATCTACGTGTTGTTTATGATCTTGCATGCTCTCCGTTACTAGTAGATGCTCGGCCAAGTAGATGCTTGTAACTCCAAGAGGGAGTACTTATGCTCGATAGTGGGTTCATGCCTCGCATTGACACCAGGACGGTGACGAAAGTTCTAAGGTTGTGTTGTGTCTGTTGCCACTAGGGATAAAACATTGATGCTATGTCTAAGGATGTAGTTGTTGATTACATTACGCACCATACTTAATGCAATTGTCCGTTGCTTTGCAACTTAATACCGGAGGGGTTTGGATGATAACTCGAAGGTGGACTTTTTAGGCATAGATGCAGTTGGATGGCGGTCTATGTACTTTGTCGTAATGCCCAATTAAATCTCACTATACTCATCATGATATGTATGTGCATGGTCATGCTCTCTTTATTTGTCAATTGCCCAACTGTAATTTGTTCACCCAACATGCTGTTCGTCTTATGGGAGAGACACCTCTAGTGAACTGTGGACCCCGGTCCAATTCTCTTTACTGAAATACAATCTACTTCAATACTTGTTCTACTGTTTTCTGCAAACAATCATCTTCCACACAATACGGTTAATCCTTTGTTACAGCAAGCCGGTGAGATTTTACAACCTCACTGTTTCGTTGGGGCAAAGTACTTTGGTTGTGTTGTGCAGGTTCCACGTTGGCGCCGGAATCCCTGGTGTTGCGCCGCACTACATCCCGCCGCCATCAACCTTCAACGTGCTTCTTGACTCCTACTGGTTCGATAAACCTTGGTTTCTTACTGAGGGAAACTTGCTGCTGTACGCATCACACCTTCCACTTGGGGTTCCCAACGAGCGTGTGCTTTACGCGTCATCACATCCCTGCTAGCTAGACGATCCCTTTCATCGTCGCTGTTGTACCGCCGGCGCTGGTCATACTGACTTACATATTTGTTGAGGAGATGATCAGAGAGAGGTCGTTGATATCGCACATTCTTTACTTCTCCCTTTGTGATGTAGCGTTTGCCATCGTGCCGGAGCCGATCGCGTGGAGCGGCTTCCTCTTTGTCCTTGCTGCGAGAGCGGCTGCCCTCGCCTTTGCCCTTACCAGAGTGGTGCCCAGGCTCGACCATGTTAATGCTCAACGAAAACCTGGCTGGCACCCTTCCGGGTAAGCGTACTCCACCGTGTTAACGGCGGGGAAGGGGTGTGTGTCGACTTTCATGGCGTATTGGTTGAAAATTAGACGTCCTTGTTCTATCGCCATTTGGATCTGCTGACGCCACACCCTGCAGTCGTTGGTGGTATGGGAGAACGTGTTATGCCATTTGCAGTATGGCTTTCCGTTCAGCTCCTGTACCGTGGGGATTTTGAGGCCTTCGGGTAACTTCAGCTGCTTCTCCTTAAGTAAGAGGTCGAAAATCTGCTCAGCTTTAGTTACGTCAAAATCAAACCCTCTTGGAGGACCTTGTGGCTTAACCCATTTGCAGGACACGGGGGCTGCCCCCCGAGTCCATTCAGCCACTGCTACCTCTTGATCTCCCGCAGACCCTTCATCTTCCTCCGTCTCAACCATGACTACTGCACGCTTGAACTTGTCCTGGTACAGCTCTGGGTGGCGCTGTTCATATAATGACAGTTTCTGAACCATGTGCGCCAGTGAAGGGTAGTCTGCTTGGGAAGCCATATCCTTGATCGGTGATGCGAGACCCACCACCGCCAACTCGACTGCTTCTTTTTCAGTCAAACGAGCCGAATAACATCGGTTCCTCACGGTCTGAAGCGGCTGGATGTACTCGACACTTGTTTCTCCGCGCTTCGACGTACTTGTGCTAGATCGGCTATGCCGGCCTCGGAAGCTTCGAGTGATACTGCATGTGGAATTTCTCCTCCAAGCTGCTTCCAAGTCCGGATCGAATCCGGTGGCGGTGATGTGTACCACCCAAAAGCCGATCCCGTGAGGGATCGTGCGAAGAACCTCACGCGTAGTGCATCCGCAGCTGAGATCGTGCCCAAGCTGCGCCAAATATCGACTTACATGCTCGATAGAGCTGGAGCCATCTGACCCACTAAACTTGGAGAATTCAGGGAGCCGATATTTGGGTGGTAGTGGGATCAAATCGTAGTCGTTGGGGTACGGCTTGGAATAGCCGATTGCCCTCCTTTTCGGCACCATGCCGAACTGGTCTCTCAAGATCGTGCTGATCTGATCCGAAGTGCTAGCTGCAGGAGTGGAGCTCTGAAGATTCGCTGGCGTGGCATACTTAGCTAGCCACGCTTGCTTCTCAAGATCTGAGCTAGCTGCAGGAGTGGAGCTCTGGACGTTCGTCGGAGTGGCGTATTTAGCTAGCCACGTCTGCTTCTCAAGATCTGATCCAGAGGCTCCTCCTGCTGTTCCGGAAGTCCCTGCTGTTGCAGCCTGGTTCGTGAGTGCCCAGTTACTGCTGTCTGGCACGTATGTGCACGTGTATCCGTGAGGGATCTCCTTAGGCGCCTCATACAAGAACTAGTAGTCGCTAGGATCGCCACCGATCTTGTAGACGACGAATGCCGGTGTACTCGGCACCTCTGGTGCTGCCAGCGCGAACGGCAGCGGTGGTCGGCTGCGGAGTGGTAGCTCTCCTTGGTGAGTGCCTAGAGCAGGTCCTGACGGAGAGTGCGATGCCTCAAGATTTCATGGAGCACCCGAAGGGCGACACGCTCCAAAGTGTTCACCGGGCTCTCAGAATGGCGGTGTAGCGAATGAGCTACCATGAAATTGATCTCCTGACGCAAGGACCTGGTGCGTTCTTCTGAAGGGGTGGACAGGTCAATTCCATCGAGCGTGCCTTCAGGTGTGAACCCTCTCCACCTGATGCCATGCGAGCGAGTCCTGTGGAAAGACCCGATGAGGTCGGCTTCGAGGATAGCTTTGACGTCGTCATACTTCTTCTTGAGCTCCTCGGGCAGATCCTCGTACGTGACTGGAGTACCTTCCGCCATCTCAGATGTAGATGGCGATGCAGTTGATGTCGAAGACTGTCCCACCAGGCGTGCCAGAATGTGTTGGCGTCCGAAACTCACCAGCGAGCTACGGCTGGCAACACGAAGAGCCGGGAACAACCTTAGGGCTGCGGCTGGCCCTGGTCCCTCCAAGCGACGGCCCGCAAAGCTCCTGGTACACACGTCCCGATGCTGGTGCAAGGGCATGCCACCTGATCTATACCTGATCAGGAAGGTGATGGATTTGCTTCGCTTAGTTTCCTGCATGGCATACACGTAAACATTAAATACGAGCCTCGATCGGCTCTCAGGTTGTCCTGTGAATCGGCTCAAGGAGCCGATCCACCCATGGTTCGTATGGGGTCTACGATCACATGGTGGTCCTGCTTGATCAATATGTAGCTAAAACGACCTACAACAATTTAGGGTTTTCACCGCATAATCGGAACATCCTACTCGTGATTGAGCCTGGCAGCTACGCACGGTGATAATAAACCGGCCCTAGACAAGGCCTAAAAACCAACATTAAGTTGATCCCCGGAACATCTTGTCTAGGGTTAGCAAATTACACCCTACATACCACTGGATCATTCAACCCGTTTGTAATGCCCAACTATGCAGATATTAAACTAATCCTTGAAGAATCAAGGAGCAATCATAACGGATCGGATCTACTAAACAATGATCAAGCAAGGTGCCGCCCTTACACCTAAGAAAGGTGTAAGGACGGCTAGACGTCTAAGGGTTGCATGGACGGAAGCATGTAGCACGGTAGAACAATGCTAACCCTAACACATCTATGATAACTACGTTGCTCGCCATCAAAAAGGCTTCAGCACGAGCAACGCATGGATAACGAATAAACGTATATCGCCTAGATCGCAAGATGCGATCTAGGCAGCATGATGCTTACCCGGAAGAAACCCTCGAAACAAGGGGTCGGCGATGCGCCAAGATTGGTTTGTGATGAACGTGATTGTTGTTTTTCTTGATAACCCTAGATACATATTTATAGTCCGTAGACTTTCTAACATGGGAATAATCCCAACCGTGCACCAGCCAAACTCTAACTAACCGACACGTATCCTACTTATATTTACAGATACAAGGGCAAACTAGCCCAAACCTCGTGTACAAGGCCGGTTCGCGTATTCTTCCATGTATATTTCTTCAAGCCCAATCTTGATCGCGGCCCACCTCTGACTCGGTCAAATTCTGGTGATAACACCAGCTCGCGAAAGAGGAGTTGTGCTCTCTGTATATTTCTGCTTCCGTCATCATCGGCTTGCCACTGTTCTCTATCATGGTTTTGTGCTCTTTCAACCAAGGATCGATCAAGTCAATGTGTTGTAGCGCTACTAAGTTGGCCCTGTCAAAGTCGGAAGTCCAACCAGACATGTGCATGTGCAGTTCCTTCCTTCCATTTTTGTGGCCTACTCCCTCGAACCTGCGGCCGTGCTTGTTTTGAGGCAAACCAACAGGGTCCTCGATGTCTAGATAATTCGTGCAGAAAGAGATGCACTCTTCGGTGAGCCAGCCCTGGACGATGCTTCCATCCGGATGTGACCTATTACGAACGTATCCTTTAATGACCCCATTCATTCTTTCAAATGGCATCATGTTGTGTAAGAATGCCGGCCCTAGACTGACGATATCATCCATGATATGGATCAACAGATGGACCATCACGTCAAAGAATGCAGGCGGGAAGTACATCTCCATCTCACATAGGATCACCACGATCTCTTCCCGGAGCCTTGCGAGTTTCTTCACTCTTATCGACTTCCGAGTTATGACGTCGAAGAAGTTACGAGCCCAATCAGCGTTGCACGGACATGGTCATCCATTATACCTCGGATTGCAACCGGAAGAATCTGCGTCATCATCACGTGACAGTCATGAGACTTCATGCCGCTGAAGTTTCGTTTCTTGGGGTCCATGTATCTGCTTATTAGCCCGGAGTAACCGACGGGCACTCTGACTCCTAGAAGGCAATTGAAAAATTGATCGACCTCGGCCGGATTAAAAGTGAAGCGGGAGGGGGACAGTAATAGTCTGGCTGCTTAATCCTTTTGCGCTTCTGACCGCCGTCCGCCTCCTCCTCTGACTGTCCCTCTTGGGCCGGCGGGATCTGAAACTCTTCCCTGATGCCCAAAACTTTCAGGTCGTGTCTTGCTTTCGGCCCATCTTTGGTCCGGTCCGGCATGTTGAGAAGAGTGCCAAGCAAGCTCTCGCACACGTTCTTTGTAATATGCATGACATCTAGGCAGTGAGGTGTATCGAGAATTTTCCAGTACGGCAAGTCCCAAAACACGGACCTCCTTTTCCATACACCAATGAGCGGCGTCGTTTCCTTTTTCTTCTTCTCTCCAGGCTTTTGACGAATCTTTCCTGGCGCAGGGCACTCCTTCCAACCTTTCAGTAATGTATCGATCTCTTCGCCGCTCTTCTTACGTGGAGGTCCTCGGGGTTCATTTGTACCATCGAACAGATCTCCACGCTTTCTCCACGGGTCAGTCATCTGTAGCCACCTTCGATGCCCCATGTAAACTGTTTTCGAAGAGCCGGGATCCTTACCAAGCTGCAAAAACATCGTCTCTTCCATGCACCTGACACATGCCTTGTGTCCATGGCACACCTGGCACGAAATGTAACCGTATCCGAGGTAGTCCTGCACCGTCGTGATCAACGCGGCTCTCAAAGGGAAATATTCTTCCGCTACGGCGTCCCATGTATCTACCCCTTCCTCCGCCCACAATGTTTCAAGCTCCTCCTTTAATAGTTCGAGATACATGTTGATATCGTTTCCTGGCTGTGTCGGCCCTTGAATTAGCATACTCATCTCGTATGTACTTCCTCTTCATGCACAGCCAGGGCGGGAGGTTGTAGATCCATACAAACACGGGCCATGTGCTATGTGTGCTGCTCTGGTTTCCGAACGGATTGAATCCGTCCGTGCTCGCACCCAACCTGATGTTTCTGGGATCTGCCCCAAAACTTCCGAATTCATTGTCTAATTCTTTCCACTAGCTTGCATCCGAAGGGTGCGTCAGCACTGGGTGCTCAATCCGCTCTTCATCATTCAACACTGCCTCCTTTCTTTATGCGTGCCAGCGCATGAGCTTTGCTTCCTTGCGGTCCGCGTAGAACCGTTGAAGCCGGGGGGCGAGCGGGAAGTACCACACAACTTTCCGAGGAGCTTTCTTCTTCCCTTTCTTGTACCGTTCAGCTTCACACACAGGACATTTGGTCTTGTCCATGTGCTCATTGCGATACATGATACAGTCGTTGATGCAGGCGTGATACTTTTCGTGGGGTAAGTCGAGAGGGCACGTGATTCTCTTGGCCTCGGCTAGACTACCGGGACACGTGTTCCCGGCAGGAAGGAGATCTTTCACGTATTCCAGGATGTCGTCGACGCTTGTGTCCGTCCATCCGTGTTTCGCCTTCATCTGCAGCACATCGAGAGCTACTCTCAAGCGAGACTCCCCCAACCCGCGACCTGAGTCGTACAGCGGAGTATTCGAGTCTATCTCGAGTTGCTCAAGCTTTGATTTCCGCTTGGCGCCTTTCGTCTTTTCGAGAAGCAGATCTTGAAGATGAGGGTCCCGCACGACTGAAGCTAGCGGCACCTCTTTGTCGTCGTCAAGGTTATTGTCGTCGTCAAGGTTATTGTCGTCGTCAAGGTTATCGTCCTGTGCGACAAGCTCTTCATCGTCATCAATATCATGATGCCCTCCTTCTTGCCGGCCATTATTACCACTGCCGCCGTCGCCCGATTGACCTCCGCGCCATCATCACTCATCCATTGAGTGTGTCCATGCATGAAACCATTAGTGAGCAGGTGCCCCCGCAATTTGCCCGAATACGGGTCAAACCATTTCCCTCGTTTGCATCTCCGACACGGACACAATACCTCCGTGCGGTTATTTTCATACATGTCGATGATCGCGTGTTTCAGATATCTCATCACGATGCTTTCACTCATCTCGATAACCATTATCGCCTGCATGGTAAGATTACATAATTGATTAGAACCATGCATCCGTCGGTAGTTTTCACGGAAAATTTCGGCATGACCTTCCTACACGGTAGGACATAGGAGCGCCAGAAATGTGCCGAAACGGAAACTTAAAGAATCAACATTTCGGTGCAACGTTGGCAACTCATTTTCAACGCCAACACACACAAGCACAAGCACAACATATATATATGCCACACACGAGAGCTTTGCTTCAAATGTCCAACATACGTCGATTCCATTCCTCAATTTGTTCATTAATCACCTATTTGTTTGATATATTCGTCAACGAGATCGAGACGTCACGCCGCTACCACGACGTATGGAAGCCGACTTTCTAGATCTAGATCTAGATTGAGCGGTCAATGCGGGATAGTAGATCTACATCTACATAGGGGGATGTGGGAGATGCATGTAGGAAGGGAAGATTTGCTTAAAAAATATGATTTTGTTTGGTGAAATTGGTGAAATTGGGGATAGAAATGGGCAAAAATGAGCTGGGTTGGGAGAAGGCTCGGGTTTGTGTGGAGGAGTGGAGTGGTAGTAGTGGGGGGAGTGGTTGTTGAGCAGAAATAACCGCCCGAGTTACTGCCGGCGCACCGGGGCATGGGTGCGCCGGCAGCACATAGCCCTTTCGGCTATATCACCCCGGGCCAGTGCCCAAGAATCATTGCCGGCGCACCAGCCCAGGGGGGCGCCGGCAATAGCGCATTTTCCGCCGGCGCACCCCTGGGCTGGTGCGCCGGCAATGATTCTTGGGCATGGCCCGAATCGGCCGCGGCCATGCCAGGATTTTTCCCAGGCGCGTCTTTTCCGGTGCTGCGCCTGCAGTAGTCCTGCATCGCCGGCGCGGCTGCAAAGTGGTGCGCCGGCAACTGTTTCCACCAGCGCACATCCTAGGTGGTGCGCCGGCACCACTTGCCTCCACCTATAGGCTTTTTCCTAGTAGTGAATGGCCCCAAAAGTTGTGTGTGTCCACATGGCATGCACAAAAGTGATTTGAGATGGTTCTATATCCAATGCTACCCCCTCCGGGTGTGCCCGGCTTCTCGGACATGGGGTTCCTACACTTAGGCGGATTCTCGCATGTATAGGGGGGGACTCCCTCGGAGGTGAACCGGAGAGAACCTTGGGATCATACGGGATGATCCTTGTTTCCACATGTACCTATGACCTAACCACGCTCAAACGTAGGCATACGCCCACCGGGGGAACCCCGATGGAATGCAGTCAAAGGGGTAGATGGCGCGGTCAACGGAACTAGGGTTTCGTCAGAAATCGAGCATCGGACCTAGGGTTTC
>NC_061510.1:21373253-21407777 GCF_022539505.1 Lolium rigidum
TTGCCGGCGCAAAGTTGACGTGGGAGTTAGAGATCTTTGTGGTGTAGCTTTTCTTCGGTCCCCGGCAACGGCGCCGAAAAAGAGCTTGATGGCGTGTATTTCACACGTTCGTTGGGCAACCCCAAGAGGAAGGTATGATGCGCACGAGCAGCAAGTTTTCCCTCGTAAAGAAACCAAGGTTTATCGAACCAGGAGGAGCCAAGAAGCACGTTGAAGGTTGATGGCGGCGAGATGTAGTGCGGCGCAACACCAGGGATTCCGGCGCCAACGTGGAACCTGCACAACACAACCAAAGTACTTTGCCCCAACGAAACGAAGTGAGGTTGTCAATCTCACCGGCTTGCTGTAACAAAGAGTTAACCGTATTGTGTGGAAGATGATTGTTTGCAGAAAACAAGTAGAACAAGTATTGCAGTAGATTGTATTTCAAGAAAGAGAATTGGACCGGGGTCCACAGCTCACTAGAGGTGTCTCTCCCATAAGACGAACGAGCATGTTGGGTGAACAAATTACAGCTTGGGCAATTGACAAATAAAGAGAGCATGACAATGCACATACATATCATGATGAGTATAGTGAGATTTAATTGGGCATTACGACAAAGTACATAGACCGCCATCCAACTGCATCTATGCCTAAAAAGTCCACCTTCAGGTTATCATCCGAACCCCCTCCAGTATTAAGTTGCAAGCAACAGTCAATTGCATTAAGTATGGTGCGTAATGTAATCAACAACTACATCCTTAGACATAGCATCAATGTTTTATCCCTAGTGGCAACAGCACAACACAACCTTAGAACTTTCTCGTCATCGTCCTGGTGTCAATGCAGGCATGAACCCACTATCGAGCATAAGTACTCCCTCTTGGAGTTACAAGCATCTACTTGGCCAGAGCATCTACTAGTAACGGAGAGCATGCAAGATCATAAACAACACATAAGCATAACTTTGATAATCAACATAACAAGTATTCTCTATTCATCGGATCCCAACAAACACAACATATAAAATTACAGATAGATGATCTTGATCATGTTAGGCAGCTCACAAGATCCGACAATGATAGCACAATGGGGAGAAGACAACCATCTAGCTACTGCTATGGACCCATAGTCCAGGGGTAGACTACTCACACATCACACCGGAGGCGACCATGGCGGCGTAGAGTCCTCCGGGAGATGATTCCCCTCTCCGGCAGGGTGCCGGAGGCGATCTCCTCGGATCCCCCGAGATGGGATCGGCGGCGGCGGCGTCTCCGGAAGGTTTTCCGTATCGTGGTTCTCGGTACCGGGGTTTTCGTCACGGAGGCTATTTGTAGGCGGAAGGGCAGAGTCGGGGGCCAGACGAGGGGGCCACACCATAGGGCGGCGCGGGCCCCCCCGGGGCCGCGCCGCCACGTGGTGTCGCCACCGCGTGGCCCCACTTCGTGTGTTCTTCGGTCTTCTGGAAGCTCCGTGGAAAAATAGGCCCCGGGCTTTGATTTCATCCAATTCCGAGAATATTTCCTTACTAGGATTTCTGAAACCAAAAACAGCAGAAAACAAGCAACCGGCACTTCGGCATCTTGTTAATAGGTTAGTTCCGGAAAATGCACGAATATGACATAAAGTGTGCATAAAACATGTAGATAACATCAATAATGTGGCATGGAACATAAGAAATTATCGATACGTCGGAGACGTATCAGCATCCCCAAGCTTAGTTCCGCTCGTCCCGAGCAGGTAAAACGATAACACGGATAATTTCTGGAGTGACATGCCATCATAATCTTGATCATACTATTTGTAAAGCATATGTAGTGAATGCAGCGATCAAAACAATGTGTATGACATGAGTAAACAAGTGAATCATATAGCAAAGACTTTTCATGAATAGCACTTCAAGACAAGCATCAATAAGTCTTGCATAAGAGTTAACTCATAAAGCAATAATTCAAAGTAAAGGCATTGAAGCAACACAAAAGAAGATTAAGTTTCAGCGGTTGCTTTCAACTTGTAACATGTATATCTCATGGATATTGTCAACATAGAGTAATATAATAAGTGCAATAAGCAAGTATGTAGGAATCAATGCGTAGTTCACACAAGTGTTTGCTTCTTGAGGTGGAGAGAAATAGGTGAACTGACTCAACATTGAAAGTAAAAGAATGGTCCTCATAGAGGAAAAGCATCGATTGCTATATTTGTGCTAGAGCTTTGATTTTGAAAACATGAAACAATTTTGTCAACGGTAGTAATAAAGCATATGCATCATGTAAATTATATCTTATAAGTTGCAAGCCTCATGCATAGTGTACTAATAGTGCCCGCACCTTGTCCTAATTAGCTTGGACTACCTGGATTATCACCGCAATACATATGCTTTAACCAAGTATCACAAAGGGGTACCTCTATGCCGCTCGTACAAAGGTCTAAGGAGAAAGCTCGCATTTGGATTTCTCGCTTTTGATTATTCTCAACTTAGACATCCATACCGGGACAACATAGACAACGAGATAATGGACTCCTCTTTTAATGCTTTAAGCATTCAACAACAATTAATTATTTTCTCATTAGAGATTTGAGGATGTTTGTCCAAAACTGAAACTTCCACCATGGAACATGGCTTCGGTTAGCGGCCCAATGTTCTTCTCTCACAATATGCATGCTCAAACCATTCAACTCAGAGTAGATCGCCCTTACTTCGGACAAGACGAACATGCATAGCAACTCACATGAAATTCAACAATGAGTTGATGGCGTTCCCAGTAAACATGGTTATCGCACAACAAGCAACTTAATAAGAGATAAAGTGCATAATTACATATTCAATACCACAATAGTTTTTAAGCTATTTGTCCCATGAGCTATATATTGCAAAGGTGAATGATGGAATTTTAAAGGTAGCACTCAAGCAATTTACTTTGGAATGGCTGGAAAATACCATGTAGTAGGTAGGTATGGTGGACACAAATGGCATAGTGGTTGGCTCAAGTATTTTGGATGCATGAGAAGTATTCCCTCTCGATACAAGGTTTAGGCTAGCAAGGCTTATTTGAAACAAACACAAGGATGAACCGGTGCAGCAAAACTCACATAAAAGACATATTGAAAACATTATAAGACTCTACACCGTCTTCCTTGTTGTTCAAACTCAATACTAGAAATTATCTAGACCTTAGAGAAACCAAATATGCAAACCAAATTTTAGCATGCTCTATGTATTTCTTCATTAATGGGTGCAAAGTATATGATGCAAGAGCTTAAACATGAGCACAACAATTGCCAAGTATCACATTACCCAAGACATTTATAGCAATTACTACATGTATCATTTTCCAATTCCAACCATATAACAATTTAACGAAGGAGAAACTTCGCCATGAATACTATGAGTAGAAACCAAGGACATACTTGTCCATATGCTACAGCGGAGCGTGTCTCTCTCCCATAAAGTGAATGCTAGGATCCATTTTATTCAAACAAAACAAAAAACAAAAACAAACCGACGCTCCAAGAAAAAGCACATAAGATGTGATGGAATAAAAATATAGTTTCAGGGGAGGAACCTGTAGAAGGATAGAGAGGGAGAAAGATTGGCGGAATATGTTGGGTGTATTATTGAGCCTCATGGGCGAGTATATATAGGAGTACAAGGGACCGACTTGGAGTAGAAGACAAGAAACAAATCTATCCCTACCTAATCTATCCCTAACCGTACGTGTACCAAATATATCTCTAACACTCCCCCGCAGTCGTAGCGGTAGTGACGTGAACAACAGTAGCGTCGCGGACGGTCAGACTGGAGATAAACCGAAGTGGACCCCGGAAGGCTGACACTCCCCGCGGTCGTAGCGGGAGTGTCGTGGACGGAGTTGCGTCGCGGATGCTTGGACTGGAGAGGAGGCTGGTGAGGCGCAAGCGAGGTGGTAGCCCTTTATGCCGATGTCGAGGTAGCCGAGAGCGTGGGTGCTGCAACCTTGGTCGAGGGAGCCGCGCGAGGGATTGCCGTGGTCGATGTCAAGGGCGGGTGCCGGTGTCGATGTAGCCGCAGGCGCGTAGTGCGCGAGGAGAGTGACGGAGACACGTCGAGGCAGTCGTGGAGGTTGTCGATGCCGAAGTCGATGCAGTCTGAGCCGTCGAGGACGAGGTGCGGCCCTAGTTTTGCCAGAACCAGGCGCACGTCGGGGACGAAGGCATACTTCGGTTTTGCCAGAACCGAGTACGCATAGAAGAAGTAGGTGACGCGGTCGAGGCAGTCGTAGAGGCGATGCCGAAGAAGACGTTGTCGAAGCCGATGAAGACGAGACGTCCGGCGCGAGTTTGCTAGACTCGGGAACGTGTCGGGGACGAAGGCACTTCCGGTGTTGCCAGTACCGAGCATGCGAGGGTAGGGAACATTACAAAGTGCGCGCCATGTCGGAGTAGACTAGTAGAGGAGGTCTCGACAACGGGTGTCGGAGAAGAGGAGCAGGTGGTGTAGTCGGGGAAGAGGCGAGTCTCGACGATGGGTGTCAGAGTAGAGTAGCAGGTGACGTAGTCGGGGAAGAGGCGAGGATGCTGGCGGCGAAGATGTAGTGTACGAAGACGTAGAAGGCGGCTAACCCAGCGGTGACCAGGGGTGGTCATGCTGGACGCCTAGACGGGCGTTGCGGTGGTCGGCGAGCTCAGCGCGACCTGGAGCGATTGGCGAGCCCAGCGGCGACCTGGGGTGGGGGCGCGGCGGCGGTACACGAAGTAGGCGAGGAAGACCCAGCGGCGTGACGAAGACCATGCGCGGATGGAGGCGACCCACGCCGAAGGGGCGGCGCTGTGGTGGCCTCGGACATCGACGCGCGGGGGACGGCAAAGGCGACCGCGTGCGGCGACGCCACGGCCTGAGGGGCCGGCGTAGCTGCAGGGCGCGAGTCGGTGCAGCGGCGGGACGCCACCAGCGACGTACGCGCCTTGGAAGGCGCGTCGGAGGCCGGTAGCATGGACCAAAGGCGGTGGCGCTGCGGCCCGAAGGGGCGACGCAGCGGCAGCCCGTAGCTCGATCGGTGGTAGGCGCGTGCTCGGGGACGTGCTTGGCGGAGACGTGCGCGCGGTCGGTTGATCAGACCGACGGCGGCGCTGTACGCGCCATGGCGTGGACGACGTGCCGCAGATTGGAGTCGTTGGCGACGTTGTCGGTGATGTCCCGGGCGATGACGGCGAAGACGGACCGGCGATGGAGACCGCGCGGGCGAGACAGCCTGCTGCGTCGCACGTAGGCGTCCCTTGTGTAACGCGTGCGGCCGTGCCGCGCGGTTTGATGAAGATGGCCGGTGTGGATCGACGCCATTGTCGGAGTAGAGGCGCACGGTGACGAGGATGCACGTACGCTCGGAAAAGAGCACAATCGCCGGTGCTATTTTGCTGGTGAAGATCGGCCGCGTCCAAGAGATGTCCTATGCATGAAGCACAAGAGATCAGGTATGCACATTGCGCATGCGAGCATGATGTAGATGGGGGCCATGGTGCGCGGCCGACACGACGAGGACAGCTAGCATGATTGTGGAGTCTTTTCCGAGCGGAACAAGTCGAAGCAAATCGCAGGTCACTTGATAGTCGGCGGCGGGCGACGCAAAAGCCAATCTATGATCGGTAAAAAATTCAGAGAAAAACCAATCTACGATTGGGAAAAAAAAAACTCGAGGGCAGCGGATCAACAGATCGGCGAACGAACCCTCATACGGGTTGCGCGGCCCCCGGAGTAGGCCATGGAGATTGACCTCCCCGGGGGCGGCACGGGCGGAAGCTTGTGCGGCGGCTAGGTCAAGGAGCGTGCCGCTCTGATACCATGTAGAATGATAGAGAGGGAGAAAGATTGGCGGAATATGTTGGGTGTATTATTGAGCCTCATGGGCGAGTATATATAGGAGTACAAGGGACCGACTTGGAGTAGAAGACAAGAAACAAATCTATCCCTACCTAATCTATCCCTAACCGTACGTGTACCAAATATATCTCTAACAGAACCTGATAATGTTGTCGATGAAGAAGGGGATGCCTTGGGCATCCCCAAGCTTAGACGCTTGAGTCTTCTTGATATATGCAGGGGTGAACCACCGGGTGCATCCCCAAGCTTAGAGCTTTCACTCTCCTTGATCATGTTGCATCATACTCCTCTCTTGATCCTTGAAAACTTCCTCCACACCAAACTCGAAACAACTCATTAGAGGGTTAGTGCACATTATAAATTGACATATTCAGAGGTGACACAATCATTCTTAACACTTCTGGACATTGCATAATGCTACTGGACATTAGTGGATCAAAGAAATTCATCCAACATAGCGAAAGAGGCAATGCGAAATAAAAGGCAGAATCTGTCAAAACAGAACAGTTCGTATTGACGAATTTTAAAATGGCACCAGACTTGCTCAAATGAAAATGCTCAAATTGAATGAAAGTTGCATACATATCTGAGGATCATGCACGTAAATTGTCTTAATTTTCTGAGTTACCTACAGGGAGGTGGACCCAGATTCGTGACAGCAAAGAAATCTGGAACTGTGCAGTAATCCAAATCTAGTACTTACTTTTCTATCAACGGCTTAACTTGGCACAACAAAACACAAAACTAAGATAAGGAGAGGTTGCTACAGTAGTAAACAACTTCCAAGACACAAAATAAAAAACAAAGTACTGTAGTAAAATAACACATGGGTTATCTCCCAAGAAGTTCTTTCTTTATAGCCATTAAGATGGGCTCAGCAGTTTTAATGATGCACTCGCAATAAATAGTATTTGAAGCAAAAGAGAGCATCAAGAGGCAAATTCAAAACATATTTAAGTCTAACATGCTTCCTATGCATAGGAATCTTGTAAATAAACAAGTTCATGAAGAGCAAAGTGACAAGCATAGGAAGATAAAACAAGTGTAGCTTCAAAAATTTCAGCATATAGAGAGGCATTTTAGTAACATGAAAATTTCTACAACCATATTTTCCTCTCTCATAATAACTTTCAGTAGTATCATGAGCAAACTCAACAATATAACTATCACATAAAGCATTCTTATCATGAGTCTCATGCATAAAATTATTACTCTCCACATAAGCATAATCAATTTTATTAGTTGTAGTGGGAGCAAATTCAACAAAGTGGCTATCATCATATATAGGAGGCATATTGTAATCATAAAATAAAATTTTCTCCTCAATGCTTGGGGGACTAAAAAGATCAAGCTCATCAAAACCAGCTTCCCCAAGCTTAGAATTTTCCATAGCATTAGCAACAATAGTGTTCAAAGCATTCATATTAATAACATTCCCATTAGCATGCATATAAAGTTCCATGGGTTTTTTAATTCTCTCTTCAAACACATCATGTCCTAATTCAAGATAAAGCTCATAAAGATCTCTCATATTTTTGTTGTTTTCCATTATGCTTAACTAGTGAAATAAAAACATGCATGATATTAAGTAAAGTAAAACAAGTAACTAATTTTTTGTATTTTTGATATAGCAAACAAGATAGCAAATAAAGTAAAACTAGCAACTAATTTTTTTGTATTTTGATTTAGTGCAGCAAACAGAGTAGTAAATAAAACTAAGCAAGACAAAAACAAAGTAAAGAGATTGAGAAGTGGAGACTCCCCTTGCAGCGTGTCTTGATCTCCCCGGCAACGGCGCCAGAAAAAGAGTTGCTGGCGCAAAGTTGACGTGGGAGTTAGAGATCTTTGTGGTGTAGCTTTTCTTCAGTTCCCCGGCAACGGCGCCAGAAAAAGAGCTTGATGGCGTGTATTTCACGCGTTCGTTGGGCAACCCCAAGAGGAAGGTATGATGCGCACAGCAGCAAGTTTTCCCTCAGAAAGAAACCAAGGTTTATCGAACCAGGAGGAGCCAAGAAGCACGTTGAAGGTTGATGGCGGCGAGATGTAGTGCGGCGCAACACCGGGGATTCCGGCGCCAACGTGGAACCCTGCACAACACAACCAAAGTACTTTGCCCCAACGAAACAGTGAGGTTGTCAATCTCACCGGCTTGCTGTAACAAAGAGTTAACCGTATTGTGTGGAAGATGATTGTTTGCAGAAAACAGTAGAACAAGTATTGCGATAGATTGTATTTCAGTAAAGAGAATTGGACCGGGGTCCACAGTTCACTAGAGGTGTCTCTCCCATAAGACGAACAGCATGTTGGGTGAACAAATTACAGTTGGGCAATTGACAAATAAAGAGAGCATGACAATGCACATACATATCATGATGAGTATAGTGAGATTTAATTGGGCATTACGACAAAGTACATAGACCGCCATCCAACTGCATCTATGCCTAAAAAGTCCACCTTCGGGTTATCATCCGAACCCCCTCCAGTATTAAGTTGCAAGCAACGAGACAATTGCATTAAGTATGGTGCGTAATGTAATCAACAACTACATCCTTAGACATAGCATCAATGTTTTATCCCTAGTGGCAACAGCACAACACAACCTTAGAACTTTACGTCACTCTGTCCCAGGTGTCAATGCGGGCATGAACCCACTATCGAGCATAAGTACTCCCTCTTGGAGTTACAAGCATCTACTTGGCCAGAGCATCTACTAGTAACGGAGAGCATGCAAGATCATAAACAACACATAAGCATAACTTTGATAATCAACATAACAAGTATTCTCTATTCATCGGATCCCAACAAACACAACATATAGAATTACAGATAGATGATCTTGATCATGTTAGGCAGCTCACAAGATCCGACAATGATAGCACAATGGGGAGAAGACAACCATCTAGCTACTGCTGTGGACCCATAGTCCAGGGGTAGACTACTCACACATCACACCGGAGGCGACCATGGCGGCGTAGAGTCCTCCGGGAGATGATTCCCCTCTCCGGCGGGGTGCCGGAGGCGATCTCTGGATCCCCGAGATGGGATCGGCGGCGGCGGCGTCTCGGAAGGTTTTCCGTATCGTGGTTCTCGGTGCGGGGTTTTCGTCACGGAGGCTATTTGTAGGCGGAAGGGCAGAGTCGGGGGCCAGACGAGGGGGCCACACCATAGGGCGGCGCGGGCCCCCCCTGGGCCGCGCCGCCACGTGGTGTCGCCACCTCGTGGCCCCACTTCGTGTGTTCTTCGGTCTTCTGGAAGCTCCGTGGAAAAATAGGCCCCTGGGCTTTGATTTCGTCCAATTCCGAGAATATTTCCTTACTAGGATTTCTGAAACCAAAAACAGCAGAAAACAGCAACTGGCACTTCGGCATCTTGTTAATAGGTTAGTTCCAGAAAATGCACGAATATGACATAAAGTGTGCATAAAACATGTAGATAACATCAATAATGTGGCATGGAACATAAGAAATTATCGATACGTCGGAGACGTATCAGTCATCCACACTTTCATCCTCTGTTTTGACTCTTGTTCCTGAATGGCTATGTTGATGAGACGCATTATTTCTGAAATTGTCGACTCAGCTCGAGGAGGCCTATGCAGTAGCTTACGAGGAGTATCTCGAGAAGATTAAGGAGAATGACCTTGTGAAAGATGCCTATGTCCAGTGGACGAGCAACCAGATGGCGGTAAGTTTCAATCTCTATGGTTGCAAAACATCATAAGTCCCCATCTTTGAATCTGAGCTATCTCTCCCGTTTCTTGCAGAGTTTCACTCGGTTCATGATGACTCGGAGTGCGAGAGGAACCACTCCCAGAGCCACCTCATCCGGGGCCGACGCCAGTGTTCCCGTCCAAGGAGGAGTTCTATTGCATGTACAAGCGTCAGCGTCAGTTGACCCCGGTAAGTTGCTAACTCCCTCCAACATGGCTAAGTTGCTAACTCCCTCCAACATGGCTAAGTTGCTAACTCCCTCCAACATGGCTAAGTTGCTAACTCCCTCCAACATGTAGGGATTGGGAGAATCCGGGAACGACGCTCCTGATGGTACACCGATGCACCCCGGTCGCTGTTCTCCTGGTGCTTCTGCCGAACCTCGGCATGGTTCTGCTTCCGGTGGCTCTCGTCGTGGTTCTACCTCCCCGAGCACCGTCGAAGTACAGCGGCCTCGCTTCACCCACTCGGAGCTAGATCGTCTCTCGGGTGGTGCACCACCATAGTTTCTACATTGTACTAGCACATGATGACACGCTTCATCTTTGTAGTGGATCCCGTGTATGTACCATGGTCTTGTATGCTATATTTGTGAAAGTCCACGTGAGTTTTGGTGCTATACGGTGATATCTTTGTGCTCTATGGTGCTATATATGTTACTGGACATTCAATGTTATAATATGTGCATTTTCTGCAATTTTCTGAGCTAATAGAGCCAAAATGGCAAAAAACTGAAAAAAACCTGGGCCGGTTGTGCCGACGGTGTCACCGTCGGCACAGGCCCATAGCTGCGCCAAATGGCAGGGTCTGTGCCGACGGTGACACCGTCGGCACAGCTGGCCCAGGTTTTTCGTTTTTTTTCCAGATCGAGCAGGGACGTTTTGGCGCCAAAACTGGGAAAAAAAAGAAAAGGTGCCGACGGGGTCACCATCGGCACAGCAGGGCAGTTAACGGCCGGCACGTCACGGCGAGATGGGTTGCGCCGACGGTGGTAACGACCGACGGCCACCGTCCAGCCGTCGGTACACGCGTGTGCCGACGGTGCCATCTTTTGCCGACGGTGATTGCGCCATCCCCGACGCGAGCTATGCCGACGCGCAGACGCCGACGGTCACCGTCGGCAGAGACGGTGCCGACGGTGGATTGTCCTGTGCCGACGGTGCGGGGCCGTCGGCGCACGGCGTGACTCCCGTAGTGACCCCCATAATAGCATAAGGTTTTAGCGAATGTTGTTTGGCGCCATAACTTTCGTGGACTTTCACAACGAGCTAAAAGAAGTACATTCCACGCACTTTTGGCTTGTAATTAGCTCATGCACTTCTGTTTATATATAAATACGTATATATGTTCATTGATAAATACAGTCCTAAGAACCTTGGAAACAAAATTAGGGTAAGAACTCTTAAGTGCGAGGTGGCTTTTTCATATACTTGGATCGCATAGGAAGGTGGAGGGATCTAGCAAGCAGAGAAAGGTACGATACCATGAAACATGAAATGAAGGAAAAGTGGAAGGGGCGGGGGAGGTTTTGGTGCGATGGCATGTCCATTGGCAACTACTTGTAATGACCCCCCAACCGACCGAGATATAACGGGTGCTTGGTCAAGGAATGGTGGTGCCCTAAGCCCCTAACTCGTTGAGGCTAGTGGCATTAACGACAATTGTAGGCACCCGAAAAAGAGGAGGAGGAAGACAAGGTCTAGGAGGTAGTAGTATACTTGTGTCATGAAGCGCATGGGGTGGCAAATGCCATGGGCCGAAATGGTACATCTAGGAGGGCATGGAAGGAAGAGAGGAGGAGGAGAATCTGGATGGGGCTGTGAGCGATGAGTGAGGGGAGCAAGGCATTATGCTACACACCTAACCCATGACATGTCAATTCCTTGTCCAACCTTTATCAAATGTTTAAATATTCTAAGGATTGGTCTATAGTTTGTTTTTGAAAAAGGAGAACCTGGGCCCCGGCCTAAGCATCGAACCGATTCGTCAAAGTGTCAACATTAGGCCTGGAATCAAGCAAATCTCAGCCCGACTCGCTAAATCTCGTTGAACTAACGAGTTAGCTTAGCTCGACTCAATTAACAACCGAGTTCAGAAATGAAACTAGGAATGACTCACAAAACTCACGAGTAGCTTGCTAAAACTGGCAACAAGTAACATGTATGCATGCATGATGCAATTATTCCTAGGTCTATTGTTGTTTCTTGTAGATGCCTCCGACGAAAACTTGTCTCAAGTGTGCTTGTTGTCTCTTTTTGGGTACTCAAAGGACTCCCATCACTAACATCAGCCCCGTACTTGAAGTCCTGCGAAATAATATTTTGATTTTATCCAGTAAACTTGGATCGTTTAATGATAGAAGTTGAAACCCGGCTCTGCTTGTTATACGACGAGTTAGAGTCGAGTCAAACCAAGTCGCGTGCTACTCGTTTAACTTGAGAGTTTCGATTTTAAATTACAGGTCTTGGCAACATGAATCAACCCGTGAAAGAGTAAACACAAAAGGCATCTATCACTAGTGGAAAACAGGACTTTCGTGGGAGCCTTTTGTCGTGGGCGTGACTGCACCCACGACAAATGGCGTGGCCACGTCGCCCCGAAACCCTTTGGAGCGGGCCGAGCCTTTGGGGTCTGAGGTTTGGCGCCTCCTGTTGGCACCCCTTTTGTCGCGGGTTGTATTACTGTTATCACCAGAATTTGACCGAGTCAGAGGTGGGCCGCGATCAAGATGGGCTTGAAGAATATATATGGAAGAATATACGTGAATCGGCCTTATATGCAAAGTTTGGGCTAGTTGGCCCGTGTATCTGTAATATAGTAGGATACGTGTCGGATTAGTTAGAGTTTGGCTCGTGCACGGTTGGGATTGTTCCCACGTTAGAAAGTCTACGGACTATAAATATGTATCTAGGGTTTATGAAATAAACAACAATCACGTTCACCACAAACCAATCTAGGCGCATCGCCAACTCCCTTGTCTCGAGGGTTTCTTCCGGGTAAGCATCATGCTGTTGCGATCTAGGCAGTACAAGTTTATTCGTTATCCATGCGTTGCTCGTACTGAAGCCTTTTTGATGGCGAGCAACGTAGTTATCTTAGATGTGTTAGGGTTAGCATTGTTCCTCGTATCATATGCTGTTGTAGTGCAACCCTTAGACATCTAGCCGCCCTTACGCCTATCTTAGGTGTAGGGGCGGCACCCCGCTTGATCATTATTTAGTAGATCCGATCCGTTATGGTTGCTCCTTGTTCTTCAAGGATTAGTTTAATATCTGCATAGTTAGGCCTTACAAAGGGTTGAAGGATCCAGCGGCACGTAGGGTAAGGGCAGGATTCGTCGTGTCGGGCGAATTCATTCTGGGAAAAAAGGGGGAAGGGAGTCACCTGAGCTATGCGAAGGGAAGGAAGTCGTGGGCTGAGCCGGAGGTAACTTTTCCCGATCCATCCCGAAGGTTTTACAGGATGTTCCGGGGATCAACCTCGTGTTGGTTTTTAGGCCTTGTCTAGGGACGGCTTACGATCACCGTGCGTGGCCGCGAGGCTCAATCACGAGTAGGATGTTCCGATTATGTGGTGAAAACCCTAAATCGTCGTAGATCGCTTTAGCTTTATTTTGATCAAGCAGGACCACCATATATTCGTACACCTCGTGCGAATCATGGGTGGATCGGCTCTTTGAGCCGATTCACAGGATGACCTGAGAGCCGATCGAGGCTCGTATTTAATGTTTACGTGTATGCCATGCAGGAAACTAAGCGAGGCATCATCCATCACCTTCCTGGCCAGGTATAGGTCAGGTGGCACGCCCTTGCACCAGCATCGGACGTGCATGCCGAATCTTTGCGGGCCGTCGCTCGGAGGGACCAGGGCCAGCCGCAGCCCTAAGTTGTTCCCGGCTCTACTGTGTTGCCCGTCGTTGCTCGCCGGTGGGTTTCTGACCGCAACACATTCTGGCACGCCCGATGGGACAATCTTCGACATCAACCACCTCGCCATCTACATCTGAGATGGCGGACGGCACCCCAGTCACGTACGAGGATTTGACCGAGGAGCTCAAGAAGAAGTATGACGAGGTCAAAGCAATCCTCGAAGCCGACCTCATCGGCTCTTTTCACAGAACCCGCTCACATGGCGTCAGGTGGAAAGGGTTCTCACCGAAGGCGCGCTCGATGGAGTGGACCTGTCCGCCCCGTCAGAAGAACGCACCGGGTCCCTGCGTCAGGAGATTAACTACATGGTAGCTCACTCGCTGCACCGCCATTCTGAGAGCCTGGTGAACACTTTGGAGCGTGTCGCTCTTCGGGTGATCCAGGAAATCATGAGGCATCAATACTCTCCGTCAGGACCAGCTCTCGGGACTTACCAAGGAGAGATGCCACTCCAGTCCCGTCCACCGCTGCCATTCGCGTTGGCAGCACCAGAAGTGCCGAGTTCACCGGCATACGTCGTCTACAAGATCGGTGGTGACCCTAGCGACTACCAGTTCTTGCATGAGGCGCCGAAGGAGATCCCTCACGGGTACACGTGCACATACGTGCCCGGACTGCGATGGCTCGGACGCTCACAAACCAGACTGCAACAGCAGGGACCTCTGGAACAACAGGAGGAACTTCGGGAACAGATCTTGAGAAGCAGACGTGGCTAGCTAAGTATGCCACTCCGACAAACCTCCAGAGCCCAGCTCCTGCAGTTGGCTCAAAGATGGAAAAGCAAGCATGGCTGGCTAAGTATGCCACTCCGGCGAATCTTCAGAGTTCGACTCCTGCAGCCAGCACTGCGGATCAAATCAGTACAATCCTGAGAGACCAGTTCGGCATGGTGCCGAAAAGCAGGACAATCGGCTATTCCAAGCCATACCCCAACGAGTACGAGTTGATCCCGCTACCACCCAAATATTGGCTCCCTGATTTCTCCAAATTTAATGGGTCAGATGGTTCCAGCTCCATCGAGCATGTGAGCCGATATTTGGCACAGCTGGGAACGGTCTCAGCATCGGATCCACTACGCGTGAGGTTCTTCGCACAGTCCCTCACAGGATCGGCTTTCGGGTGGTATACTTCGTTGCCACCAGACTCGATCCGGACTTGGAAGCAGTTGGAAGAGCAGTTCCACATGCAGTATCACTCAGAGGCTTCCGAGGCCGGCATTGCCGATCTAGCACAAGTACGTCAGAAGCGTGGAGAAACTGTGGCAGAATACGTCCAGCGCTTCAGACTTGTTAGGAACCGATGTTATTCGGCTCGTGTGGTCGAAAAAGAAGCGATCGAGTTGGCGGTGGTGGGCCTTGCATCACCAATCAAGGATATGGCCTCCCAAGCGAGACTACCCTTCACCGGCGCACATGGTTCGAAAGCGTCGTTATATGAACAGGCGCCACCCGGACTTGTACCAGGACAAATTCAAGCGTGCGGTAGTCCTGGTGGAAACAGAAGAAGATGAAGGGTCTGCGGGAGATCAAGAGGTAGCAGTGGCTGAATGGGCTCGGGGGGCAACCCCCATATCCTGCAAATGGGTTAAGCCACCAGGTCCGCCCAGAGGGTTTGATTTCGACGTAACTAAAACTGAGCAAATTTTTGACCTCTTACTGAAGGAGAAGCAGTTGAAGTTACCCGAAGGCCTCAAAATCCCCACGGTACAGGAGCTGAACGGAAAGCCATACTGCAAATGGCATAACTCGTTCTCCCATACCACCAACGACTGCAGGGTGTGGCGTCAGCAGATCCAAATGGCGATAGAACAAGGACGTCTAATTTTCAACCAGTACGCCATGAAAGTCGACACTCACCCCTTCCCCGCCGTTAACATGGTGGAGTGCACTTACCCCGGAGGGTGCCAGCCCAGGATTCTCGTTCAACATCAAGATGGTAGGACCTGGACACCACTCTGGTAAGGATGGAGACGAGGGCAGCTGCTCTCATAGCAAGGACACAGAGGAAGCCGCTCCACGCGATCGGCTCCGTCATGATGGCAAGCGCTACATCACAGAGGGAGAAGTAAGGAACGTGAGATATCAGTGACCTCTCTCTGATCACCTCCTCAACAAGTATGTGAGTCAGTATGACCAACGCCGACGACCCAACGACGATGATGAAAGAGATCGTCTGGCTAGGGACGCCAGGAGACATTGTCGGCATGATCGCGATGAGGAGGAGTACGAGCGCCGTGCCAAGGGAAAGTCAAGGGAGCAAGACGACGACGATAGGCACTGGGACTGTCCCTTCTTCAGACACTGCTGGGATTCAGGAATGAGCCGATTGCCCACGATCGGCAACTGCCCAGAATGTAGACAGAAGAGGAAGGATGCAGCTAACGTGTCCGTGTTCCAACGTCTAGGGCCTCTCCCGCCTCGAAACAGGCACGCTGAGTCCCCTCGGGTGGAAGATCTCGAGGATTCGGAAGACGATGATGAAGAAGAAGACAGGTACCACCGGCCAAGGTGGTGCCCTGATGGACTCAGCCGTTCCCAAAAGCGTAGGGTTCAGCGACTGCGTGGCTTGGAGGAAGCCGAAAGGTTATACCTGCACACGCTAAGGAAGGCGCGGCCTGATCTGGCCGCGAAAATTCAACGAACCCTGGATGAAGAGGGTCGACCACAAAAAATGGAGTGGCGCCCCAAGCAAAGGAAAGCCGATGATGAAACATCGGCTGGCACGAATATGGTGTTCATCCTTCCGACGGAGTTTAGTGCTCCAGGATTAGACGAAGCACCTGTGGCACAACTTGACTGCGGCCCACGGCCGGTTATCTTTGAGAAGCCACGAGAAAGAAGCTACAGACATCTGAAGGCCCTGTACTTGCGAGGTTATATCGATGGGAGGCCTGTCAACAAGATGCTGGTGGACACCGGAGCGGCGATCAACATTATGCCATACTCCATGCTACGTCGGTTGGGATGCTCTAGCTCGGATCTGATCAAGACCAACGTGACATTGAGCGATTTCAACGGCCAAGCGTCTGACGCACAAGGTGTTCTGAACGTGGATCTGACCGTAGGAAGGAAAACCATCCCTACGACGTTCTTTATTGTCGATAGCAAGAGCACCTATGCTGTCCTGCTGGGAAGAGATTGGATCCACGCCAACTGTTGCATTCCCTCCACGATGCACCAATGCGTAATACAGTGGGATGGAGATGAGGTAGAGGTCGTCCAGGCCGATGACTCAGCCGAGATTTCAACGGCTGGCATGAACGTTTGGGAAACAGCAGGCCAAGAGCCACTCTCAGGCATCAATTTGGACGACTGCGAGCGCATCAATGTGATGAAGAACGGGGTTAGGCTGGTCTTATCCACCGGCCTGACCGTGTAGCAAGAACAAACCTACGGACAAACGTGGCGAGGCCGATCCTTGGGATCGGCCCCAAAGATCTATGGAGGAACATTGCGAAACCTTCAGTGAGCGATTCGATCAATATGGAGGCCGATTCCAGCAATCGGCCAAAATTATCCTCACCACACGTTCTGCCTGTGTTAAACATCGATCTAATGGGCAGCGGTTTTACGTCGGCTGATGAGCTGGGAAAAAATCAACATTGGTCCTACCAGAGCCGACGTGCAAATACAGTGCCTTGGCTGACTACAGAGCCGATATCCGCAGTTACCTGGCAGATTCGGCTCGGGGGGCACCTAATCAGATGAACATGTGTGATACATGTGCAGTGAAACATTGGGGGCCGATAGAAAATTGGCCAGTAAAAATTTTTCATGATATATAGCCGATGCACGGACATTGACTTTAGAACTAAGAAGCAAAGCCGATGCACAGCCATCGACTCTAGTACAAATTACACAAGATCTACCAGCTGCGTGAGCTTCCTCAGCCGCAAAGAGCCGATTTTGGTGCCCGAACTTTCTCTTCGAGGACTTCCAACCCTTTGCGCCAGTTCAGCAGTACTGACAGAAGCGTCAGTTTTGGCACGCAAGGCAGCCTTTTGCTCATTGAGCCGTTGATGTTCCATCTACAATATCGGCTTTCAACGGAGGAAGAGGCGATCGGTGGAGGCAAGGTTGGTTGGCTCGGCACGGTAGCTGTCTCAGAATTACCTGAGTTCAAAGCCCTTTGGTTGATCTGGGCATCCTCACCGCTATTCTCTCTCCTTGACTGAGGCTCGGGGGGCAGCTGGCCTGGTAGATGCTCTGTTTTTAGAAGCCGATTGGAGTGTCGTCGGCTGACCCTGCATCATAACCTTCTTCGAAAGCGGTGAGTTGTTGCAGTAGAAGACTACTAGAGCTGCTGTCATCATCTACAGGGTCAGAACCGTTTCTGTTGTTGCGAAACGATGGAGCAAGGCGCTATGTTCGGATAGTAAGGGGCAGTTAAGGATCACCTTCAGGCTGGAAACCATAGCGTGGGCATTGGATGGTGCTGCCCATGGATTCATTGCAGTTGCGAACCTACGCGATTGACATCTGAGGTTCGTATGGCCGTGGGTTGGATCTGTTCAAGTGGCGCTTTGGGGAATTGGGTTTTACCCTTGCGGACAGGCCACAGATTACCATTTGGGTAAACAATAGAGTTGGCTCTGCTCGCGTTTTCATGGCAAGGACCGGTGCGCTGCCATCGGCTCGTAATTTGTCGACTTATTTTAGCAATCGGTAAATTCGGTGAAAGGACAGAATCAGCTGAGAAGTTCTTCTTCATAATAAGAGGGGTTTTTTACAAAAGAAGAGCCGATTGCTCAAGAAAGGGAAAACAAAAGAAGAGCCGATTGCTCAGGGGCTACTAGTCCTACTTTACTAGTCCTCGCTGGCCTCGTCGTCGGCATCGCTGCCGTCGGCGCTGCTTCCGGAGAGTTCCTCGTCGCTGCTACCCCAGCCCTCGGCCGGAGCCTCTTCTTCCTCGTCATCATCATCATCCTCGCTGTCCGCCCAAGCGCGGAAGCGCTTTGCCGGCGGATACCCAGCGGAGGAGGAGGAATCATCCTCCTCCTTCTCCTCTTCTTCCTCGTCATCATCATCGTCCTCGCTGTCCGCCCAAGCGCGGAATCGCTTTGCCGGCGGATACCCAGCGGAGGAGGAGGAACCCTCCTTCTCCTATTCTTCCTCTACTTCCTCTTCTTCCTCCACCCCGTCGGAGGAGGTGGGTTTCGCCCAGGGGTGGAGGTCGTCTTCGCTTTCGCTCTTCAGCTCCCCTTCGATGAGGAACTTGAGGTCGTCTTCCCCATCGGTCAGAGGTAAGTCACCATCTGACCCGACGAGTGCTTCGGGTGGGCCGTCTGGCACCTGATCAAAGTTCCACTCCTGCTCGCTCGAGGAGGAAGATTGGAGGGAGAGGCCTGAGGAGATGGAGGAAGAGGATGACATTGTTGCAGGGGAAGAGGGTTTTTTAGGTGCCGATAGCTGGGACAGAGCAAGGGGATGAAGTGGTGAACCATGCGGCGCAGTTAAATAAGGGAGAGCCTAGTGGAGATTTAATGCCATTGCAGTTTCCGAGGAAGTGATGCTAAAGCTATCAAATCTTGCAGAGAAGTTGAGAAGGCAAGACATCATGATGAAGGATGCTGCGACGGTTCTGCTCTGCCACGACATGACCCGACGAAGAAAAGCAGAGTGATTTTGGAATTATCAATTCCAAAACCAGGGGGGCATGTGTTATCACCAGAATTTGACCGAGTCAGAGGTGGGCCACGATCAAGATGGGCTTGAAGAATATATATGGAAGAATATACGTGAATCGGCCTTATATGCAAAGTTTGGGCTAGTTGGCCCGTGTATCTGTAATATAGTAGGATACGTGTCAGATTAGTTAGAGTTTGGCTCGTGCACGGTTGGGATTGTTCCCACGTTAGAAAGTCTACGGACTATAAATATGTATCTAGGGTTTATGAAATAAACAACAATCACGTTCACCACAAACCAATCTAGGCGCATCGCCAACTCCCTTGTCTCGAGGGTTTCTTCCGGGTAAGCATCATGCTGTTGCGATCTAGGCAGTACAAGTTTATTCGTTATCCATGCGTTGCTCGTACTGAAGCCTTTTTGATGGCGAGCAACGTAGTTATCTTAGATGTGTTAGGGTTAGCATTGTTCCTCATATCATATGCTGTTGTAGTGCAACCCTTAGACATCTAGCCGCCCTTACGCCTATCTTAGGTGTAGGGGCGGCACCCCGCTTGATCATTATTTAGTAGATCCGATCCGTTATGGTTGCTCCTTGTTCTTCAAGGATTAGTTTAATATCTGCATAGTTAGGCCTTACAAAGGGTTGAAGGATCCAGCGGCACGTAGGGTGTAGTTTGCTAGCCCTAGACAGGATGTTCCGGGGATCAACCTCATGTTGGTTTTTAGGCCTTGTCTAGGGACGGCTTACGATCACCGTGCGTGGCCGCGAGGCTCAATCACGAGTAGGATGTTCCGATTATGTGGTGAAAACCCTAAATCGTCGTAGATCGCTTTAGCTTTATTTTGATCAAGCGGGACCACCATATATTCGTACACCTCGTGCGAATCATGGGTGGATCGGCTCTTTGAGCCGATTCACGGGATGACCCGAGAGCCGATCGAGGCTCGTATTTAATGTTTACGTGTATGCCATGCAGGAAACTAAGCGAGGCATCATCCATCACCTTCCTGGCCAGGTATAGGTCAGGTGGCACGCCCTTGCACCAGCATCGGACGTGCGTGCCGAATCTTTGCGGGCCGTCGCTCGGAGGGACCAGGGCCAGCCGCAGCCCTAAGTTGTTCCCGGCTCTACTGTGTTGCCCGTCGCTGCTCGCCGGTGGGTTTCTGACCGCAACAATTACGACCCGCGACAAAAGGGTCATGCCTATATATACACACAGCCAGCCCCCTCCCCACCTCCCTTCATTTTTTTCCTTGGTGGTGAAAGGTGGGGGTTATGCTACCTCTTTTTTTCTTCATGTGCACAAGAGGTGTTTGATGAAATATTTGTGAGGGATGTCACTTGATTTTATTTGATAAGATTTCTTCTCATTTTGATCCTAAAAGGTTAGCAACTATTTTCTCGTACACATAATTCGTACAATACTAATTTTAGCAAGGTGATTGCATCTGATACATAATTGTACTTATGATGCAGATGAGTCATCCATGGATGTACGGTAACCGATGTGCTCCCGCTTTCAGAGAGGGCGTAAATTCTTTCCTGCTTGTGGCCGAGGCCAACAAGTCGAAGTAAGGTTTTATGTGTTGTCCATGTCTGAAATGTAAGAACGAGAAGGATTACTCTTGCTCAAGAGACATTAAGCACCTGCTTCGGTTTGGATTCATGTCCAGCTATAATGTTTGGACCAAGCATGGAGAAGAAGGGGTTATGATGGAAGACGGCGATGAAGAAGAAGATAACGATGACCAGTACCGATCTATGTTCTCTGAATGCGATGATACCGCAATGGAAGACAATGAAGAAGAAGGAGGTCAAGAACATGCAGCAGATGATCCTGTTGATGATGATCTTCGTCGGGCCATTTCTGATGCAAGAAGAGACTGTGGCACGGATAAGGAGAGGTTGCAGTTCGACAAGATGTTAGAGGACCACCACAAATTGTTGTACCCAGGGGGCAGAGAAAACTGGGTAGCATATTGGAATTGCCGAAATGGAAGGCAGAGGTCGGTGTGACTGACTCGGGATTTGAAAAAATGATGATAATATTAAAGAAGTTGTTTCCAAGAAATAATGAATTTCCCGTCAGTATGTATGAAGCAAAGAAGTTTTTCTGCCCTCTAGGATTAGATGTGCAGAAGATACATGCATGCATTAATGACTGTATCCTCTACCGCGGTGAGAAGTACAAGAATTTGAATAAATGCCCGATATGCGGTGCATTGCGGTATAAGATCAAAAAAGATGACCCTGGTGATGTTGAGGGCGAGCCACCCAGGAAGAGGGTTCGTGCGAAGGTGATGTGGTATGCTCCCATAATACCACGGTTGAAACGTTTGTTCAGAATCAAAGAGCTCGCCAAGTTGTTGCGATGGCACATGGAAGAACGTAAGAAAGACGCGATGCTGAGGCACCCCGCTGATGGTCGGCAGTGGAGAAACATCGGGAGAGAGTTCCCGGATTTTGCAGGTGAGGCAAGGAACTTATGGTTTGGTCTAAGTACAGATGGCATGAATTCTTTTGGGGAGCAGTTTCTCCTTGGTTGTGCATGAAGCGGAAGTTCATTATGATGCCTGTGCTTATCCAAGGCCCAAAGCAACCCGGCAACGACATTGATGTGTACCTAAGACCATTAGTTGATGAACGTTTGGAGTTCTGAGCCAAACTAGGTGTACGTGTGTGGGATGAGCACATCGAGCAAGAATTTGACCTACGAGCATTGCTATTCGTAACCATCAATGATTGGCCTGCTCTTATTAACATTTCAGGACAGACGAACAAAGGATACAATGCATGCACACTCTGTTTATATGAGACTGAAAGTAAATATTTGGGAAAATCAGAAAAGTTGTGTACCCGTACAATCGCCGTTTCCTTCCGCGCAAGCATCCCTTAAGGAAAAAAGGCAAGCATTTCGCTGGAGAGGCAGACAACCGTCCGAAGCCTGTCCCCTGTAGTGGTGCTGATATATTTGACATGGTCAAGGATTTAAATGTTATCTTTGGAAAGGGTCCAGGCAGTCGACCTGTTCCGAAAGACGCTGATGGACACGCGCCCATGTGGAAGAAGAAATCTATTTTTTGGGAGCTAGAATATTGGAAAGTCCTGGAAGTCTGCTCTGCAATCGACGTGATGCACCTGAACAAGAATATGTGTGTGAATATTTTAGGTTTTCTGGGCGTGTATGAAAAGAAAAAAGATACAACAGAAGCACGGGAGGACCAGGAACGTCATAAAGGATGAAACGGGATTCATCCAGGGCAGTTTGAAGGGCCTGTCAGCTACGCTCTTACCAAACAAGAGAAGGAGATCTTTTTTTAAGCCCTATTCAGTATCAAGGCTCCGTCTGGTTTCTCGTCGAATATAAAGGGAATAGTAAATATGAAGGAGAAAAAATTCCAGAACCTAAAGTCCCATGACTGCCACGTGCTTATGACACAATTGCTTCCGGTTGCATTGAGGGGACTTCTACCAGAAAATGTTCGACTAGCCATTGTGAAGATATGGGCATTCCTCAACGCAATTTCTCAGAAGGTAATGGATCCAGAAACTTTGTCAGGATTACAGGAATATGTGGTCGAATGTCTTGTCAGCTTCGAGTTGTTGTTCCCACCATCCTTCTTCAATATTATGACGCACCTCCTCGTTCACCTAGTTGAAGAGATTAGAATTCTCGGTCCTGTATTTCTACACAATATGTTCCCCTTCGAGAGGTTCATGGGAGTATTAAAGAAATATGTTCATTACCGAGCTAGGCCGGAAGGAAGTATCTCAAAGGGCTATGGAACTGAGGAGGTCATTCGGTTTTGTGTTGACTTTCTTCCTGGCCTTAAGCCGATTGGTGTTCCTAAATCTCGGTATGAGGGGAGGCTGACTGGAAAAGGCACACTAGGAAGGAAAGCAACGGTGTGCAGGGACAAGATTTCTTTCAATCAAGCATACTGCAAAATTCTATACAATTCCAGCTTGGTGGCTCTGTACATCGAGAAACACAAGAATGTTTTACGAGAAATAAACCCGGGCCAGCCCGAGTCCTTGATTACACGTCAACACATGAATACCTTCGGCAGTTGGTTGCAAAGACATCTCATGAGTGACCCATCAGTTGTAGAGCAGCTGTACTTGTTGGCCAGGTTACCATCTTCAAACATATGTACATTCCAAGGGTACGAGATAAATGGGAATACATTTTACACGATCGACCAAGATAAAAAGAGCACCAACCAAAACAGTGGTGTCCGCTTCGATGCAAAAGACGAGAATGGGCAGACCACCACATATTATGGATGTATAGAGGAGATATGGGAACTTGACTATGGACCCACTTTTAAGGTCACATTGTTTCGGTGCAAATGGGTGAAACTCAGCGGTGTACAGGTAGACGATAAGTACGGTATGACAACAGTTGATCCCAACAATCTTGCGTACATGGACGAGCCATTCTTCCTAGCCAACGAGGTGGCTCAAGTTTTCTACGTGAAGGACATGTCTAGCAAATCGAGAAAAAGAAATCAACAAAAGAATACATCAACCGAGAAGCCAAAGCGCCACATAGTTCTTTCTGGGAAAAGAAACATCGTGCGAGTGGATGACAAGACAGACATGTTAGAAGATTATAATAAGTTTAAATAAATTACGCCCTTCATGGTGAAAATTAACCCAAGCATCTTGCTAAATGATGAAGATTCTCCATGGCTACGGCGTAGAAGATCACATCAGTAGATGGCGATGTAATAATGTATTCTTCATATATAGTTCCCAAGACAATCTCTACATTTATGTAATACTGAGAACCCTTTCCCCAACTATTCTGTTAGAGGAGATGGAGTCTTTCACGGGCTTGCAGGGAAATTTTTCCGAGGCGCAACTTCCGAAGATGCCGTAGGGCGTGTGCACCAACGACATCTTCGAGAAGCTGCGCCATGGGAGATTTCCCAACCCTTTCCTCCATCCATGGGGATGAAACTCTCCCTACCTGCTAGGTTGGCTTGTTGATCTGCTTGCCAAGGCGCATTGATGCTCCTTTTATAGTCAAGGCGCCGCTTCTACTTTGTCTTGTTCCTTCGATAGGGTGTCATGCGCTACATGCTTTATCTCATTGAGCAGTGCATCCACCCACGCGTCCTCATCCTGCCGACAGCTTTAGTCCCGATTACACCCGCCAACCGTGACTAAAGGTTACCCACACATCCTCATCCTGCCGACAACTTTAGTCCCGGTTCCACCCACCAACCGTGACTAAAGTTTACCCACACATCCTCATCCTGCCGACAACTTTAGTCCCGGTTGCATCCACCAGCCGGGACTAATGGTTGCCCGCCTATTTTCTTCCCGCGCTTTCCACCGCTTCCCGCTTCCATCTTCCCGCCATTTTTTCACTATATATATGTAGGCTTGGTCTCCATTTACATATCACATCTAGACTCATATCTGCAAACCTCATCAACCTCTCTCATGGCTTCCATCGTATCTCTAACACCCCGGGAGGCGGAGGCACTTTGCGCCTCGAACTACCCCTGCCCGCCGGGCTACCGCGTCCCGACCGGCTGGTTGCTGAGCGTCGGAGGCGTACCGGTCCCTCCTATCCCTCTAGGTGTGGCATGCGAGATGGCCATCACGAACCACTACTACTTCGAGCTCACGCCAGAGCAGCGGAGGAATCCCCAGTGGCATCCCGACTACAGCCCGACTTGGGACAGCTTCTTCATCAATCGGCGTGAGAGGGTGGTTGCCAGGTACGAGGAGGATGGCCCGCCTCCTTCGAACTTCAACGAGGCCGGCCGTCGGCTGTGGTGGCGCGGCCGGACTCTCCAGAGCGTAATGGCCTACCGTGGCCCCCGCCTGCGCTACCCTCAATCCCAGCCCACGCGTGCTCACCCGTCCAGGTTCGACAACCGCGACCCCGATGCTAGCGACGATGACGTCGGCGACTATGATGACTAAAGTGGCGACGTTTATAGGGCTAGGCACGACTATGACTGAATGGCTCCAACATTCGAATCTGGCCATGTATCTTTTCAGTTGAGCTCTGTACTTTAATTCCAGTTCAATCGTAATAAAATTTCGTAACCACTTTATTAAACTAAAACAACCGACAACGACTTTATAAACTGAATTTAAACTAAAACAACCGACAACGACTTTATTGAAATTACAATAAAATAGATAAATGACTAGTCTAGTCTCTACTCGTCGTCGGAGGTTGTCTCCGTCCAAATGTCATCCCACCGAGGGTCGTTTTCGGCCCAAGTTGTATTCGGGTTCTCGAGCTCGAACTCGGCGACGGCTCGACGGTGGCGCCTGTTGGACCTGTGTTGTGCCCTGAGGTCAGCGAAGAACGCGTCGGTGTTGTCGACGTCGTTGGGGAACTACGCCCTCCACAGGCGCATCAACTGCTCGTCGTGCTCGGCGATGGCGATCCTGCGCTGCACCTGGCGGTGCCGACGACGGTCCTCATCATCGACGAGGCACGGCGCTGGCGTGAGGAACTCCGCCTCCTCTAGCGAGTCAACATCCGGGAAGTTCATGTCGCGCCGTGGCCGCCGAAATCGCCACGCCGCCGCGTCGTAAGCGCGCGCCGCCAGCTCCGGCGTGTTGTACGTGCCGAGGGTGAGGCGGAAGCCACCGGCGCGTATCTCGGCGTAGAACCTACCGCTCGGACGCACTCAAACGCCACGGAAACCGAACGAACCTCGACGACGTGGCGGCATCCCGTGGATGAATGAGCGGAGGTGGTGGCGACGTGTGGATGCGTGCGCACGCGGCGCTCTATATAGCGCATGCGGGGCATGGCACGTGTAAGCCACGGCTACACACGTCGCACGCGGGGCATGGCACGTGTAAGCTACGGCTACACACCGGCGGTGCGCAGTAGAAAAGAAACAGAAACGGATCAAAGTTAAACGGAGCGGGAAAACCTTAGTCGGTGTCACTCCGCATAGCATTAGGGGTCATACACGACTATCAATGTTTGATATGATGCGAGATGCAAATAGGTATATGGATGTCATATTCATGGTCATTGGATTTTGCTGATCAATTTTCATGTATAAAACATTTCTATTTGAGTTACCATTTAAAAGTTATTACATTAATAGTTTTTATCTTTTTAAAATAGTTAAATAGGGTTCTATTTGGGCTGATCCGCATCCAGCGGTTCTAGGCCGTTGGATACAAACGGCCAGAGCCATTGGATGCACTATGCCACGGATCAGCCCCAACCCCTTTTGTCGCGGGTGGTGGCTCGACCCGCGACAAAAGACCCACCCTTTTGTCGCGGCTGGTGGCACAACCCGCGATAAAAGGAGGGCCTTTTGTCGCGGGCCGTGGCACGACCCGCGACAAAAGGGGGTATGTATATAAGCTGCGCGTCGCGGGCAGAGCCCCCACCCGCGACACTGGAGGCAACCCTAGACGACGATTCCCCACGCCGCCAGGCTGCTCAAATTTCCCGCCGGCGCCGCCGCCGCACTACCTCCCTCGAGCTCCTCCGCCGCGCGTCCCTCCCTCTGCCACGCGCGCTCGGGGGCCGCCGCGCCGCCTCCTCTCTACCTCGCTCGGGGGCCGCCTCGCTCCCTCGAGCTCCTCTCCGGCGCCGCCGCAGCCGCGCCTTGCCGGCCGCCTCCCTCGAGCTCGCCTCGGCCGCGTCAGGTAGCGCCACCAGCAAGGGCAGTACCGGCACCGGCGCCGGCCATTTTTTTTTAATTCTTTAGTTATTTTTAGTTAATAGTTAATTCGTTAATAGTTATTTTTAGTTAGTTTATTTAGCTAGTATGTAATTAGTTAGTTAGTTAGTTTATAATTAATATAGTTTTTTAGTATAGTAAAGTTTATGTAATTAGTTAATTTAGTTTATGTAATTAGTTAGTTTGTATTTAGTTATTATAGTTTTTTAATATAGTTTACTAAAAAAACTAGTTAGTGTAATTAGTTAGTTTGTATTTAGTTAGTAATTAGTTAGTTTGTATTTAATTAGTTAGTTAGTATAGTTAGTGTAATTGAACCGGATGCCGACACCGGCCCTCTCCCTCTCCTCTCCCTCTCCCTGAGGGAAGTTGCGGCGTCGGGGGTGTTCGCGAGAGGGAGAACACCCCTCTTCTCTCCCTCTCTCGAACACCCCCGACACCGCAACTTTTTTCTCCTCTACCTCTGAAACATCACAACTTCCCTCTCCTCTCCCTCTCGCCGACACCAGTCACCGACACCCTCACGCGCCCTCTCCCTCTCGCAAACACCCCTCTTCTCTCCCTCTCGCAAACACCCCTCTTCTCGCCCTCTCGCGAACACCCCCGACGCCGCAACTTCCCTCCCTCTCGCAAACAACCAACACCCTCTCCCTCTCGCAAATACCAGTCACCGACACCCTCTCCCTCTCGCAAACAACCGACGTCGACACCCTCTTCCTCACGTGAGCATTGTCGAGATCCTCTCCTTGAGCCTACCCCATCCGTGGTAGGGTTTGGTTTTGGGTAGTGTTTGGTTAGGGTTAGGGTTAGTGTTTGATTAGGTTAGGGTTTCATTAGGGTTAGAACATGTACTTATCGATTTAATTTTTTGCAGAAACAATGGATCCATTCGAAATCCATCGAGACTTGGAACAAGAAGACCTATTCGAGGACATAATCTGTGATGGTCCATAAGCCGACCGGGAAGAGCGCGACTCTGGTGATGGAGAAGACCGCGGCTCCGGTAATGGAGAAGCTGACGGCTCCGGTGATGGAGAAGACCGCGGCTCCGGTGATGGAGAAGCCGACGGATCCGGTGATGGAGAAGGCGACGGCTCTGGTCATGGCGAGGCACTACTAGGAAAAGGCCTAGCCGTAAGATTGCTATCAGTGGCGCACCACTACACAGGTGCGCCACTGCTATATAGCAGTGGCGCACCAAAAAATGGTGCTCCACTAGTAGTTAATTACCAATGGTGCACTACTATAATCCTACGCCACTACTAAATGCGAAACTACTTATAGATTGATCTAGAGTTACCAGTGGCGCACCAAATATAGGTGCGCCACTCCTATTTAAATAGCAGTGGCGCACCAAAAAGTAGTGCTCCACTACTACTCAATTAACAATAGCGCACGTATATGCGGGGCGATATGGTGCGCCACTGTCCTCAGATATTAATAGCGCAGTAGAGTAGTGCGCCACCGACCCACCGCACATGCATGCTGCCTGTGACGAGGGAACACCTCGACAATGCCTACATATTGTAGACTTGGGTTTCGGGAGAGAGCGACGATGGAGATTCCGGGAGTGAGATTAGGCACACGACATACCCAGCTTCGGGTCCCCTCGGTGGAGGATCCCTACGTGTTGCTAGCAATCCAGTATATGATCATAGATGTGTTTACAGGGTGCCGCCGTAGGCGGAGCTATGTTGTCTATCTATTGTCCCCCTTCTTTTGGGTGCCCTGGCTAGCTTTATATATGCAACCAGCCTAGGGTTTTACAAGAGTCCTATTCGACTACTTCTTCGGGTTGCCTTGTTGGGCCTTCTCCATATTGGGTCTTCTCCATATTGGGCCGAGCCAGGTATACTAATAATGGGTACCCGAAGGAGTATACCCATGTCGATACCCCCGAGTGTCTAGGGAAGTCGAAGACTTGCGTAGAGACTCCAAGCATAACCATCTCCGAAGTCGAAGAAATACAAGGCGAGGTCCATGTCGAAGATCATGTGTAGCGTAGATGATGTCTCGAAATTATTTTCTATCGGGTGCGCGGTGATACGTCTCCGACGTATCGATAATTTCTTATGTTCCATGCCACATTATTGATGATATCTACATGTTTTATGCACACTTTATGTCATATTCGCGCATTTTCTGGAACTAACCTATTAACAAGATGCCGAAGTGCCGATTCTTGTTTTCTGCTGTTTTTGGTTTCAGAAATCCTAGTAAGGAAATATTCTCGGAATTGGACGAAATCAACGCCCAGGGTCTTATTTTGCCACGAAGCTTCCAGAAGACCGAAGAGGAGACGAAGTGGGGCCACGAGGTGGCCAGACTATAGGGCGGCGCGGCCCAGGTCTTGGCCGCGCCGACCTGTAGTGTGGGCCCCTTGATACGTCTCCGACGTATCGATAATTTCTTATGTTCCATGCCACATTATTGATGTTATCTACATGTTTTATGCACACTTTATGTCATATTCGTGCATTTTCTGGAACTAACCTATTAACAAGATGCCGAAGTGCCGGTTCATGTTTTCTGCTGTTTTTGGTTTCGAAATCCTAGTAACGAAATATTCTCGGAATCGGACGAAATCAACGCCCAGGTTCCTATTTTACCCGGAAGCATCCGAACACACGAGAACCGCCGGAGAAGGGAGCGGGGCCACCACACCACACCCCGGCGCGGCCTAGGGGGGCGCGCCCCCTAGGGTGTGGGCCCCCTTCGACCTTCCTGCGCCACCTCTTCGCCTATAAGAAGCCCCGGATCAGAAAACCCTACACCAATTGACGAAACCCACGAAAACCTTCCCGAGCCGCCGCCATCGCGAAGCCAAGATGCGGGGACAGGATCTGCTGTTCAGGCACCCTGCCGGAGCGGGGAAGTGCCCCGGAAGGCTTCTCCATCGACACCGCTGCCATCTCCACCGCCATCTTCATCACCGCTGCTGCTCCCATGAGGAGGGAGTAGTTCTCCATCGAGGCTCGGGGCTGTACCGGTAGCTATGTGGTTAATCTCTCTCCATGTACTTCAATACAATGATCTCATGAGCTGCTTTACATGATTGAGATTCATCTGAGTTTTGTATCACTATTATCTATGTGCTACTCTAGTGATGTGTTATTAAAGTAGTTCTATTCCTCCTGCACGTGTGTAAAGGTGACAGTGTGTGCACCGTGTTAGTACTTGGTTTGTGCTATGATCATGATCTCTTGTAGATTATGGAGTTAACTATTGCTATGATATTATTGATGTGATCTATTCCTCCTACATATGCATGAAGGTGACGGTGTGCATGCTATGCTAGTACTCGGTTTAGTGCTGTTGATCTATCTTACACTTAAGGTTACTTAAACATGAGCATTATTGTGGAGCTTGTTAACTCCGGCATTGAGGGTTCGTGTAATCCTACACAATGTGTTCATCATCCAACAAAAGTGTAGAGTATGCATTTATCTGTTCTGTTATGTGATCAATGTTGAGAGTGTCCACTAGTGAAAGTGTAATCCCTAGGCCTTGTTCCTAAATACTGCTGCGTTACTACTGCTTGTTTACTGTTTTATTGTGTTACTACTGCTGCAATACTACCACCATCAATTACGCGCCAAGCACTTTTCTGGCACCGTTGCTACTGCTCATATATATTCATACCACCTGTATTTCACTATCTCTTCGCCGAACTAGTGCACCTATTAGGTGTGTTGGGGACACAAGAGACTTCTTGCTTTGTGGTTGCGGGGTTGCATGAGAGGGATATCTTTGACCTCTTCCTCCCTGAGTTCGATAAACCTTGGGTATCCACTTAAGGGAAACTTGCTGCTTGTTCTACAAACCTCTGCTCTTGGAGGCCCAACATCTGTCTACGGGAAAGGAGGGGAACGTAGACATCAAGCACTTTTACGGCGCCGTTGCCGGGAGGAAAGGTAAAAGGCTCTCATACTACGGTCCCGGGTAAAGTATTTTTTACGTTGCCGTCGTGTGTGTGCTCGAAGCTATTTCCTTTAGATCCTGCAATTGCATCTTTTTGTTTCTTGTTTACACTAGTTTGGCATAATGGACAACAATGAGCTTCTTGTTCTATTTCCTGATTTAAAACATGGATTGTTTGATGCGAAAATTAAAAAACCTATGAAATCTTCTTTGCATGCTGGTAGTAATATTAGTATGAACGCTTTGAACACCATTGTTAACAATAATATAGAAAGTTCTAAGCTTGGGGAAGCTGGTTTTGATGAGCATGATCTTTTTAGTCCCCCAAGCATTGAGGAGAAAATTTTCTTTGATGATACTTTGCCTCCTATTTATGATGATAATGATAGTGGTCTTTTGATGCCACCTACTATGGAGAGTAAATTTTGTTGTGATTATACTATGCCTCCAACACTTGATGAGAATAATAATGATAGCTACTTTGTTGAATTTGCTCCTACTACAATTAATAAGAATAACTATGCTTATGTGGAGAGTAATAATTTTATGCATGAGACTCATGATAAGAATGCTTTATGTGATGGTTATATTGTTGAGTTTGCTCATGTTGCTACTGAAAGTTATTATGAGAGAGGGAAATATGGTTGTAGAAATTTTCATGTTACTAAAACACCTCTCTATGTGCTGAAATTTTTCAAGCTACACTTGTTTTATCTTCCTATGCTTGTTACTTTGCTCTTCATGAACTTGTTTATTTACAAGATTCCTATGCATAGGAAGCATGTTAGACTTAAATGTGTTATGGATTTGCCTCTGGATGCTCTCTTTTGCTTCAAATACTATTTCTTGCGAGTGCATCATTAAAACTGCTGAGCCCATCTTAATGGCTATAAAGAAAAGAACTTCTTGGGAGATAACCCATGTGTTATTTTGCTACAGTACTTGGTTTTTATTTTGTGTCTTGGAAGTTGTTTACTACTGTAGCAACCTCTCCTTATCTTAGTTTTGTGTTTTGTTGTGCCAAGTTAAGCCGTTGATAGAAAAGTAAGTACTAGATTTGGATTACTGCACGAGTTCCAGATTTCTTTGCTGTCACGAATCTGGGTCCACCTCCCTGTAGGTAGCTCAGAAAATTAAGCCAATTTACATGCATGATCCTCAGATATGTACGCAACTTTCATTCAATTTGAGCATTTTCATCTGAGCAAGTCTGGTGCCATTTTAAAATTCGTCAATACGAACTGTTCTGTTTTGACAGATTCTGCCTTTTATTTCGCATTGCCTCTTTTGCTGTGTTGGATGAATTTCTTTGATCCATTAATGTCCAGTAGCATTATGCAATGTCCAGAAGTGTTAAGAATGATTGTGTCACCTCTGAATATGTCCATTTATAATGTGCACTAACCCTCTAATGAGTTGTTTCGAGTTTGGTGTGGAGGAAGTTTTCAAGGATCAAGAGAGGAGTATGATGCAACATGATCAAGGAGAGTGAAAGCTCTAAGCTTGGGGATGCTCCGGTGGTTCACCCCTGCATATATTAAGAAGACTCAAGCGTCTAAGCTTGGGGATGCCCAAGGCATCCCCTTCTTCATCGACAACATTATCAGGTTCCTCCCCTGAAACTATATTTTTATTCCATCACATCTTATGTGCTTTGCTTGGAGCGTCGGTTTGTTTTTGTTTTTTGTTTGTGTTTGAATAAATTGGATTACATCATGCTTGTGTGGGAGAGAGACACGCTCCGCTGGTTCGTATGAACACATGTGTTCTTAGCTCATAGTATTCATGGCGAAGTTTCTCCTTCGTTAAATTGTTATATGGTTGGAATTGGAAAATGATACATTTAGTAATTGCTATAAATGTCTTGGGTAATGTGATACTTGGCAATTGTTGTGCTCATGTTTAAGCTCTTGCATCATATGCTTTGCACCCATTAATGAAGAAATACATAGAGCATGCTTAAATTTGGTTTGCATATTTGGTTTCTCTAAGGTCTAGATAATTTCTAGTATTGAGTTTGAACAACAAGGAAGACGGTGTAGAGTCTTATAATGTTTTCAATATGTCTTTTATGTGAGTTTTGCTGCACCGGTTCATCCTTGTGTTTGTTTCAAATAAGCCTTGCTAGCCTAAACCATTGTATCGAGAGGGAATACTTCTCATGCATCCAAAATACTTGAGCCAACCACTATGCCATTTGTGTCCACCATACCTACCTACTACATGGTATTTTCCGCCATTCCAAAGTAAATTGCTTGAGTGCTACCTTTAAAATTCCATCATTCACCTTTGCAATATATAGCTCATGGGACAAATAGCTTAAAAACTATTGTGGTATTGAATATGTAATTATGCACTTTATCTCTTATTAAGTTGCTTGTTGTGCGATAACCATGTTTCTTGGGGAACGCCATCAACTCATTGTTGAATTTCATGTGAGTTGCTATGCATGTTCGTCTTTTACGAAGTAAGGGCGATCTACTGCGAGTTGAATGGTTTGAGCATGCATATTGTGAGAGAAGAACATTGGGCCGCTAACTAAAGCCATGTTCCATGGTGGAAGTTTCGAGTTTTGGACAAACATCCTCAAATCTCTAATGAGAAAAGAATTAATTGTTGTTGAATGCTTAAAGCATTAAAAGAGGAGTCCATTATCTGTTGTCTATGTTATCCCGGTATGGATGTCTAAGTTGAGAATAATCAAAAGCGAGAAATCCAAATGCGAGTTTTCTCCTTAGACCTTTGTACAGGCGGCATAGAGGTACCCCTTTGTGATACTTGGTTAAAGCATATGTATTGCGGTGATAATCCGAGGTAGTCCAAGCTAATTAGGACAAGGTGCGGGCACTATTAGTACACTATGCATGAGGCTTGCAACTTATAAGATATAATTTACATGATGCATATGCTTTATTACTACCGTTGACAAAATTGTTTCATGTTTTCAAAATCAAAGCTCTAGCACAAATATAGCAATCGATGCTTTTCCTCTATGAGGACCATTCTTTTACTTTCAATGTTGAGTCAGTTCACTTATTTCTCTCCACCTCAAGAAGCAAACACTTGTGTGAACTGTGCATTGATTCCTACATACTTGCTTATTGCACTTATTATATTACTCTATGTTGACAATATCCATGAGATATACATGTTACAAGTTGAAAGCAACCGCTGAAACTTAATCTTCTTTTGTGTTGCTTCAATGCCTTTACTTTGAATTATTGCTTTATGAGTTAACTCTTATGCAAGACTTATTGATGCTTGTCTTGAAGTGCTATTCATGAAAAGTCTTTGCTATATGATTCACTTGTTTACTCATGTCATACACATTGTTTTGATCGCTGCATTCACTACATATGCTTTACAAATAGTATGATCAAGATTATGATGGCATGTCACTCCAGAAATTATCTGTGTTATCGTTTTACTGCTCGGGACGAGCGAGAACTAAGCTTGGGGATGCTGATACGTCTCCGACGTATCGATAATTTCTTATGTTCCATGCCACATTATTGATGTTATCTACATGTTTTATGCACACTTTATGTCATATTCGTGCATTTTACGGAACTAACCTATTAACAAGATGCCGAAGTGCCGGTTCCTGTTTCTACGCTTGTTTTTGGTTTCAGAAATCCTAGTAACGAAATATTCTCGGAATCGGACGAAATCAACGCCCGGGTTCCTATTTTACCCGGAAGCATCCGGAACACACGAGAACCGCCGGAGAAGGGAGGCGGGGCCACCACACCACACCCCGGCGCGGCCTAGGGGGCGCGCCCCCTAGGGTGTGGGCCCCCTCGACCTTC
>NC_061510.1:21407877-21437117 GCF_022539505.1 Lolium rigidum
GCAGAGGGGCACCAGGGCGCCCTCCCCATAGGCCGGCGTGGCCAGAGGCCTGCCCGCGTGGCCCTGTGGTGTGGGGGCCCTAGGCCTCCTCTCCGTCACCCCTTCGGTGTTCTGGTCCGTCTCGGTGAATTATGATGTTTGGTCTTCGTTTCGTCGAATTCCGAGAATATTGCCCGAACAGCCTTTCTGGAACCAAAAACAGCAGAAAACAGGAACTGGCACTTCGGCATCTTGTTAATAGGTTAGTTCCGGAAAACGCATAAAAACATTATAAAGTGTGAGCAAAACATGTAGGTATTGTCATAAAACAAGCATGGAACATCAGAAATTATAGATACGTTGGAGACGTATCAAATAACACAATGATATCATAGCAAAGTAAATGGAGTTCATCTTGATATCACCGTAGCAAGGCACAATAGTTGAAGATCAAATCAAATACAAGCCAAGATAGAATAGAGGTTTCAATCCCTAATCTTACAAGTATGTATCTCTCTAAATTCAAGGGCGGTGTGGTGCATGAGGTGATGATTACGATGAGATTGATCTTCAGTGGAGTAGAGGACGACCTTCTCCTTCTTCATATCATATCTCCTATGTTCTGGGCGAATGGCGGCTGCTCCCTTATTTTTCTCTTCGTCTCCTCTTCACGAAAAGGGTTTTGTTTGATAATAGGGAGGCGTGTAGGGATTCGTTGCATAGAAAACAAAAAATTTCCTACCGCGAGAACGCAATCCAAGCCAAGATGCAATCTAGAAGACGGGAGCAACGAGGGGATGAATGAGACTCACCCTTGAAGATTTCCAAAGCCTACAAGATGAGGCTCTTGTTGCTGCGGTAGACGATCACTTGCCGCTTTCAAAAGCGCGCAGAAGATCTTGACGGTGCCACAATCGGGCAGCACCTCCGTACTCGGTCACACGTTCGGTGTTGATGAAGACGACGTCCTTCTCCCCTTTCCAGCGGGCAGCAGAAGTAGTAGCTCCTCCTTGAATCCAGCAGCACGACGGCATGGTGGCGGTGGCGATGGAGATCTCCGGCGGAGCTTCGCTAAGCGTTGCGGGAGAGGTGGAGGAGTGGGGCGGCTAGGGTTTGGGGAGAGGGGGTGGCCGGCCTCCAAGGGGTGCGGCCAAGGTGGTGGTCTTGTGGTGGCCGGCCCCTCCCCTTTGCCCCTCATTATATAGGTGGAACCCCCAAGTGTTGGACTACAAGTCTTCGAATAAGACCCCAACCCAAAACCTTCCATGTGTAGGGAAACCTACCCAAGGTGGGATTCCCACCTCAAGTGGGACTCCCACCCTTCCATGAGGGGGGGGGGTGGCCGCCCCCTTGGTGGAGTCCACTTGGGACTCCACCCCTCTAGGGTTGGCCGGCCATGGGTGGTGGAGTCCCTCCGGGACTCCGCCTTCCAAAGTGATTTCTTCCGGACTTTTCTAGAACTTTCTAGAACCTTCCATAAATTCACCGGATCATTTTCAAACTTATAAAATGACTTTCTATATATGAATCTTATTCTCCGGACCATTCCGGAACTCCCCGTGATGTCCGAGATCCCATCCGAGACTCCGAACAAAACTTCGAACTCCATTCCATATTCAAGTTCTACTATTAGGACATCAAACCTTAAGTGTGTCACCCTACGGTTCGCGAACTATGTAGACATGGTTGAGAACTCTCTCCAACCAATAACCAATAGCGGGATCTGGAGATCCATAATGGCTCCCACATATTCAACGATGACTTAGTGATCGAATGAACCATTCACATACGATACCGATTCCCTTTGTCACACGATATTTTACTTGTCCGAGGTTTGATCTCGGTATCTCTCTATACCTTGTTCAACCTCGTCTCCTGACAAGTACTCTTTACTCGTACTGTGGTATGTGGTCTCTTATGAACCATTCATATGGTTGCAAGCTATTTAGACGACATTCCACCGAGAGGGCCCAGAGTATATCTATCCGTCATCGGGATGGACAAATCCCACTGTTGATCCATATGCCTCAACTCATACTTTCCGGATACTTAATACCACCTTTATAACCACCCATTTACGCAGAGGGCGTTTGATGTAATCAAAGTACCTTTCCGGTATAAGTGATTTACATGATCTCATGGTCGAAAGGACTAGGTAACTATGTATCGAAAGCTTATAGCAAATAACTTAATGACGTGATCTTATGCTACGCTTAAATTGGTGTGTCCATTACATCATTAATATAATGACATAACCTTGTTATTAATAACAACCAATGTTCATGATCATGAAACAATGATCATCTATTAATCAACAAGCTAGTTAAGAGGCTTACTAGAGACTCATTGTTGTTTACATAACACACATGTATCAATGTTTCGGTTAATACAATTATATCGGTATATAAACATTTATCATAAACACAAAGATATATAATAACCACTTTTATTATTGCCTCTTGGGCATATCTCCAACAAGGCGGTGCCGCCCTGTACGGTCGGGTGGTACGGTATCCTCCGCACGTACAGATGCCCGTTAAAGCTCCTAGATCGTCAGTATGGATTTGACCTCAAAAGGAAATGTCTTTATTTCATTGCAATTAGCCCATGAATGTCCTCAAATCCTCCAGAAATGATGGTTTCCGAAATACATAATTCAAAAGCAAGGTTTCACTTGGATTGCGATATTAGCGTTAGTTGAAACACAAAATCCAATGGAAACCCAATGAAACCAAGAGCTAGGTGATGGAAAATCCGTAGTAAAAAGCATAAAAAATTGGAGCTATATCAACAAGCATTATAGTTTGGCTTTCAACTATCTTGCCCAACTATGCCTCAATGGACTTTGTACATTCCTGTAGAACTTCAACATCATTCTTGAGAGAAACAGTTTGGTCAGATAAATTTCCTAAAATGGTGCTATGGTTCTCAGTAAGCTTTGTAAGGGTATTTTTTTTAGTTTGAGCATGCATAAAACTTTTAAAAATATTTTCAATTGAAATATTACCATTCCTTGATCCACTACCATTAGTGTAGTTATTGGTTTGAACTCCCGGAGGATTAGTATATTGATTTTGAAAGTTAGAGCCAAAGTTTTGACTCTTCCATGCAGGGTTATAAGGATTTCTTGCTATGAAGTCTACCTCCTTAACATTAGAATTGGTGATGGCAATAACTTGGGTATTTTCATTACCCTTCAAAATATTTATAAGCTCATCTACCCTTGAAGTAAGATCTTCATTATCACCTTTGGTGATTCAATTCACCTTTCTCGAGGAGGATTTTTCTACAAGTCATTGGGTATGGTTGCTTTGCATATCATTTAGAATTCTTCTAGCAACTTCAACTTGCTTGCTCATGAATGTTCCCCCGGCTGTAGTATCAAGCATAGACTTTGACATTGGGTTAAGAGCATTATAAAATAAATGAAGTATTAACCAATCCTGCATTCCATGACTTGGATAGTTCATGATAGATTCCTTCATCCTTTCCCATGCAAGCGCTACTGGCTCGCGATCTTCTTATCTAAGACCTGTAGTGTTAGAGCATAGCTGCATAGTCTTTGCTAGAGGGAAAAACTTAGTCATGAATATATTAGTACATTCATCCCATGAAGTAATAGTGCCTTTGGGCAAAGCTAGCAACCAGTCTTTTTCTTTTCCTCTTAGTGAAAAAGGAAACAAACGTAATTTTACCACATCGGGGCTGACATCATTAATGCGCATCATATCGCATATCTCAGTAAATGTATTCAAGTGCATACTTGAATCCTCAGCGGTTGAGCCTCCAAATTGGTTCAGCACGCTGAACCAAACTCAAAAGGTTAGGCTTAATTACATAGTTCTCCGCCGCAACATCGGGCTGAGTTATAGGTGCACGAATAAAATCATCATTAGGGATAGCATATTCCCCAAGCTTCTTTTGTGCCATGATAATTATTTTTATGGTATTTTATTTATGATGATAAAAGAACAAGTAACTATTTTTTGGAGTTTTCAAATAGATGAAAAAGGTAATCTAATAACAGTAAATAAAAACTTAAAATGAAAATAAAACTAACTAACAAGGTCTCTAATAACCTTACCGGAATGGCGAAATTGCTTCGTCGGCAACGGAGATAGAAAAAATGTTGATACCTTCGATCCAGATTGTGGATTGTAGTATGATACACTTTTTACCTAGAAGACCTAGGTTTAATCAAACCTTGAGAAGTACTAGTAAAATAGTGTAAATGAAACATCTACAAGACTTGCTAGTTGATTTTATTTTATGTTTATAGGACCTATCTAGTTTACTCTTAATTGGGTTGTGTTCAGTGGATGGAAATAGGTCAGGGTTAAGGATTCTCGTGCAGCTATGCATACATATAGAAATGAAGTACAAATGTGCATCAAATAAAATAGAGATAAGAGATTTGTTAGCGGCACACCGTAAATACTCTTGCCCCCAAAGCCAGTGGTGATAAGAACCTCTTGGTCCAACCATTGTTCCTACAGCCGCGAGTAACAACAGTTATTAAGTAAACTAGCAAGACGGCCCTCGCAAATGCGAGGGCGTCATTTTTAATGTATTAAAAAATTATTGGGGTAAATTTAGAGTTATATGGATATTCACATTGTATATATACTACTATAGTCACCATAAATGTAAGGATGTATTTTAATATCGATTGGGAAAGGAATATATGAGGTATTAATTTTTTTGGATGAAACAAAATTGTGGAATTACCTAAATACCACATGAATCACAATATATGTCGATACACCATAATAAATCATTGCATAAAATTAGATTTTATACCGGAGCAAGCCATCAGCTTTTATGTGATAATGGATTAGTATGTAAGTTTAACAATTCTAACCTATATGGTGGCTCCTAGTAACCTTTAGGGTCTACTTAATCAGATGATTTTTTTTTCATATGGAATAGACAAACAAATTTTGTTGTTTAATTGACATATAGTATTTTTCCTATAAATAGGCCTTGAAATTTTCTATCAAAAATAGATTTGTACATTCAGAGTCTATTCAGAAACCTTGTTTTCCTTTCTTACCCTCATGTGAACATTTTTCGGATATAAAAGTCGTGTTTTTCTAGTTTTCATTGACACATTTCAACATTCATGTTTGTTGATTTTTACCTAGAGACATTTCAGGATATTTTCACGCGTAAATGCTGCTAAATCTAGTTTTGCATGTCATTTCGCTAAATAGGATATAATTGTCGGCGTTCTCATCCAAATTTTCGATCATTCTATCTCATTGATGCTTACCTAGATTAATCTTATAACGCCCTTTTATTTCTTGAAAACTATTACAACCCCTTATTTCTTACTATACAAACTCAGTCTATAGAGGGCTTATTTGTACGATGCCTAGAAAGATGTAAGACAGATACAAAATGATTAATATGTGTGCTAACTAAAAAAGATAGCCCATGTGCTAATTAAGAAGGATAAACCGCCCTTTTGGTATAAAACATGGAGTTTTCATGCAATGTTTCAAATTTATCAATTTCTCATTGCTCATGTAAAATCATGCGCCACCTAGACATCCAGTATAGAAAAAACATTAAAAACATATATTTGTTAATTTGAGTAATAAGATACGAACTCCTTCGTCTTCTTATATGAGTGTACCACAATCGTGCCAGTTGGTCATATGAGGAAATATTTTATGTGTATACACTTTAAATCTTCATTGTTAATATTTATGTTTAACGTGGATTTAACATACCAGATTATTTTATATATGTGGAAGCACGTTGTATCTCTATTTTAGATATGTATATTGCTTTTAGTATATACTAATAGATTTGAAAAATATTTATTTAATACATTCATAAGTGGCATGCATATTTTTTATAAAGGTCCTGTATTTAATTTTTTTGAGGCATGTTCCATAGAAAATATAATTGTGCGTTCTAACATATTAAAATTCTTATTTTAGGTACTTCTTAGATTGGTTTGTACATATCCTTTTCCGGAGCGGAGTGTTAATTCCTACCGAAAAGGAGCTAGATCGTACGTTTTTTTTTTTGCATAAGCTAGATATAACTTGCATATTACAGAATCTCTTTAAATAATATATGGTTGTTTGGCTAAACCTACTTATCTAGTACGGGACTAATTCCCTTCAAAAATTTCTTTCCATCTACAACCAAATACGGAAGCTCAAATTCAAAAGAAAAAAAAAGAGTCCGTGTAGGCCACTTCGTACGTGATCCTCCTTGAGAAAAATAACTTTCCGTGTCCATAAGGTAATCAGAGTTAAAAAAAAAGCGGGAGTCCATCATAACTTAAGTACGCATAACTTAAGCTTCCAGATATAAACGTGTCAAACTGGACCTACACAGTTACGTGACTAATATTCTCTCGTTAAATCTAAACCATATATTTTCGATCTAACAACTATAATAATTCAGATGATGTGGATTAACCTCGTCGCTCTATTAAGCATTCGTATTTTGCTTTTAATATATAATAGATGAATACAGACCAAAACATTAAGCTAGATGATTGTGATGTTTATTCCGAATGAATCACTAAACATGTACCGTTACTTTCTCCTTTTTGTCACTGGGGTTTCGCGGTAGCACGCCGTTCTCCACTCTTCCCACATCTTCCCTTGATTGATCTGATAGATATGGGTACCTACAGATCATCGCCTCGAGGCAAAGAGATAAGGATACAAGATTGCAAAACTCCTATTAACTCCTTACACATATTTATAAGATTAGATGCATACAAACGCTGCGAGGATTCACCCCAACCCACAGCCCATGCGGAATACTCATACATAATATCAAGATAAAAGACAGAAAACATTGTGGCAAATACTTGGATTGAAATCACATTGTTATTACAATGGTCGCCAATTCTCAAGGATATCTCTATTAAAATGGTGATGACTATGGCTATGGAGGAGTTGAGAGATGGAATGGATGAACTATGGTGGTGGATCTCCTTCGGTGTCGTGTAGATGGATCTGATGGATGGAGGCTCTGTTTGGGGATGAATGGCACTCCTTTAGGTGCCGATTCCTTCACATAACTTATAAGGTTTGACCTCAGGAATGCTGTAGCGGCTAGTACAGGCGACGGTACGGGTAGGGATTGCTCGTGGCGGTGTCCGCTAAACCTTCTGGAACCGACTTTTGACGCCTGGTCTACTTTGTTGCACTTGTGACGCGATTTTTCTTCAGCTATTGCAGGTCCATTTGCCATTATGACATGATTTCCTGCACACCATTCAAAGATAGAAGCGATTGCACATCTTTGCAATAATTAGTCATTAGTAATATATTAAGAGGTAAACTTAGTCAATTTCTTGACTTAGCTAAAGGTTTAAATGCGAGAAAAAATGACGTAGTTCACAGCCATCAACAAGCATAAAAAATCTAAACATTGTTAGCATGGAAGATTATGAGTTTCTTTGATGCAATAAATTGTTGACATAAGCACACACACCTAAAAAAACTGTTTTTTATGTTATGAATCAATGAAACTCTAGCACCTAATTGATGCTTCCCTCCCTATGAATATTTATTTGTAGCGTAAAAACAAATGTCTATAATATTTATTTTCTAGCCCAATGGCCGGCTTTACACGTGCACATTTCACTTGCACACAAGTTTGCAACATTGTTCATTGGTATTTTGAAAAAGTAATTTAATGCATCATAATTTATCGTTTTACATTCTTGAGGTCTATATTATCTATTCATTATATATTATTATGATTGCTTGGTACCATTCTTTTGCAGTAATTTATTATACTTTGAGTAGCAATTATTCTATTTGAAGTTTTTGTCCATTGATAATAAAATTCATGTCCATGTTTGTTTTATCATCTCTGTGCTCAACGACAATCATAGATTAAGCTTGGTATGTTGATATATACCCAAAAAAATTGTAGTTCATTATGTTTAAAACTTTAATATTTAGCAACTGTATTTTCTTTATTGGGAATGTACTTTAATAGTTGAAAACATGCACAATTTATTACTTAAACCTGGGTGTGTATGAATTTTATGGAAATCATAAAGGAATCCCTCGTTAAGGTGAAATTTGGAGATTCCAGAAATTTGTCTTCAGATCAGTTCTGAAAGATTTCCACTACACAATACAAAAGATGGCATCAAATGGATAAATCTACAACACATGCCATTTATCGTAAATTTTTTGCCGATGATTTTTCATATATGAATTTCAAAAATCCAAGTTCGTATGCTACTAGGGCGCACCCGTCACCGAAGGCCTAATATAGTACCATAAGGGTCAGAAAGTGGATGGCGAGACTAACTCCAACTCTTGCGATATTTTCTAGATTTTACCATATCTCGGTTTTACGGCTTATGTAGAAAAGAGAGAAGACCGTACGAAGGTTCTAGAGGTTCCAGAGAGCCCCTCAATCAAATCGGTATTCAGAGATGACAGAAACTGCGTCCCAATTCTTCGAGTTGCAATCGGGGACCCTAAATCTTTAATTTATGGTTAGACTTTGTCTTAATAACTCCCTTGATTGCGGGCACGAAAATGGCCTTAGGATCAATCATAAGGGGCGTAATTGCGTTTGTACACGGCTGCATGTAGCTTTGGCTCCGCCCAGCAAGACAAACTTGACAACATATTAAATCATGCATGCTTTATGGAGACATCTATGTGTTAAATAAACCATGCCATCCTTGGAAATTCTTGCTTTTTTATAAGAACATACCATTATCTTGTCCTCTTACTTCATAGAGGATTGGACCATCTCTAAAAAAAAGCTTAGCTAATTTCTATTCATTTAATATGCCCAGAAACTACAAGTGTTGCCCGAGCTACACATATCTCAAAATTCAAAAAGGGCAGTAAAAGGTTTTTAAAAACAATTTGTTTCTACATGTTGATAATGATGTCTTTGATCAACATGTGAAATATCAAATCCATATGCCTTATGTCGTTGGCTGCGCAAAAAGAAGAAAGTCTCTCATCTAAAAGTATGAATAGTGCAAAATTTCAAAACCTCAAAATATGTTTGATTTTATCATTTTTGCAAGCTTGAATACAAAGTACTTGGTTTTTTTTTTGCACGTTCATAGAACACATCATTAAGTAATCTAGGACTTTTCTCTGGAGCTTTTTTAAACTTAAAAAATTTCGTTTTTGAATTTTGGAAAAAATAAGCTATGTGTTGCGCGCTCGGGCTACAAAAGTCCATACCCTTACTTGGCGTGCAGAAACGCAAAGAGCAGCAGCAGTGTAGCTACAGTAGTCTTGGCCTGCTAGTAAGAGCGCCATCGGCGATCGAGCATGGCATGCAATTTCGCCCGGCCTCCTTTTAAGTCCTGATCGACGGTGTCCCCGGCCTACGAAGCTAGCTACCGTCAGTATCCTTTCTAGCGAGGCAACCAGTGCAAGCGATCTCTTTGGCTAAATCTAAGTCGTATGAGATTGAACCGTTTGATGTTTCCGTGTTGGCATTCAAGCAGCAGCACATTATCAACATTTTCTTTTTCCAAAATGGGAAATCGATTTAGGCACACAATATTCTTATGGCATACCTTACTACAATCGACTTACACATAATTTTTTTTTACTTAAGTACAGACGAATTTACGGAGTTTTTTCTTTAGTTTGGTTAATTTAAAATTATAGAAACAATGTGGTTTTTAATAAGAGTACTACCCCAATTTTTTTGGCACCTTATCCACAGAGCTACATCATATATACACGTGTGGTGTGGTCATTCCTTCTTTCTACGAAACAGCGGTGACATATGGATTCTTGATGTAATGGTTATACGGGCTATCTTCAATCACACTCGCTGAATGAATGCATTTTAAGAGACTACAAGATGCGTACGTTAGTAGAAAACAAGCCTAATGTCGCGGGTCGTAATACCCTTTTGTCACGGGCGGCCAACCGTGACAAGGGAGGCGCGACAAAAGGTTTACCCTTTTGTCGCTGGTCCATTACCACCCGCGACATATGGTCCTCCACGTGGCAGGTGTGGGGCGCGCAGGGGACAACCCCTTTTGTCGCGGGCAGTATTACCACCCGCGACAAAAAGGCCTCTACGTGGCGCGCGCAGAACGCTGCTGCTTTAGGGTTTGAGGGGTGCAACCCCCCCCCCCACCACCACCGGCACCGCCGCTTGTTTGTTTTATTTTTTCTTTTTAAAATAAAAGTTGCATACTTTTATAAGCTACTACAAGTTGTACACGTTCATTTATTATATATAGATCGAGCAAATAAATATTGAAAGGAAAAGTCTATTCGTAGATTCCCCTTACACATATACATGGAGTTTACTACTACCGGGACAAAAGCCCGTCGTCTATTCGAACTAATACATATACATGGAGCTCCCTACTACCGACGCCTCTTTGGACTGAACCGGCCGTTGTCATTTATTACTTCTATCAACAGAAATGCCGCCAGTTCCTCCGTAATTCCTAGTATGTGTTCCTGTGGTTGGAGTTTCTCCCGCATGCAGTTGACCTATATAGGAAAATGAGATGAATATGATTATATCAATGCCGATAGCGAAGTATTAACGATAATAAATTAAAGTTGTGAATGTTATTGCTTACGTTGAATCTATTATCGTTGTGCTGCTCAGTGGCTAACATGCGAATGGACTCGCAAACGTAGTATCCACATAGATTCGTCCCCTGTGGCTGCTGGGCGCACTGTACAATAGTAAATGTTAACTGTTCTGCGAAGTGCTCACCCGTAATAACCTCCTTGAAAGATGTCCAAACCCTGCGAGGCAAAAGAATGATAGAATTAATATAATGGATGATTAATTGATATCTCACGAAAGATATAGCGCGATAATGATTGAAATTACCTCTGGAGAATCTCCTGCAAGTCGCGGAACCCGTCCAGGCCTCTATTCAATGGGTCGCTTACTTCAACAATTCCCTTATCAACTTTAATGTTTAGCAGAATCTAGTGGAAACTGCACATGTTTATATAGACGTCATGAATTAGACTTAACATCGAGTAAGAAAAACTGAATGTGCACAATAGATCAGTAAGACTCTCACCTGTAGTTGTAAGGAATGAGTATTGAATCACAGAAGCTTTGCTCCACTATAAACCTCGTTAGGTTTTCCACCGTTTCTTCGATATTATCTTTACGGTTTCATGATGTACTTTATCTGGGTCAACAAACCCAACATTGTACACCTTATTATGGCTGCATTCAACGATCTTCAGTCTGCATAAGAGAACACATATGATATAATGAGTATATGCAATGAACAGGAACAACTGAATGAACATGAACTTATATGTAGTTAACAACTTACAAGCAGTAGCAACTCATTAGAGATTTGTCGAGGGCGTCTAAATTGAATAACTGCCAGAGTTCATTCATCTCCATACGGATCTGCTCCCTTCGGAAGTAATAATCTCCTGGGATATCCGCCACGATGAAACTTGTGTTCTCCTTGCAAGCATTAAGGTACCACTGATGCAAATTCCGCATATGCGTTGGCAGTTTATGCAGCCTCTCTTTGCTGACCAAGTCGGCCCCGTAGACAAATTTACGAGCTATATCAGCCCTAGGTACTGCATCGGAGAACATCATGTCCTCCACGGTCATGCCAATTTGAGCCGCTAGCGTCGCAGCTTCGTCCATATCGAAAGGACCAAGTTCCTGGTACGCCAAGGGAACTTGCAACACTTTGAGTGGTGGGAGCGATTGTTTGGCTTGTGCTCCGAGCTAGGAAACTTCCTTTCCTTTTCTGCCTGCTGTCGCTTGCTCGGCCTTGAGGGGTGCACTTATTGAACTTGATTTCTTCCCGGCTACACTTCTTGCTGATGATTTGCTCGTGCTAGCACTATCCTTCTTCTTACCAGCACTATCCTTCTTGTCCTCAATTACCTTCGCAAGTGTGCGTGTATAGTCATCCTTCCTCTCGTGTAAGTCATATTGCGATGGTGTGTTCAGAAAACTAAGAGCATATGTTTTTTGCTTCTCTGTGTATGGTGCTGGGGCCTTGGGTTTCTCCTTATGAAAAAATCATAATTGTATTTCTTCACAATGGCATCATTTTCCTCTTCAGTACGATTGTAAGCACGGGGGGAGGAACCTTTGGTACTCTTGGTAGGGGCGACATTTTGCGGACAGGACTCTTCACACGCTTCCGCTTGGGTGCATTCTGTGTCTTGGTGGGCGCAGGCGGCGGCGCGGGAGATGGAGATGGACTAGGGATGTGGTGGTCAAAGTCATGGGGTGATGGTGGCGACATGTGATCAGTCGGAGGAGGTGATGGTGGCCTTCGATCATTTGGAGGAGGTGATGGTGACCTGGTGGGACGACTAGTAGAGGTTACCATGCCTGGAAGCTTGATGTTTTTCTTTTCCCAAAGAATGATTTCTCCCACTACGTCTCCCAGTGTATCCCGGCCATCACCTCCAGCGATTACGAGCTCCAATGACTCCCACGTCGGTACAACTGTATCCGCCCCGACACAAGCATAGCCAGCTGGAATCTGATTGCCATGCCATGTTGCCGGCTCACCTTCAGGTCCAAATGCAGGTAAGACATAGCCGACCGCCACCTTAACAGACATGTTCCTGAACACCTCATGGAGATCACAAGGTGTTTGCTCCTTGATTCCATTCACGGGGTCGCCAGGACCGCCATCTATCATCCGTGTAGGCGGGGCCTCCGAGTCGGCCACGCTGCTGTCTCGTCGCTGAGATATGTCGGCGGTATTATCTGGCTGGCGCTGTCCTTTTAGTTCATTAATCTCCCGCTGCTGCTGCTGAATCTCCCGCTGCTGCTGGTCAAGTTGGCGTTGGAACTCAGCCATTCGGCCATTCTGCACCTCCAGCTCGCATTTTTTGCTCTTGCTCGACATCTATAAGTCTCCGCGTCGTTCAGAAACCCAAGCGCCCACGGAACACTAGGGACGAAGCCTCTTGTTCGTCCTCCCTTTTCAGGATTACCGAGGACAAGCGTCAGCAAGTCTTTCTCTCTATCGGGAGCAAACTTAAGTTTTCCCGCTTTAATATCAGCCGTCACTTCAATCAATTTTCCCTGTGTATCTTAACCTTGCTGTCACTTTCAACAATGTCTTCATGTCATACTCACAGCCATGCCCAAGGAACCAATTTCGAGCCCTAGTGTCCCATCCTTCTCGCTCTGGTTCTGGAGTGATCTGATTCCGCTTCATCTCAGCCTCTTGTGCATCCCACTTAGGCATGGCTACTTCGTAGCCCCCTCGCCCCGTATGATGGTGATATTTCTTTTCGCTTGCATTCTTCTTGTTTTTCTTTGATAGGTTCACAGCCTCCTCTGATTCTTTGTACTTCACAAATTCGTCTCTGTTATGCTCCTGCTTCGCTAGATAGTTTTCGAATAATGGAGGCTTCTTCTCGGCCTTATAAGCTGCCCATAACCGGTTCTTATACGCCCGGAAAAGTTCCCCCATCTTCCTAAGAGCCCATTTCTTCACTAGCGCCCTCTGCTTGGCCATCTCAGACTCCGATCCCAAATCTGGCAAAGTGAAATGTGTCATGAGGTCGTCAAAAAGTTTGTCTTTGTACCTATCGGCAACCTCACTTTCGGACACATTCTTTGTCTTGTTCCATTCTTTAATAGTGATCGGGAGACGATCCCTAACCAGAACTCCGCGCAGATTTTTAAATGTCACTCTGACACTCGCGGGTGCCACCGGTTGGCCTTTCGGTGATATAGCTTCAATTGTGAAGTGGTCTTTTGGGCTCAACTTCTTTGCCTGGTCTCGTTTCTCTAACTTATCTTCGGAGGCCTAAGAGAATAAAAATTAACTAATTTATATCTACATGCACATATAGAATTCCATTAATGCCTAGTGATCGTATACCTCACTACTAGAAAACAGCTTATCCGTGGCGCACCTGTTTTACTCATCAGTGGCGCACTAGTGGTGCGCCAGTAATATCACGCCACTGCTAACTTTTAGTAGTGGCGCACCTCTTGATGCGCCACTAGTAAGACAGATAGCAATAGCGCACTGCCTGGTGCGCCACAAGCATTATTTTGGTGCGCCACACCTAACCATAGCTGAAAACAAAAGGAAAGGCAGTGCGCCATTAAGTAGCATTCCCGTGCGCCACAACTAACCATCGCTAGAAACAAAAACGAGGTGAGTGCGCCATTAAGAAGCATTCACGTGCGCTACAACTAACCATCTCTAGAAACAAAAAAAAGGTGCAATCCAAATTGTTCAGTTTAAATTTACTGACAGAACAGTTAAAATAAAATTACAGAGCAGTTAAAATAAAATTACAGATCAAATTTACATAAAACACCCTAAAAATGAAAAAAAGCAATCGAGTCCTGGAGAGAACTAAGTCGCCGCCCAAGGCCCGCGCCGGTGTGCTGCCGCCGGTGAGCTGCCGCCGCCCGAGGCCCGTGTCGTTGAGTTGCCGCCGCCCAGCGGCCGCCTGCTGCAGAGGACCGCGTTCCGCGTCGGCGCCTGCCCCAGATTACCGCGTCCCGCGTCGGCGCCCGCTGCAGTTGGTGAGGCCCGCGACGGCCGAGGCGTCGATCTCCCTCATTGAGATCCTCCTGGTGCACGTGGAGCCCCGCCGCCACCGGAAACAGGAGATAGTTGCCCGAGCACCGTCGCACCGCTAGATCCGCCTGCGAGATTCGTAGAGGAAGTGGGGGATTACGGGAGAAAGTGGGGGATTTGGGGAGAAGGAGGGGCTTGGGGTGGGGTTGCTCATCTACCTCACGCGGCAAGAAGTTGGGAGATGGGAGGTGGGGTTGCGCCGTCGGTTGATGAGGCTCTGTGGAACCGGGCCGGTGAGGTCGTTGTGGTCGATGGAGAAGTCGGAGAGCGAGACGAGGCCGTCGAAGAAGCCGTCGGGGACGGTGGTGAAGCCGTTGTTGTTGAGGAGGAGATGCTTGAGCGCGGCGAGGCCCTGGAGGGAGGGGAGCGGAACGGAGAGGGAGGACGGCGGGGCAGGAGCAGTGCCCCGAGTCCACCGTTGCTAGCGCCCGCTGCGGCCAGCTTCTCCCCCGCCTCACGCGCCCGTGACTGCCGCAGCTCTGGAGCAGATCGACGGAAGTGGGGTTGGCTTCTGGTGGTGCTTGGCTCGGAGAGAGAAAATGCATCTGGGAGAGGAAGAAGAAGCCAAGAAGGTGCGTGTCTCTGTGATGGTTGCCTCGTGCGGTGGTGAGGTGAAGAGATAAGGCCTGTGTCGTGGGAAGTGGGAACTCGCACGCTGACGAGGGAACACCTCGACAATGCCTACATATTGTAGACTTGGGTTTCGGGAGAGAGCGACGATGGAGATTCCGGGAGCGATATTAGGCACACGACGTACCCAGCTTCGGGTCCCCTCGGTGGATTTTTCTTTTCTTCGGCTCTGGATGTATCTTCTCCGACTCAGTGGAATTATTTTCTTCGGCTCAGGGGAATTATTTTCTTCGACTTAGTAGATTTATCTTCTTTGGAATAGTGGATTTATCTTCTTCGGCTTGCTGGATTATTTCTCTTTGGGTTATGATGACGCGTAAAGCACACGCTCGTTGGGAACCCCAAGTGGAAGGTGTGATGCGTACAGCAGCAAGTTTCCCTCAGTAAGAAACCAAGGTTTATCGAACCAGTAGGAGTCAAGAAGCACGTTGAAGGTTGATGGCGGCGGGATGTAGTGCGGCGCAACACCAGGGATTCCGGCACCAACGTGGAACCTGCACAACACAACCAAAGTACTTTGCCCCAACGAAACAGTGAGGTTGTCAATCTCACCGGCTTGCTGTAACAAAGGATTAACCGTATTGTGTGGAAGATGATTGTTTGCAGAAAATAGTAGAACAAGTATTGCAAGTAGATTGTATTTCAAGTAAAGAGAATTGGACCGGGGTCCACAGTTCACTAGAGGTGTCTCTCCCATAAGACGAACAAGCATGTTGGGTGAACAAATTACAGCTTGGGCAATTGACAAATAAAGAGAGCATGACCATGCACATACATATCATGATGAGTATAGTGAGATTTAATTGGGCATTACGACAAAGTACATAGACCGCCATCCAACCGCATCTATGCCTAAAAAGTCCACCTTCGAGTTATCATCCGAACCCCTCCAAGTATTAAGTTGCAAAGCAACGAGACAATTGCATTAAGTATGGTGCGTAATGTAATCAACAACTACATCCTTAGACATAGCATCAATGTTTTATCCCTAGTGGCAATAGCACAACACAACCTTAGAACTTTCTCGTCACTATCCCGGTGTCAATGCGGGCATGAACCCACTATCGAGCATAAGTACTCCCTCTTGGAGTTACAAGCATCTACTTGGCCGGAGCATCTACTAGTAACGGAGAGCATGCAAGATCATAAACAACACGTAGATATAACTTTGATAATCAACATAACAAGTATTCTCTATTCATCGGATCCCAACAAACGCAACATATAGAATTACGGATAGATGATCTTGATCATGTTAGGCAGCTCACAAGATCCGACAATGATAGCACAATGGGGAGAAGACAACCATCTAGCTACTGCTATGGACCCATAGTCCAGGGGTAGACTACTCACACATCACACCGGAGGCGACCATGGCGGCGTAGAGTCCTCCGGGAGATGATTCCCCTCTTCGGTAGGGTGCCGGAGGCGATCTCCTGGATCCCCCGAGATGGGATCGGCGTTGGCGGCGTCTCTGGAAGGTTTTCCGTATCGTGGCTCTCGGTCCTGGGGGTTTCGTCACGGAGGCTTTAAGTAGGCGGAAGGGCAAGTCAAGAGGCGGCGCGAGGGCCCGCACCATAGGGCCGCGCGGCCAGGGCGGGGGCCGCGCCGCCCTATGCTCTGGCTGCCTCGTGGCCCCTCTTCGTTTCGTCTTCGGACTTCTGGAAGCTTCGTGGAAAAATAGGCCCCTGGGCTTTGATTTCGTCCAATTCCGAGAATATTTCCTTACTAGGATTTCGAAACCAAAAACAGCAGAAAACAAAGAATCGGCACTTCGGCATCTTGTTAATAGGTTAGTTCCGGAAAATGCACGAATATGACATAAAGTGTGCATAAAACATGTAGATAACATCAATAATGTGGCATGGAACATAAGAAATTATCGATACGTCGGAGACGTATCAGCATCCCCAAGCTTAGTTCCGCTCGTCCCGAGCAGGTAAAACGATAACACGGATAATTTCTCGGAGTGACATGCCATCATAATCTTGATCATACTATTTGTAAAGCATATGTAGTGAATGCAGCGATCAAAACAATGTATATGACATGAGTAAACAAGTGAATCATAAAGCAAAGACTTTTCATGAATAGCACTTCAAGACAAGCATCAATTAAGTCTTGCATAAGAGTTAACTCATAAAGCAATAATTCAAAGTAAAGGCATTGAAGCAACACAAAAGAAGATTAAGTTTCAGCGGTTGCTTTCAACTTGTAACATGTATATCTCATGGATATTGTCAACATAGAGTAATATAATAAGTGCAATAAGCAAATATGTAGGAATCAATGCACAGTTCACACAAGTGTTTGCTTCTTGAGGTGGAGAGAAATAGGTGAACTGACTCAACATTGAAAGTAAAAGAATGGTCCTTCATAGAGGAAAAGCATCGATTGCTATATTTGTGCTAGAGCTTTGATTTTGAAAACATGAAACAATTTTGTCAACGGTAGTAATAAAGCATATGCATCATGTAAATTATATCTTATAAGTTGCAAGCCTCATGCATAGTGTACTAATAGTGCCCGCACCTTGTCCTAATTAGCTTGGACTACCTGGATTATCACCGCAATACATATGCTTTAACCAAGTATCACAAAGGGGTACCTCTATGCCGCCTGTACAAAGGTCTAAGGAGAAAGCTCGCATTTGGATTTCTCGCTTTTGATTATTCTCAACTTAGACATCCATACCGGGACAACATAGACAACAGATAATGGACTCCTCTTTTAATGCTTTAAGCATTCAACAACAATTAATTCTTTTCTCATTAGAGATTTGAGGATGTTTGTCCAAAACTGAAACTTCCACCATGGATCATGGCTTTAGTTAGCGGCCCAATGTTCTTCTCTAACAATATGCATGCTCAAACCATTCAACTCGGTGTAGATCGCCCTTACTTCGAGACAAGACGAACATGCATAGCAACTCACATGAAATTCAACAATGAAAAGTTGATGGCGTCCCCGAGTAAACATGGTTATCGCACAACAAGCAACTTAATAAGAGATAAAGTGCATAATTACATATTCAATACCACAATAGTTTTTAAGCTATTTGTCCCATGAGCTATATATTGCAAAGGTGAATGATGGAATTTTAAAGGTAGCACTCAAGCAATTTACTTTGGAATGGCGGAAAATACCATGTAGTAGGTAGGTATGGTGGACACAAATGGCATAGTGGTTGGCTCAAGTATTTTGGATGCATGAGAAGTATTCCCTCTCGATACAAGGTTTAGGCTAGCAAGGCTTATTTGAAACAAACACAAGGATGAACCGGTGCAGCAAAACTCACATAAAAGACATATTGAAAACATTATAAGACTCTACACTGTCTTCCTTGTTGTTCAAACTCAATACTAGAAATTATCTAGACCTTAGAGAAACCAAATATGCAAACCAAATTTTAGCATGCTCTATGTATTTCTTCATTAATGGGTGCAAAGCATATGATGCAAGAGCTTAATCATGAGCACAACAATTGCCAAGTATCACATTACCCAAGACATTTATAGCAATTACTACATGTATCATTTTCCAATTGCAACCATATAACAATTTAACGAAGAAGAAACTTCGCCATGAATACTATGAGTAGAAACCAAGGACATACTTGTCCATATGCTACAGCGGAGCGTGTCTCTCTCCCATAAAGTGAATGCTAGGATCCATTTTATTCAAACAAAACAAAAAAACAAAAACAAACCGACGCTCCAAGAAAAAGCACATAACATGTGATGGAATAAAAATATAGTTTCAGGGAGGAACCTGATAATGTTGTCGATGAAGAAGGGGATGCCTTGGGCATCCCCAAGCTTAGACGCTTGAGTCTTCTTAATATATGCAGGGGTGAACCACCGGGGCATCCCCAAGCTTAGAGCTTTCACTCTCCTTGATCATGTTGCATTATACTCCTCTCTTGATCCTTGAAAACTTCCTCCACACCAAACTCGAAACAACTCATTAGAGGGTTAGTGCACAATAAAAATTAACATATTCAGAGGTGACACAATCATTCTTAACACTTCTGGACATTGCATAATGCTACTGGACATTAGTGGATCAAAGAAATTCATCCAACATAGCAAAAGAGGCAATGCGAAATAAAAGGCAGAATCTGTCAAAACAGAACAGTTCGTATTGACGAATTTTAAAATGGCACCAGACTTGCTCAAATGAAAATGCTTAAATTGAATGAAAGTTGCGTACATATCTGAGGATCACTCACGTAAATTGGCATAATTTTCTGAGTTACCTACAGGGGAAAACAGCCAGATTCGTGACAGCAAAGAAATCTGTTTCTGCGCAGTAATCCAAATCTAGTACTTACTTTTCTATCAACGGCTTAACTTGGCACAACAAAACACAAAACTAAGATAAGGAGAGGTTGCTACAGTAGTAAACAACTTCCAAGACACAAAATAAAAACAAAGTACTGTAGCAAAATAACACATGGGTTATCTCCCAAGAAGTTCTTTCTTTATAGCCATTAAGATGGGCTCAGCAGTTTTAATGATGCACTCGCAAGAAATAGTATTTGAAGCAAAAGAGAGCATCAAGAAGCAAATCCAAAACACATTTAAGTCTAACATGCTTCCTATGAAAAGGAACCTTGTACACAAATAAATTCATGATGAGCAAAATGACAAGATCAGGAAGATAAAACAAGTGTAGCTTCAAAAATTTCAGCACATAGAGAGGCATTTTAGTAACATGAAAATTTCTACAACCATATTTTCCTCTCTCATAATAATTTTCAGAGGCATCATGAACAAACTCAACAATATAAGTATCCCATAAGGCATTCTTATTCACATGCATAAAAGTATCATTACTCTCCACATAAGCATAATCAATTTTATTAGTTGTAGTGGGAGCAAATTCAACAAAGTAGCTATTATTATTATTCTCATTATCAAATATAGGAGGCATATTGTAATCATAATCAAATTTATCCTCCATAACAGGCGGTACTAAAAGACCAATATCATTATCATAAATAGGAGGCAAAGTATCATCAAAGTAAATTTTCTCCTCAATGCTTGGGGGAATAAAAAGATCATGAAAACCAGCTTCCCCAAGCTTAGAACTTTCTATATTATTATCAACAATGGTGTTCAAAGCGTTCATACTAATATTACTACCAGCATGCAAATAAGATTCCATAGGTTTTTTAATTTCCGCATCAAACAATCCATGTTTTAAATCAGGAAATAGAATAAGAAGATCATTCTTGTCCATTATGCCAAACTAGTGTAATAAAAACATGCATGATATTATAAAGTAAAACAAGTAACTAATTTTTTTTTTGTGTTTTTGATATAGCAAACAAGATAACAAATAAAGTAAAACTAGCAACTAATTTTTTTGTATTTTGATTTAGTGCAGCAAACAAAGTAGTAAATAAAACTAAGCAAGACAAAAACAAAGTAAAGAGATTGAGAAGTGGAGACTCCCCTTGCGGCGTGTCTTGATCTCCCCGGCAACGGCGCCAGAAATTTAGCTTGATGACGCGTAAAGCACACGCTCGTTGGGAACCCCAAGTGGAAGGTGTGATGCGTACGGCAGCAAGTTTTCCTCGGTAAGAAACCAAGGTTTATCGAACCGGTAGGAGTCAAGAAGCACGTTGAAGGTTGATGGCGGCGGGATGTAGTGCGGCGTAACACCGGGGATTCCGGCGCCAACGTGGAACCTGCACAACACAACCAAAGTACTTTGCCCCAACGAAACAGATGAGGTTGTCAATCTCACCGGCTTGCTGTAACAAAGGATTAACCGTATTGTGTGGAAGATGATTGTTTGCGAGAAAACAGTGAGAACAAGTATTGCGAGTAGATTGTATTTCGATAAAGAGAATTGGACCGGGGTCCACGGTTCACTAGAGGTGTCTCTCCCATAAGACGAACAAGCATGTTGGGTGAACAAATTACAGTTGGGCAATTGACAAATAAAGAGAGCATGACCATGCACATACATATCATGATGAGTATAGTGAGATTTAATTGGGCATTACGACAAAGTACATAGACCGCCATCCAAGCTGCATCTATGCCTAAAAAGTCCACCTTCGAGGTTATCATCCGAACCCCCTCCGGCATTAAGTTGCAAAGCAACAGACAATTGCATTAAGTATGGTGCGTAATGTAATCAACAACTACATCCTTAGACATAGCATCAATCTTTTATCCCTAGTGGCAACAGCACAACACAACCTTAGAACTTTACGTCCATCGTCCCGGTGTCAATGCGAGGCATGAACCCACTATCGAGCATAAGTACTCCCTCTTGGAGTTACAAGCATCTACTTGGCCGGAGCATCTACTAGTAACGGAGAGCATGCAAGATCATAAACAACACGTAGATATAACTTTGATAATCAACATAACAAGCATTCTCTATTCATCGGATCCCAACAAACGCAACATATAGAATTACAGATAGATGATCTTGATCATGTTAGGCAGCTCACAAGATCCGACAATGATAGCACAATGGGGAGAAGACAACCATCTAGCTACTGCTATGGACCCATAGTCCAGGGGTAGACTACTCACACATCACACCGGAGGCGACCATGGCGGCGTAGAGTCCTCCGGGAGATGATTCCCCTCTCCGGCAGGGTGCCGGAGGCGATCTCCTGGATCCCCCGAGATGGGATCGGCGTTGGCGGCGTCTCTGGAAGGTTTTCCGTATCGTGGCTCTCGGTCCTGGGGGTTTCGTCACGGAGGCTTTAAGTAGGCGGAAGGGCAAGTCAAGAGGCGGCGCGAGGGGCCCAGACCATAGGGCCGCGCGGCCAGGGCAGGGGCCGCGCCGCCCTATGCTCTGGCTGCCTCGTGGCCCCTCTTCGTTTCGTCTTCGGACTTCTGGAAGCTTCGTGGAAAAATAGGCCCCTGGGCTTTGATTTCGTCCAATTCCGAGAATATTTCCTTACTAGGATTTCTGAAACCAAAAATAGCAGAAAACAGCAACTGGCACTTCGGCATCTTGTTAATAGGTTAGTTCCAGAAAATGCACGAATATGACATAAAGTGTGCATAAAACATGTAGATAACATCAATAATGTGGCATGGAACATAAGAAATTATCGATACGTCGGAGACGTATCAGGTTATTATTGGTTCACTCTTATACAATATTACCCGATGCATTTCCGGGACAATGGATTCATCTTATATGGTTATTACTAGAACTATTTTCTTCGGATCAATGGATTCATCTTCTATCATATCAGCGGATTCATGTTCTATGGTTATTACTGGATTTTTCGGGTCAATGGATTCATCCTCTATGATATCGGTGGATTCATCTTCAATATATGCTTCATGTTTAATGTGGATTCATCTCAAATACTTCATCTGGGATTCATCTTCGTATATTATTGTCTATGGCTTCATCTTAAATGGCTTCACCAAATATGACGCTGCGACTCCATCAACTTATTCCGACATCACCTCAGCAACGCTTGGGGGCTCGACAACGATTTCGCCTCGGGTCACGACTGCGACACAACAATCATGATATCACCTCAGCAACGCTCAGGGGCTCGGCTATTTCTTCATCAACAATTTTGCGGCATCCACTTTTGCTATTTGGTGGTTTCTACTTTGGCTAGATTTCTTATCTACACTTGAAGACTTCATCATGCATCGACTTCGTCATGTCCAAAAAGCTAAGTGTTCTTTTATTTTGCACAAAGTTAATTATCGTTTACTTTCGCCGCACCCGACACTCGGGGGCTGCGCCATACTTCTTCACTTTACATCTCAGGTCGACAAAAAGAATAATTGCGCCTACAAAAAAGTCTTCAAGGATGAACCTGACGAAATTGTCTTCAAGGATGAACCCGATGAAATTATTTTCAAGAGAGAACCCGACAAAATTTCTTCAAGAAGGAACCCGAAGAATTTTCCTCAAGGAGGACCCGAAGAATTTCCCTCAAGGAGAACCCGAAGAATTTCCTTCAAGGAGAACTCGAAGAAAAATTTTCAAGGAAGAACTCGAAGATATTTTTCTTCAACAAGGAATTCGACGAAATTATCATCAAGGAGGAGCATACAAAAAAAAAGAGAGAGGGTGGACAAATCTTCGGGTCCATTGACTCGTCATATTGTTCCGAGCAAGAGCATCGGTGATGTACCCGACAATATAGAAGAACCCAATATATTGGGTTGTCTCATCACACCCGAGAAAAATATAGAAGAACCCGCAAAATGGGTCATTGCATCAGCCGAACAAGGCACTTGACAAAATATTCTCAGAGCGCCAAAGTAGCGAATAATCTCTGAATGCCGCAAAACTCTGCGAAGGTAAGATCCCGGGATCCGTCCTGTGTATCGTGGCATCGCCAAAGACTGCGCTCTGCTACTTTTTTCCACATCAACAGATGTGAAGAAATATCCCGGCGGACGCGCTGTGGACCCGATAACATTACTGGAATTCGGATCATGATAAGTCCTTAAGCGGCACGTGACGAATTACGCCAGGTCCCGAGATCATGTCCAGGGACGTGATCTTGAAGTAGGTTCTTGCGGGATTGCCACAAGAGCAGTTAACTGGTACCAGATCCGTCAGATGAACCAGCCCCATTTACCATTATCCCTAAATAACATAAATAGCAACGGCCTGGAGTCAATAAAAAGAGGGGTTGCGCCTAGAAATATGGTTAAGTTCGTTAATGAGTAGTACAACTTGAGTCTATGCCCAGGTGCAAGCACCTGCCCATAGGCTCGGGGGCTACTCTTATCAAGAGCATTGTTCACCCTCTCAATAAGATACAAGAACGAGGAAAAATTGTGGAGTCGATTAAAAGAAAGTTGAGCCTACACCCAAGTGCAAACACTTGGCTGTAGCCTCGAGGGCTACTCCCATCGGGAGCGCTGGTCACGCACCCGATAGAAAAATAACTTCGACAGCATCTACGACAATCAAGCTTTGTAGACTCAACTCGATTCTACGATTCGAGTGGAGCCTACTCCCATCGGGAGCCCATGGAGTTCGTCAAGTCCTCCAGAAATATAGTTAAGTTCTTCATTGAGTAGTACAACTTGAGTCTATGCCCAAGTGCAAGCACTTGCCCATAGACTCGGGGGCTACTCCCATCGGGAGCGCTGCCACGTGACACGCGTACAGCACGCGACCGTTGGGAACCCCAAGTGGAAGGTGTGATGCGTACAGCAGTAAGTTTCCCTCAGTTAGAAACCAAGGTTTATCGAACCAGTAGGAGTCAAGAAGCACGTTGAAGGTTGATGGCGGCGAGATGTAGTGCGAAGCAACACCAGGAATTCCGGCGCCAACGTGGAACCTGCACAACACAAACCAAGTACTTTGCCCCAACGAAACAGCGAGGTTGTCAATCTCACCGGCTTGCTGTAACAAAGGATTAGATGTATAGTGTGGATGATGATTGTTTGCAGAAAACAGTAGAACGAGTATTGCAGTAGATTGTATTTCAGTATAGAGAATTGGACCGGGGTCCACAGTTCACTAGAGGTGTCTCTCCCATAAGATAAACCGCATGTTGGGTGAACAAATTACGGTTGGGCAATTGACAAATAAAGAGGGCATGACCATGCACATACATATTATGATGAGTATAGTGAGATTTAATTGGGCATTACGACAAAGTACATAGACCGCTATCCGGCATGCATCTATGCCTAAAAAGTCCACCTTCGAGGTTATCATCCGAACCCCCTCCGAGTATTAAGTTGCTACAACAGACAATTGCATTAAGTATTGCGCGTAATGTAATCAATAACTACATCCTCGGACATAGCATCAATGTTTTATCCCTAGTGGCAACAGCACATCCATAATCTTAGAGGTTTCTCTCACTCCCCCAGATTCACGGAGACATGAACCCACTATCGAGCATAAATACTCCCTCTTGGAGTTACTAGCATCAACTTGGCCAGAGCATCTACTAATAACGGAGAGCATGCAAGATCATAAACAACACATAGACATGAATTGATAATCAACATAACATAGTATTCTCTATTCATCGGATCCCAACAAACACAACATATAGAGTTACAGATAGATGATCTTGATCATGTTCGGCAGCTCACAAGATCCGACAATTAAGCACAATGGGGAGAAGACAACCATCTAGCTACTGCTATGGACCCATAGTCCAGGGTTAGACTACTCACACATCACTCCGGAGGCGACCATGGCGGCGTAGAGTCCTCCGGGAGATGATTCCCCTCTCCGGCAGGGTGCCGGAGGCGATCTCCTGAATCCCCCGAGATGGGATTGGCGGCGGCGGCGTCTCGGGAGGTTTTCCGTATCGTGGCTCTCGATGCTGGGGGTTTCGCGACGAAGGCTATTTGTAGGCGGAAGGGCAGGTCAAGGGGCGTCACGAGGGGCCCACACTACAGGTCGGCGCGGCCAAGACTCGGGCCGCGCCGCCCTATAGTCCGGCCACCTCGTGGCCCCACTTCGTCTCCTCTTCGGTCTTCGGAAGCTTCGTGGCAAAATAGGACCCTGGGCGTTGATTTCGTCCAATTCGAGAATATTTCCTTACTAGGATTTCTGAAACCAAAAACAGCGAGAAAACGAGCAACGGCACTTCGGCATCTTGTTAATAGGTCAGTTCCAGAAAATGCACGAATATGACATAAAGTGTGCATAAAACATGTAGATATCATCAATAATGTGGCATGGAACATAAGAAATTATCGATACGTCGGAGATGTATCAGCATCCCCAAGCTTAGTTCATGCTCGTCCCGAGCAGGTAAACGATAAACAAAGATAATTTCTGGAGTGACATGCCATCATAATCTTGATCATACTATTTGTAAAGCATATGTAGTGAATGCAGCGATCAAAACAATGTAAATGACATGAGTAAACAAATGAATCATATAGCAAAGACTTTTCATGAATAGTACTTCAAGACAAGCATCAATAAGTCTTGCATAAGAGTTAACTCATAAAGCAATAATTCATAGTAAAAGCATTGAAGCAACACAAAGGAAGATTAAGTTTCAGCGGTTGCTTTCAACTTGTAACATGTATATCTCATGGATATTGTCAACATAGAGTAATATAACAAGTGCAATATGCAAGTATGTAGGAATCAATGCACAGTTCACACAAGTGTTTGCTTCTTGAGATGGAGAGAAATAGGTGAACTGACTCAACAATAAAAGTAAAAGAATGGTCCTTCGAAGAGGAAAGCATCGATTGCTATATTTGTGCTAGAGCTTTGATTTTGAAAACAAGAAACAATTTTGTCAACGGTAGTAATAAAGCATATGTATCATGTAAATTATATCTTACAAGTTGCAAGCCTCATGCATAGTATACTAATAGTGCCCGCACCTTGTCCTAATTAGCTTGGACTACCGGGATCATCGCAATGCACATGTTTTAACCAAGTGTCACAAAGGGGTACCTCTATGCCGCTTTGTACAAAGGTCTAAGGAGAAAGCTCGCATTGGATTTCTCGCTATTGATTATTCTCAACTTAGACATCCATACCGGGACAACATAGACAACGAGATAATGGACTCCTCTTTTATGCATAAGCATGTAACAACAATTAATTTTCTCATATGAGATTGAGGATATTGTCCAAAACTGAAACTTCCACCATGGATCATGGCTTTAGTTAGCGGCCCAATGTTCTTCTCTAACAATATGCATGCTCTAACCATAAGGTGGTAGATCGCCCTTACTTCAGACAAGACGAACATGCATAGCAACTCACATGATATTCAACAAAGAGTAGTTGATGGTGTCCCCAGTGAACATGGTTATCGCACAACGAGCAACTTAATAGGAGATAAAGTGCATAAGTACATATTCAATACCACAATAGTTTTTAAGCTATTTGTCCCATGAGCTATATATTGTAAAGGTGGAGAATGGAAATTTAAAGGTAGCACTCAAGCAATTTACTTTGGAATGGCGGAGAAATACCATGTAGTAGGTAGGTATGGTGGACACAAATGGCATAGTGGTTGGCTCAAGTATTTTGGATGCATGAGAAGTAATCCCTCTCGATACAAGGTTTAGGCTAGCAAGGTTATTTGAAACAAACACAAGGATGAAGCGGTGCAGCAAAACTCACATAAAAGACATATTGAAAACATTATAAGACTCTACACCGTCTTCCTTGTTGTTCAAACTCAATACTAGAAATTATCTAGACTTTAGAGAGACCAAATATGCAAACCAAATTTTAGCATGCTCTATGTATTTCTTCATTAGTGGGTGCAAAGTATATGATGCAAGAGCTTAAACATGAGCACAACAATTGCCAAGTATCACATTACCCAAGACATTATAGCAAATTACTACATGTATCATTTTCCAATTCCAACCATATAACAATTTAACGAAGAAGAAACTTCGCCATGAATACTATGAGTAGATCCTAAGGACATACTTGTCCATATGCTACAGCGGAGCGTGTCTCTCTCCCACACAATGAATGCTAGGATCCATTTTATTCAAACAAAACAAAAACAAAAACAAACCGACGCTCCAAGAAAAGCACATAAGATGTGATGGAATAAAAATATAGTTTCGGGGAGGAACACGATAATGTTGTCGATGAAGAAGGGGATGCCTTGGGCATCCCCAAGCTTAGACGCTTGAGTCTTCTTGATATATGCAGGGGTGAACCACCGGGGCATCCCCAAGCTTAGAGCTTTCACTCTCCTTGATCATGTTGTATCATCTCCCTCTCTTGATCCTTGAAAACTTCCTCCACACCAAACTTAGAATAACTCATTAGAGGGTTAGTGCACAATCAAAATATACATGTTCAGAGGTGACATAATCATTCTTAACACTTCTGGACATTGCACAAAGCTACTGAAAGTCAATGGAATCGAAATATCCATCGAACATAACAAAAGCTGGCAATGCGAAATAAAAGGCAGAATCTGTCAAAACAGAACAGTTCGTATTGACGAATTTTATCGAGGCACCAGACTTGCTCAAATGAAAATTCTCAAATTGAATGAAAGTTGCGTACATATCTGAGGATCGGGCACGTAAATTGGCATAATTATCTGAGTTACCTACAGAGAATTTTTCCCAGATTCGTGACAGCAAAGAAATCTGTTTCTGTGCAGTAATCCAAATCTAGTATGAACTTTTCTATCAACGACTTTACTTGGCACAATAAAGCACTAAACTAAGATAAGGAGAGGTTGCTACAGTAGTAAACAACTTCCAAGACACAAAATAAAAACAAAGTACTGTAGTAAAAACATGGGTTGTCTCCCATAAGCGCTTTTCTTTAACGCCTTTCAGCTAGGCGCAGAAAGTGTGTATCAAGTATTATCAAGAGACGAAGTGTCAACATCATAATTTGTTCTAATAATAGAATCAAAAGGTAACTTCATTCTCTTTCTAGGGAAGTGTTCCATACCTTTCTTGAGAGGAAATTGATATTTTATATTACCTTCCTTCATATCAATGATAGCACCAACGAGTTCGAAGAAAAGGTCTTCCCAATATAATGGGACAAGATGCATTGCATTCAATATCCAAGACAACAAAATCAACGGGGACAAGGTTATTGTTAACGGTAATGCGAACATTATCAACTTTCCCCAAAGGTTTCTTTGTAGAATGATCAGCAAGATTAACATCCAAATAACAATTTTTCAGTGGTGGCAAGTCAAGCATATTATAAATTTTCTTAGGCATAACAGAAATACTTGCACCAAGATCACACAAAGCATTACAATCAAAGTCATTGACCTTCATCTTAATGATGGGCTCCCAACCATCCTCTAGCTTTCTAGGAATAGAAGCTTCGCGCTCTAATTTCTCTTCTCTAGCTTTTATGAGAGCATTTGTAATATGTTGCGTGAAAGCCAAATTTATAGCACTAGCATTAGGACTTTTAGCAAGTTTTTGCAAGAACTTTATAACTTCAGAGATGTGGCAATCATCAAAATTCAAACCATTATAATCTAAAGCAATGGGATCATCATCCCCAATGTTGGAAAAAAAATTTCACGGTTTTATCACGAGGCGGTTTCGGCGGTTTCGCGGTTTCGGAGCAATTTCTCGCGCTTTGCATTAGAAGTGGAAACATT